>NC_140182.1:85532778-85540569 GCF_963971535.1 Notolepis coatsorum | reverse complement strand
GCTCCTTGTCCCTCTCTTAGCATATGCAGGGGGGCCTCAGAGAGAGAGAGCGAGGGATGGATGGAGGGGGGGGGGGGGTAGAGGCAGTTGTGGGCTAGGGGAGAGGTTGGGGGGTTGGGGGGTGGGGGGGCTGGGTTGGTAAGGCAGAGATGGGCGGGTTATTAATTTCCACTATGCAGTATCATGCAGCTGCTGGCTCCTGAGCGGGGGTTCGGCGGTAATGAAAATGGCCTGAGTCGAAGATAAATGCTCATAAAGATGCGGCGTTTAGATGGGACGGCCGCCTCAATCTGGATGGCGGTGACTAATCGCAAACGCGCGCATGCACGTATACACATACACACACACACACACACACACACACACACACACACACACACACACACACACACACACACACACACACACACACACACACACACACACACATTTCCCCTACCCCCAGTACTGTTACCTCAATATCTTCTAGACCCCAACTATACTCCTTTCTTTCCTCCATCCCCTTCTCTCTCTCTCTCTCTCTCTCTCTCTCTCTCTCTCTCTCTCTCTCTCTCTCTCTCTCTCTCTCTCTCTCTCTCTGCCCCCCCACCCTCTGTAAATTGTGGCAGGGTCGGAGTTCAAGGCATGCAGAGAATTATCTTGATTTATGCCCCTATGTGCCCGTGGCGGCGGCGGCGGTGCTGGTCGCAGAGCGTGGCAGCCCGGCAGGCGGGCGGTGGGCTGGCGAGGTGCTCGGGAGGGGAGGGGTTTTAGCCTCTACGGTTCTCTCTGTGACAGGGGGGGGGCACCGCGGTGTGGCTTGGGCCGAGCCCCGGCTGGAGAAATGGGCTTGGCGGGGCACCTGCGATTCCTCCTGCTCCCACGTCTGAAGGTGCATCATATATCTCTAAAGGGCCTAATAAGTTTCTGAGGAAGGGGTTTTTAAAACAAATTGATCCGGATGGTTTACGAGGAGGCGACCCCCGAGGTGGGGGAGCTGAGACAAATGGGTTTGTGTGTGTGTGTGTGTGTGTGTGTGTGTGTGTGTGTGTGTGTGTGTGTGTGTGTGTGTGTGTGTGTGTGTGTGTGTGTGTGTGTGTGTGTGTGTGTGTGTGTGTGTGTGTGTGTGTGTGTGTGTGTGTGTGTGTGTGTGTGTGTGTGTGTGTGTGCGCGTGTGCGTGTTAGGAGATGGGTGGATTAATGCTGCTACACTTTGAACACTGGCTGGAGTCAACCTATATTGGAAGTGATAGGTACACACACGCACACACAGACACAGAAACGCACACACACACACACACACACACACACACACACACACACACACACACACACGCACACAGTACATGCTGTGGAGCCACTTAGAATTCCACATTATAACACAAAATATATAATATAGCATAAAATATGTTTGTTTTTTGCATAAATGGAAAATGGACTGCATTTATATAGCGCTTTATCTAAAACGCTGTACAACTTATGCCTCACATTCACCTGTGCACTCACTGATGGCAGAGACAACCAGGCAACATTAGGTGCCAACCGTCTCATCAGAAGTAGTTAGGGGTTAAGTGTCTTGCTCATTTGCCCTCGTTTGACAGCGTCCCGCTGTTTTAGTGTCTCTGAACCAATACATCGGTTGAAAGCTAAGATGACTACCATTTGATTGACACCCTACTTGGCCTATTACGTGCTTCAAATTTCGGGATATAAGACCAAACAGCCAACACGCATCAGTTTAGAAAAAGTGACCTCCAATTTCGCCTCTCGATGAGGGGTGAAAATGATTGACAGTTTTTAACACAGAAGATCAGGAACAGGATCCGCAGGGTTGATATCCAGACCGTTGATGAGCTAACGGCTCTCAGCCGACAGGACCCCCCCATCTACGGGCGCCTACTGGCGACCCTCCAGGCTTGTCCGGGTTGGCCCAATGGAAGTCCTGGATGAGGGCAGGATCCAGGATCAGCTGGCAGGAAATCCAACTGCGCTCCTCCGGACCGTAGCCCTCCCAGTCCACCAAGTATTGGAAACCGCGGCGGCGGCGGCGCACGTCCAGCAGCTGCCGGACAGTCTAAGCGGGGTGGTCATCAATGATCAGCGGAGGAGGAGGTTCCGGAGCTGGAGGGGACAAAGGACTGGAGACCACCGGCTTCAACTGTGAGACATGAAAAGAGGGGTGAACGCGCACATGGGAAGGAAGCTTGAGCCTGACGACTGAGGGATTGACAATAGACAGAATCTTGTAGGGACCAACGAAACGGGGGGTGAGCTTCCGGGAAACTGACTTTAGGGGAAGGTCTCGGGACGAGAGCCAAACCATCTGACCTGGTTGATAGTTGGGAGCCGGGGTCCGGTGGCGGTCAGCGAAGCAGCAATTCCGGTCAGCGGAGCGGAGCAGCGACCCTGGTGCCCTGGTCCCTGGTGTCCTTCCATATCCTCCTGCAGCGACGAAGGTGCGCCTGCACCGAGGGGACTGAGATATCTTCTTCCTGAGTAGAAAACAGTGGAGGCTGGTAGCCCAGAGATGATTTGAAAGGGGACTGACCTGTGGCAGCGGAGGACAGGGGGTTGTGAGCGTATTCGATCCACGGTAGGAAGGCGCTCCAACCAGAGGGATCCCGGGTAGTGACACAGCGGAGGGCGGACCCTAGGTCTTGGTTGGCCCGTTCCGACTGTCCGTTGGTCTGTGGATGGTACCCGGAGGAGAGGCTGACCATGGCGCCCAGGGCCCGGCAGAAGGCCTTCCAAACCTGGGAGATAAACTGAGGCCCTCTGTCGGAGACGATGTCCACCGGAATCCCGTGGAGGCGGAAGACGTGGAGCACCATCAGGTCCGCGGTCTCTGAAGCAGAGGGGAGCTTGGGGAGAGCGACAAAGTGAACGGCCTTCGAGAACCGATCGACAATGGTTAGAATGACAGTGTTACCGTGTGAAGGAGGCAGACCGGTGACGAAGTCCAGGGCGATGTGTGACCAGGGCCGGCCAGGAACAGGCAGTGGACGGAGGAGCCCGGCAGGTGGTCGGTGGGCGGCCTTCCCACAAGCACAGATGGAGCAGGCAAGGACGAAGGTGCGGGTGTCTTCCCTCATGGAGGGCCACCAGAAGTGCCGCTTCAGCAGGGACAAGGTACGGTCGACCTCAGGATGACAGGCGAACCGGGAGGTGTGGATCCACTGGAGCACCTGGGACCGGACAAGGTCGGACACAAAAAGCCAGTTAGGTGGGCCATTACCTGGATCAGGCTGGGTGAGTTGGGCCTCCCTGACGACAGACTGGATCTCCAAGGTGGCGGAAGCCACCAAACAGGAGGAGGGGAGGATGTTGTCTGGGTGAGAGAGGACCCCTTCGGGGACAAACTGCCGGGAGAGGGCGTCTGGTTTAGCGTTCTTGGAACCGGGCCTGTAGGTCAAGGTGAAGTTGAATCGACCGAAGAACAGCGCCCAGCGAGCCTGGCGGGAGTTCAGGCGCTTGGTCGTCTGGACGTAAGCGAGATTCTTATGGTCCGTCCAGACAAGGAAGGGGATCTCGGAACCCTCCAGCCAGTGTCTCCATTCTTCCAAGGCCAGCTTGACCGCCAGGAGCTCCAGGTTCCCGATATCGTTGTTGACCTCGGCCGGGGTCAGGCGGCGAGAGAAGAAAGCGCAGGGGTGTAGTTTCTGGTCGAGAGCGGAGCGCTGAGAGAGGACCGGCCCTACCCCGGTACTGGAGGCGTCCACCTCCACCACAAACTGGCGGGACGTGTCCGGCTGGACGAGGATGGGCGCGGAGGTGAAGCGCCTACGCAGCTCGGAGAAAGCGGAGTCCACCTTATCGGATCAGACGAAGGGCACGGAAGGCGAAGTGAGTTGGGTGAGGGGTGCGGCGACCCGGCTGTAGTCCCTTATGAAACGTTGATAGAAGTTCGAAAACCCCAGGAAGCGTTGGAGCTGCTTGACGTTGGTGGGCCTGGGCCAGTCCAGCACCGCCTTGATCTTCTCGGGGTCCGCCCGGATCTGGCCTCCCTTGATAATGTAGCCGAGGAACCCGATGGAGGAGACGTGGAACTCAAACTTCTCTGCCTTAACGAACAACTTGTTCTCCAGCAGGTGTTGGAGGACCCGGCGGTCATGCTGGACGTGCTCTTCCATAGAGCGGGAAAAAATCTGAATGTCATCCAAATACACAAAAACAGAGCGGTTCAGGACATCACAGAGAACGTCATTGACAAGGGCCTGGAAGACAGCAGGGGCGTTGGTCAACCCAAAGGGCATTACCTTGTACTCAAAGTGGCAGAGCGGTGTCTTAAAGGCTGTCTTCCATTCCTCCCCCTCCCGGACACGGACGAGGTGATAGGCATTCCTGAGGTCCAGCTTTGTAAAAATTGTGGCACCTTGCAGGGGTTCAAAAGCAGAGTTAATCAACGGAAGAGGGTACTTGTTCTTGACCGTGATGTTGTTGAGGCCACGATAGTCAATACAGGGGCGAAGGGAACCATCCTTCTTAGAGACGAAAAATAAACCTGCGCCGACAGGCAAGGAGGAGGGAGTGATAAGGCCTGAGGCCAGGGACTCATGGACATATTTCTCCATGGACTCCCTCTCTGGGCACGAGAGGTTGAACAGGCGACTAGCGGGGAGCGGGGCCCCCAGGAGCAGGTCAATGGCACAGTCGTACAGACGATGGGGTGGCAGGGAGAGAGCATGCTGTTTGCTAAAAACAGCCTCTAGATCATGATACATTGGAGGGATAGAGGAAAGGTCAATGGGTTCATTGGGAACGCGGGAATCAGCAACCTCCAGTGGTGGCCGAGCAGACCGCAGGCAGGTGGCGTGGCAGTGGGCGCTCCAGCTAATGACCGAGCCAGTAGGCCAGTTTATCACTGGGTTGTGTCATTTCAACCAGGGCATGCCGAGCACAATAGGGTTATGGGGGAAATTAGTGACGTGGAAGCGAATAACCTTGTTGTGATTTCCCGAGAGCAACAGGCGGAGTGGCTTGGTGTGATGGGTTATCCGTGAGAGCAACCTCCCATTTAGGCCGTGGGCATCGCGGGGAATAGGCAGCGCGTCAGTAGGTTTTCGGTCAATGATGTTTTTGTCAGCGCCCGAATCGACCAGAGCAGACAGGGGAATTGACTGGCCGTTCCAACACAGGGTGGCACTGAATTGCATATTGGGACCGGAGCTGGGAACATAATTGAGGCTCGAAGATACACCCAGCATTACAGTCAAGCCCTGCCGTTTGGGCGAAGCGGACACGAATTGAGGAAGTGACCGAGCTGGCCGCAATAAATACATGTCCCCGTTTTTAGCCTGTGGAGGCGGTTGTCGGGGTGAAGGCGCGACCGGTCAAGTTCCATTGGCTCAGGGAAGTAGTGCTCGGCGCGAGCAGCGCGCCTGGGGGTAGGAGAGCGAGACCTCTTGGACAACGAGAAGCGGGTGCCGCTCGTCTTTTCACGGTGGCGTTCACGAAGACGCATGTCTAGGTCTCTGGCTAACTGAATTAGCTCGTCCAAGGAGTCCGGTTTCTCTTTGGACGCCATTTCATTTTTAAGGACGTCGCTGAGGCCTTGACAGAATGCCTCTCTTAACGGAATGTCATTCCACCCGGAGCCCGCTGCTAGGATACGGAATTCGATGGAGTATTCGCTAATGCTGCGGTGGGCCTGACGGATGTTGAACAAGCCAGCAGAGCTATCCGAGCCACAGGTAGGGTGGTCGAAGACCTTTTGCATGTCGGCGACGTATGCGGAAAACGAAGGGGAGGGGAGACAGACTGAAATGAAGAGCTGTTGCCCATGCTAACGCAGGACCCTTGAGCAGACCCGACAGGTAAGCAATTTTAGATTTACACTTTGGTAGGTGTATGGCTGTTGTCCGAATACTAGCGTACATTGAAAAATAAAAGCGCGACATTTTGAGACGTCTCCGTCGTAGCGCTCTGGTGCGGGGACATGGGGCTCTCTGCACAGGGGTGCGACTGTTTGGGCTGGCTGGGCTGCAATGTATTCATCAAACCAGTTACATCGTTCGTCTCGCTCAGCGCCGCTGATAGTCATAGCGGGAAGTTGGGCAGTAGTTTCAGCAAGTGAGCGTGTGTGTTGGTTTACCAACCCGGCATGTCCGTTGATGATGTTCCGGACCTCTCTCCATTCTCCGGCGTCCTGTGTTGCTGGACTCGTCATGTTGGTCTCAGTGTTCTGTTAGGGCAGCAGTGGCGGAGCCCAATAGCAGAACACAGGGAGAGATAGAATGGAGCGTTTTAAGTAGGTTTTAATTCCTTTGGGTACCAAGCAGACAAGGCAGTAGAGAATATACAAGAATGTGCGACTTTGGACGAGTAGTGACTCTTGCTAGAGTTCGTCAGGAATGTCCAGGCAGGTAGTATGTCAGGAGACAGCATCGGCCGGGAGTGGTGGTCCTGGGCACAGGGAGAACAGAGGTTAGGACATGGCAGGCAGATACAGACAGAGCAGGCAAGGCTAAGTATGTCCTCGTACCTAGGGTAGATAGGATAACACTGAGACAATCAGGAACAGGATCCGCAGGGTTGATATCCAGACCGTTGATGAGCTGACGGCTCTCAGCCGGGCTGATGAGCTGATGACTCTCAGCTGGGCTGATAGATGGCGTCGGAAGCTGCCCATATAAGGGCGTGGAAGTAGGTCGAGAAATGGCGGCTCTCGCCATGATTGTGACACAGGTAATGAGAACATTTCTTTAATCAAATTAAATAAAACTTAAGTAAATGTAGGCATATTGATGCATACATACAACTATTTAAGAAGTAAAATATCTAACTAAAATCCTCAAATCAGTTGAAGGCTAACATGACATGAATATAATTATAATAAACATATATATGTATGAGAGGGTGTGAGTATGTGTATGCACAAGTGAAGGTGTGTGTGTGTGTGTGTGTGTGTGTGTGTGTGTGTGTGTGTGTGTGTGTGTGTGTGTGTGTGTGTGTGTGTGTGTGTGTGTGTGTGTGTGTGTGTGTGTGCGTGCGTACGTGCGTGCTTGCGTACGTGCGTGCGTGCGTGCGTACGTACGTGCGTGCGTGTGTGTGTGTGTGCATGTGTGTGTGTGTGTGTGCATGAGAGAGTGAGTGGGGGGAGGTACAAATGGAATCAGTGGTCCTTGTAGAATTGGGGGGGGGGGGGCTTTTTGAAAAGGCTTTGTCACCAAACACACGGATGGGTGCGTGGGATGGTGAGGAGACTGCAGTGGAAGACCTGAGAGTACGGCCTGTTGTACGAGATACCAGAAGTGCGGTGATGTATGAAAGGGCTGCAGGTGACTGGGAGCTGAAAAGCATTGGGCCCAGTACAGAGCTATGTGGCACTCCTGATATAAGGTTGGAGATGGTGGAAATATCCTCTCCGATCTTTATGAACTGTGTTCTGCCAGTAAGATATGATCAAACCAAGGCTTTTCCATTAATGCCTATCCCATTTTTTTTTCTATTGAGGAGAATGTGAATAGTATCAAAAACACCGTAGGTCAGCACACTCTCAACCGCACAATGATAAAAGTTGACAAGGAGATTCCGTGGCAGGCCAGCCTGTTTCAGCTTCCTTAGGTAGCTTTCCCGATCACTGAGGCGGTGTTGGTGCTCCAGGACAGGGTCTCACTCACACTGAGACCCAGGAACTTGAACTCAGTGACCCTCTCCACTACCTCGTTGTTGATGAGCAGAGGGGAGTGGTCAGGCCTTGATCTTCTGAAATCCACTATGATCTCTCTTGTTTTCTTTATGTTGAGCGCCAGGTTGTTGTTGTCACACCAGGCTGTAAGGTCTTCCACCTCCGTCCTGTAGGCAGACTGATTG
>NC_140182.1:85030278-85527778 GCF_963971535.1 Notolepis coatsorum | reverse complement strand
TGTGTGTGTGTGTGTGTGTGCGTGCGTGTGTGTGTGTGTGTGCGTGTGTGTGTGTGTGCATGTGTGTGTGTGTGTGTGTGTGTGTGTGTGTGCGTGCGTGTGTGTGCGTGTGTGTGCGTGTGTGTGTGTGTGTGTGTGTGTGTGTGTGTGTGTGTGTGTGTGTGTGTGTGTGTGTGTGTGTGTGTGTGTGTGTGTGTGTGTGTGTGTGTGTGTGTGTGTGTGTGTGTGTGTGTGTGTGTGTGTGTGGCTGTGTGTGACTGTGTCCCTGTATGTTTTTGTGCACATGCAAGTATTTATGTGTGTGTGTGCATGTGTGTGTGTGTATGCATGTTGTGTTTCTCTGTGTGCGACGAACGACTCAAGTGAATGCAGGTATATGAGGAACAATTCCCACCGATGGCCTGTGCTGCACTCCCGTTGCCTTAGGTAAGAGGAGAACCTTCTTTTCATTGGAGGAGAAGGGTGGGGGGGGAGGGGGGGGGTGCAGGGGAGGTCTGTGACCGACTCACACAGTAGAGAGTCTCCGGATTCAGCAGATACTGTATATAACGTTACACACACATACTATGGATGTACAGTGACACAGCTATTTGTATTGTATTTTACAGTTGGGCCGTTTGACAATGCTTGGACTAAAAGATACTTAAATGTTTCTGTTGCTCCAGTCCTTACGACAGTAAAAAGTATCATAGTACTTTGATGGTACATTTCAGTTTTACCATACCGGCCACTGTATGAATAATTGACCATGGTCCCAACATGGTCAAATTAATGTACTGTCATGGTACGACTTTTGTACGTAAATAATACCATGGTATACTGTCTCAAGTCTCAAAGAAGTATAAAATCTATCTGACATCGAAGAACTGCTTTGATTGAATCTGAATACGTATTTCGTATTCACTACAAAATCAACTAGTGGTGAATTTCAGAAATCTCACGCCTTAGTACACACAGACCTATACCCTACACACGCCTTAGTACACACAGAGACCTACCCACACGCCTTAGTACACAGAGACCTACCCTACACACGCCTTAGTACACACAGACCTATACCCTACACACGCCTTAGTACACACAGACCTACCCTACACACGCCTTAGTACACAGAGACCTACCCTACACACGCCTTAGTACACACAGACCTACCCTACACATGCCTTAGTACACAGAGACCTACCCACACGCCTTAGTACACACAGACCTACCCTACACACGCCTTAGTACACAGAGACCTACCCTACACACCCCTTAGTACACAGAGACCTACCCTACACACCAGTGGAGGTTTCTCTATGACAACACGTGAAACACAAATTCACTCATAATTCATAATTATTATTAATTTACATATACCTATATAAAAAAAAAATATATATATATATATATATTTTTTTTTTTTATTTTTTATTTTTTTATATATATATATTTTCCTCTGTAAAAAAATGCCAGTGCATTTTTTTTTTTTTTAAATGGCCAAAATTGACAGCTCTGAGCATGCCTGCACTGCAGTATTGCCTTAATTATTCGTGAAGAATACTTCACAGGTGTGACCCTTTGTTAAATAAATAATATATAACAGCGAATCAAAATAGGCTATTAATTTCATCTAAGCACGGTCTGTGCAGTTAAACTCTTGCCACTGAATGGAGGATTGATTGATTGACAGCCTTGACATCCAATATTACACAGAGGTTGAATGATTGACAACCTTCAAAATCCAATCAGAGACTGTCTGCAAGTGGTGCCAGGAAGTCTGCAGCTGGACTGGCGTCAGTGTTCTACTATAGTCAACGTTGTGTTGCATCATCTGTTTGCCTGAAGAAGAACATTTATTTGCCTAATATAATCATTCATATTTTAATATCTTTATTCACTTGTTCAGTTATTGTTGTGCACTGCATCGTTTACTTGGATGATATAAATATATATTTTTTTAAATCTCAGTTGAACTTGAAGACTAGTGTAGTTCTAACTAACTTCCTTGTTGTTGTAGCTGGCTAATATAGGAAATTATTTTTGCAAAGAATTATGGATGCTCCTCCAAACATCGTAGATCGGATCATACAGGAATCTTTTCACACATTCTCCTATGAAGAAAAGCTAAGAGTAAAAGCAGACGGTTATAAGGAGACAGCAAATTAATGAATGAATGAAAACTTTATTTGGGTGAATCGCTTGGGTGACTGTCTGGAGTCGGAGTCCCGAAAATGGAACGTGTGTCACGCATCAACAGAATAGTGGATTTCGACAGCATCCTCACGCAAATGAAGGATCGATTGGATTAGATCACAAAAGACTGCTGTTTGATGATATATATATATATTTTTTTATCTCAGTTGTTGTCAAACGAAAGCCTGCAGTGCTTAGCCTGGACCAGCCGAAGTGTAGTAGTTCTAACTTCACTCGGGAGACAAAAGCCAAACATCAATTTGATGCAACAAGCTGGCTCGCGATGCTATATTGTTTACATTTCCCATGGGATTAATGCACGCGGCTCGAGTCGGACTCGTCACATGGAGAAGCTGCACTATTCAACGATGGATGAGATCGATCGAGATACCGTCTTTATGGGTAAGTGTCTTGGCTTTAGAATGTCAGTTTGTGTAACGTTAAGGCGCTCCCATAGTCCAGCAGACTGTACACAGAGCCGCGCGGACATCCGCGGAGTCTGCTCTGTGTACAGTCTGCTGGACTATGGGAGCACCTTTACTGTAACCGAATTTAAACCGCATCATAACTCCTACATCGACCATGTCACTTTTCAAAAGGCATGAATGAATGAAAACTTTATTTAACAGATTGCAGAATGGGTACAATATACAGTACGGCTCAATACACATAATTATTAAGGAGATGCAGTAGACCAGATAAAGACTTTCGTCTTGTTTACATCAGGGTCCCCCATTTTCAATTCATAGTGAAAAGTATCTTGTGTTATTAGGAGCCCTGCTAAAGTTGGTAGCTAACGTTATATTGATAATGTTTCAATATTATCAGGTTGATATTATTATTAGGTTGATATTATAATGGTGTCAGTGTTTCAGATAGCAAGGTGTCAGAGCTTTGGTTGAGAGAGATTACAGTGCTGTCTCTTAAAACTCTTAAACAAGTATTGAGCAAGACGAGTTAGTCTGTTGTGTTGTGCGTATTGTATGGGAGGGATAATGATGACTGTGTGTAACTAGGAGGGATATGAGGACTGTGTGTATGTGGCACTGAATTGATGTAAACAAGACGAAAGTCTTTCTCTGGTCTGCATCCCCTTAACATGTGTATTGAGCCGTACTGTATTGTACCCATTCTGCAATCTGTTAAATAAAGTTTTCATTCATTCATTCATTCATTCATTCATTCATTCATTCATTCATTCATTCATTCATTCATTCATTCATTCATTCATTCATTCAGTGTAGAACGAAGAACTATAACATTCTCATTATCAAAGACCACAGTCTTAAACACACGCACACACAAAAGATACATGGACTATTGTTATTGGACACAAGCCACACACATGGACCCTGCACTGCACCATAATACACCTGTGATTATAGTATACTTGTTATTACACACACACACACACACACACACACACACACACACACACACACACACACACACACACACACACACACACACACACACACACACACACACACACACTCTCTCTCATTCAGTTCTGTTGTGTTAATATAAACCCGCCGTGGTCTCTCTCTGTCTCTCTCTCTCATTCAGTTCTGTTGTGTTAATATAAACCCGCCGTGGTCTCTCTCATTCATTCATTCATTCATTCATTCATTCATTCATTCATTCATTCATTCATTCATTCATTCATTCATTCATTCATTCATTGTCCTTGTGTTACATAAAAACCCATCTGTGGCCTCGTGCAGAGGAAGGTGTTAAATACATGTTAGATATTCCAATGTACAGTTTTGCATACCATTGACTCAGAATGGTCTGTGTTATTTAAATCGTCACAGCAGTATAGTTTGTTTATACTTCAGTATGACAAGTATGATATTTAAACATGGTCCCCAAAATGAATGGAAGCGAATAAGGAGCCTGACACATGGGAGGAATGGGGGTGTTACAGCGTTGGGGATGTTTAAAAAATATAATTTAATATATAATATAATATAATAATTTGTGCTTCACCTAAAAATTTGGTCAGCAGCCTCCACTGGTGCCAAGGATCCGTGGTCTACCCAGGATTGCTTCAGTGACTTCTGTGTAGGCTTTCTCCAGAACCAGAGTCACGCTCCACCTCTTCGTTGTCTTCTATTCCTTGCACTTCATCTTCCAGCACCTGAAACCTGTTTCTCAGGTTGATGGTAAAAGTCTTCAGGATGGCTTCATCTTTCAGCTTTGTCGCATTGTACTTGACTCTGGTGCTTTTCTTTTCCTTCTGCTTCATCTTCAGTCTTAGCTTGACCGTTGTGCACATGAGGTAGTGGTCGTGTCCAATGTCTGCAGATCTGCATACTCTTGTGTCTTTCACTGAGTTCCTGAATCGTTTGTTAATTAGCACATGGTCTATCTGTTAGGATTAGGAGAGGAGAACACAATATGACCGGGAAGAGAGGAGGCAGAGACGGCAGGGTAACGTGGAATATATATAGGCTTTACTGGGACGACGAAACAATACAAAACGGAACATACATATTCATGTTCATATCCCCGGTGATGATCAGCATGTCGTGTATGTTCCTGCTGTCTAGGACGTCTTGTAGTCTCCTGTAGAACACATTTTTTACTTGATCCTCTGCATCTTCTGTGGGTGCATAGATGTGGACAACTTTGAGCTTGATGTGTTGGGAATGGTACCTAGCTTGAATGATCCTTTCACTGACTGGTGTCCAATCTATCAGTGCTCTTGCTGCTTTTTTAGACATCACTATGCCCACCCCTTGTCTGTGGTTGTCATCATCTCTTCCTGAGTAAATTATGGATTCTCTGGTTGCAAGCTCTACTTTTCCCTGCCTCGTCCAGTGTGTTTAGCTGATTCCTATGATGTCGATTCCTCTGGTTGTCATCTCTCTTGTTAGTATGGCAATGTTGCTGCTCCTGTACAGTGTTCGTACATTCCAATTCCCAATTTTCATGGTTTCCTTCGGATGCACTAGTGGGGTGGCCAACCCGCAGCTCGTTGCCCGCCAATGTGTGGCTCCTCCCTCCATTAAAAAAAATATTAAAAAGATAATTATAATATATATATATATTTTTTGTCATTCATTCCATAAGACATAGAATAAACATTTACAGACTATTTTTTTTAAATGGTTCATTTGCATGTTCTTGGTATCTGATTCTAGGGACATCTATGGATCTCAAGGAATGTATTCCCAGTGTCAGATATATTGTGTATGTTACTAGGCTTGAGGTAATTGTAATGAACCAAAGGAGAATATCAATTCAATGATATATATATATATATTTTTTTATCTTTGACTGTGAATAACACCATGCTAAGACCTGAAAAATCTAAGTAAATTAATAAAGGGAAGATGATTAAACAGAAGGTTTTGTAGATACAGTAGTGAATTCCTCTATCCGGACACATGCAATTTGAAATATGATTATAGGATATCAGGTGTTACGAATGGAATGTCTTGATGGCATGATGTGGTGTGGAACCCAATTGCAGTATAGGCAGAGGAGAGGATAGATACGGAAGGTGTTGGTTGCTTCTTTCAAAATAACGTGCACTTTATTGACACACGGAGCATAATATAAAAAGTAATGAACCAAAGGAGAATATCAATTCAATGATATATATATTTTTTTTTTTATCTTTGACTGTGAATAACACCATGCTAAGATCTGAAAAATCTAAGTAAATTAATAAAGGGAAGATGATTAAACAGAAGGTTTTGTAGATACAGTACTGAATTCTGCCATCCGGACACATGCAATTTGAAATATGATTATAGAATATCAGGTGTTACGAATGGAATGTCTTGATGGCATGATGTGGTGTGGAACCCAATTGCAGTATAGGCAGAGGAGAGGATAGATACGGAAGGCGTTGGTTGCTTCTTTCAAAATAACGTGCATTTTATTGACACACGGAGCATAATATAAAAAGAACACTTTGAAAAGGAAAAGAAAAGAGAGACCGTGGTCTCAAAAAACAATATAATCACAACACTAACAGAGTACTCACGACGACGAACAGCAAACAAAAGAAATGACAAGGTAAATATACAAAACATGACAAGACCAAATGCACATAGATACAACACAAGGAAGACAAAACTAAATTAGACAATGGTGCACAGCACCGACAACAGATGAACACACAACAGATTAGTGATGACAGACAGGACATTAATAAGTACAAGACAACAAAGATGAATACACTGAACTAGGCCACCTGGTGGTTGAGAGCCGTAGTTCAGGTATGGGAAATGTCCATGGACAGATGGGGGTTGTGGAGCAGGACCGGGGGGAAAATGTGTGAGGTTCGCCTGTTCCCTGGACCTTTAATTCCTGTTCCCTGGACCTTTTATTCCCTGTCTCCTCACCTCACCAGCCCCCACCCTCGCGTTCGTTTACTCTCGTCTGCTCTTCAGCAGCCCACACCCTTGGACTACCTTTCATTATGTGTTTGATTGGTCCGTGCCGAACACACACTTCTACTTTACTTTACTTACGCCTGCTACCCCTTCTGGGGCATAGGCCGTCAACAAGTGATCTCCAAGCATCTCTGTCTTGAGCTGTTCTCTCCAGTTGGTTCCAGGTCATCTTCATGGTCTTGGTGTCTGCCTCCAGGTCTCTGCGCCAGGTGTTTCTCGGGCGGCCCCTTTTCCGCTTGCCCTGCGGGTTCCATGTTAGGGCTTGTCTGGTGATGGTACTTGCGGGCTTTCGCAGGGTGTTGCCTATCCAGCGCCATCTGCGTTTCTTAATTTCTTCTTCTGCGGGCAGCTGGTTTGTTCTCTGCCAGAGTTCGCAGTTGCTGATGGTGTCTGGCCATCGGATGTTGATGATCTTCCGCAGGCAGCTGTTAATGAAGACCTGCACTTTCCTGATGGTTGCAGCTGTAGTTCTCCACGTCTCTGCTCCATATAATAGGACTGCCTTGACGTTGGTGTTAAATAATCTGACTTTGGTGTTGGAAGTCAGTTCTTTTGAGCTCCAGATGTTCCGTAATTGCACGAATGCTGTACGTGCTTTCCTTATTCGTGCTCTAATGTCAGCATCTGTGCCGCCCTGCTTGTCAATAACACTGCCAAGGTAGGTAAAGGCTTCAACTTCTTCCAAAGCCTCGCCATCCAGCATGATTGTGTTGGTGTTGTTTGCTGCATTGGTCTTGAGGATCTTAGTCTTGCCTTTGTGGATGTTGAGTCCCACTTGCGCGGAAGTGGATGCCACGTTGTTGGTCTTCTCCTGCATCTGTTGTTGGGTGTGCGACAGTAGTGCCAAATCGTCAGCATAGTCCAAGTCGTCAAGTTGCGTCCAAGGTGTCCACTGAATCCCGTACCTTCTCTGTGCTGTGGAGGTCTTCATTATCCAGTCAATGGCCAGCAGGAAGAGGAAGGGCGAGAGCAGACAACCTTGTCTGACCCCGGTCTTCATTTGGAATGCCTCTGTGAGCTGCCCTCCGTGGACCACCTTGCATGTCAGTCCCTCATAGGAGTTCCTGATGATGGAAACAATCTTGGTCGGCACCCCGTAATGTCGGAGAAGCTTCCAGAGGGTCTCTCTGTCTAGGCTGTCAAAGGCTTTCTCATAGTCCACAAAATTTATGTACAGGGGCGAGTTCCACTCTATCGACTGCTCCACGATGATGCGCAGCACTGCAATTTGGTCTGTGCAGGATCGGTCCTTGCGGAAACCAGCTTGCTCATCGCGGAGTTGTCCATCGATGAGGTCCTTCATCCTGTTCAAGATTACTCTGTTAAAAACTTTCCCTGGCACTGATAGCAGTGTGATCCCTCTGTAATTTGCGCAATTGCTAAGGTCGCCTTTCTTTGGGATCTTGATGAGATAGCCCTCTTTCCAATCTCCTGGCACGTCTTCTTCCTCCCATATCTTCATGAAGAGTGGGTGGAGCATCTTCACCGTGGTTTCTATATCTGACTTCAGTGCCTCCGCAGGGATGTTGTCTGGTCCTGCAGCCTTTCCGTTCCTCAGCTGCTTGATAGCCTTCCTAATTTCTTCCCTGGTTGGTGCGTTGCAGGCTATGGGTAGGTCTGTGTCAGCCTGTGCGATGTCTGGTGGGTTCTGTGGTGCTGGCCGGTTTAGAAGTTCTTCAAAATACTCCATCCATCTGTTCTTTTGTTGCTCCTCTCCCGTTGTTATCGGTCTTCCCTCTTTGTCCTTCACAGGTCGTTCTGGTTTGCTGTACTTTCCTGCCAGCTTCTTAGTGATGTTGTACAGTTCTCTCATATTCCCCTCTCTTGCTGCTTGCTCTGCCTCTGTTGCCAGGTCATCCATATACCTTCGCTTGTCTGCTCTGATGCTCTTCTTTACTAGCTTGTTTCCTTCTGCATACCTTTCTTGTGCCTTGGCCTTCTCTGCTCTTGTCCGGCTGTTGTTCACTGCCGCCTTCTTCTCCCTCCTCTCTTGGATCTTTCGCAGACTGTCCCCTGAGATCCACTCCTTGTGCTGGTGCTTCTTGGGGCCAAGAACTTCCTGGCAGGTAGACGTTACTGCCTCTTTTATCTCCTTCCAACTGTTCTCCAGGGTGCACTCGTCCTCTTCCAACAGCTCCTGTAAAACTTGGAACTTGTTGCTGAGTGTTACTCTGAACTCTTCCAGCTTACTGGCGTCTACACACTTCTAGTCAAGTATCAATTACCATCACGCACCTGATGTGTGTTCTAATTAGCGCCCCAGTGGGCTTTAAATACCTGGATCTCCCCCCCAGTCCTTGTCGGGTCGTTCTCTATCTGTAAGCTCCTACGGGAGATTCCCTATCTGTATCTGTTTCTGTATTCTGTATGCTGTTTCATCTCCGGCGTGAGACGAGGTGCAAGCCTTCGCCACCTGTCGCCGTTTGCCTGGAGTGGGACACAGCCTGCGCTCTCTAATTCTCTACGGGAGGTATTCCAGTGTTCCACTCCAGACCCCGCGCCAGACGCGCTCCTACAGCAGACGCGCTCCACTCCAGACCCCGCGCCAGACGCGCTCCTACAGCAGACGCGCTCCACTCCAGACCCCGCGCAGACGCGCTCCTAGAGCAGACGCGCTCCTACAGCAGATGCGCTCCTACAGCGGACGCACTCCTACAGCAGACGCGCTCAACTCCAGACCCCGCGCAGACGCGCTCCTACAGCAGACGCGCTCCTACAGCAGACGCGCTCCACTCCAGACCCCGCGCAGACGCGCTCCTACAGCAGACACGCTCCTACAGCGGACGCACTCCTACAGCAGACGCGCTCCACCCCAGACCCCGCGCAGACGCGCTCCTACAGCAGACGCGCTCCACTCCAGACGCGCATCGCTCTCTAATTCTCTACGGGAGGATGCGTCTCTCCGAGCCGGCGCGCTCTCCGAACCGGCGCGTTCTCCAAGCCGACGCGCACCACTTCAGACGTTTAGCCGGCGCGCTACTACTCCAGACGCGCATCGCTCTCTAATTCTCTACGGGAGGTATTCCAGTGTTCCACTCCAGACCCCGCGCCAGACGCGCTCCTACAGCAGACGCGCTCCACTCCAGACCCCGCGCCAGACGCGCTCCTACAGCAGACGCGCTCCACTCCAGACCCCGCGCAGACGCGCTCCTAGAGCAGACGCGCTCCTACAGCAGATGCGCTCCTACAGCGGACGCGCTCCTACAGCAGACGCGCTCAACTCCAGACCCCGCGCAGACGCGCTCCTACAGCAGACGCGCTCCTACAGCAGACGCGCTCCACTCCAGACCCCGCGCAGACGCGCTCCTACAGCAGACACGCTCCTACAGCGGACGCACTCCTACAGCAGACGCGCTCCACCCCAGACCCCGCGCAGACGCGCTCCTACAGCAGACGCGCTCCACTCCAGACGCGCATCGCTCTCTAATTCTCTACGGGAGGATGCGTCTCTCCGAGCCGGCGCGCTCTCCGAACCGGCGCGTTCTCCAAGCCGACGCGCACCACTTCAGACGTTTAGCCGGCGCGCTACTACTCCAGACGCGCATCGCTCTCTAATTCTCTACGGGAGGATGCGTCTTTCCGAGCCGGCGCGCTCTCCGAACCGGCGCGTTCTCCAAGCCGACGCGCACCACTCCAGACTTCTAGCCGGCGCGCTACTTCTCCAGACGCGCATCGCTCTCTAATTCTCTACGGGAGGATGCGTCTCTCCGAGCCGGCGCGCTCTTCAAGCCGACGCGCACCACTCCAGACGTCTAGCCTGTGCGCTCCTACTCCATCCCTGTAAGCAGCTCTGGCCCTCGCCCTGTCCAAGGCCTTAACCCTGTTTTCTCTGTCCCTGTCTCCAGCCCGCCTCCCCGGGCCTCTGTCCCTGTTCCCCTCTCCAGTGCCCCTGTTCCTGCCCTGTCCTTTGCCCTGGCCCTGTCCTTTAGCCTTAGCCCCTTAGCCTGCTCGCCTCTTAAAGGCACAGTGCCAATTTTCCCTATTCTTGTTTCCAGTATTTTGTGTTCTCCTTTAGCCTTAGCCCCTTAGCCTGCTCGCCTCTTAAAGGCACAGTGCCAATTTTCCCTAATTCTTGTTTCCAGTATTTTGTGTTCTCCCTTAGCCTTCCCCTTAGCCTGCTCGCCTCTTAAAGGCACATTGCCCTTTTTCTTGTTTCCAGTGTTTTGTGTTCTCCCTTAAAGGGACAGTGCCGCTTTCTGTTGTATTCAATAAATGCCCAGTTCTTGGCTTACTCTCATACCTGTCTTGTGTTGTGCGATTGGGGTCGGTTACAAACCATAACAAAATGTCCATGGACAAATGGGGGTTGTGGAGCAGGACCGGGGGAACTGTTACAATCAGGCCTATAAATTACCTTATTATGGCCAAGTCGCACATATATGGATCGGGCCAAATCTCCCCTTTCCAATGGCAGAATTCAATCTGGATTTAGTATCACCAGGCAGATCACAAGTACAGTTCCTTTTTTATAATGTACATTTCTCAGAAATTTTTCATCAGATTGCAACGCCGTTTTTTGCTAGACGTTCAAAGAAAGGTAGAGAAACTAACTGTGTTCTGTATTATGGCAATACCGTTCAGGTTTGTGGGAGATAATCCCGAAAAATAAGAGAAATAAAAAAATTCATCCAGAAGTCAGATGATTGACAGGGGCTGGCGTGAGCTGGGTAGGGTAGTTTTTCTAAATTCGAAAGTCCATTAAAAGCCCTGGGTCTCAGTGTTGGTTGGGTGGTGTAGCGGAGATTGCGCTCGTCACCAATGCAAGAGGCTGCGGTCTCGACTCCCGGAGTCAGCATTGCCGGTGGCTTGGGCTGATCGTCATACTAACTCGTTTGGCTGAGTTAGCGGGAGAGAAGTCGTGGGTAGTAATCTGGCGTTGTAGACAGCGACGCCTACAGGTCAGGTCTGGGCGCCTGCTCAGCGAAAGGCAGGAAGTGGTGAAGGCAGCGTGACCTCCCACCAGTGTTAATTTTGGCAGCTATTTTCATTTTAGTTTTAGTCATGTGTCAAGTGCTCCTTTTTCGTTTTCATCATATTTAGTCATCTTCATTTATTTTTCGTTTAGTCAGTTTTAGTCAACTAAATGTCTGAGCATTAGTCTTTTTGTCTCAATTTTGTCTTTTTTGTTTTAGTCTAGATTTAGTCGACGAAAACGGATGACATTTTTGTCTATTTTTAGTGAATGGAAAAAAACTTGTCAGAAATAGTCAACATGGAAAATTTTCTGATTTAAATTGCGTATTTATTTTGTAACCTAGGGGAATCTGATATACACAGGAAGTATATATGTTGGTGTAGACATGGTCCAATGTATTATTGCTCCTACAGTATATGTTGGTGTAGACATGGTCCAATGTATTGTTGCTCCTACAGTATATGTTGGTGTAGACATGGTCCAATGTATGCATCAAAGAGAGCATTACGGATGTGGTGATGTTGTTTCTGACCAGAGAGACGATGCTGAACTCTGTCTGTCCTCTCTCTGCTGTGTCTGTCCTCTCTGTCATGTCTGTCCTCTCTCTCTCTGCTGTGTCTGGCAGCGGTTTATTCTATAACAGGAGACTGTAAACTAAGTAAACAGAACACACAGTAGTACTAGTAGTAGTACACACTGATTGCAATCTGCTTGCATAAAAACATTATATAAAATCACATTCTGAGGTCAGTGTTAAAGTGCCACATGGAATAGGTCTGGTTAGTGATTAGAGTTAGAGGTGGTCTAGGTCTGGTTAGGGTAACTTAGGGGTAGTTAAGCATTCATTATAATTTATTATTATTAGATAGATGGATGTAAAGGGCTAGACCAACTCTTAACCCCTATCCGGACCTAGACCACCTCTAAGTCACAACCCTAACTTAGGGGTTAAAGTTAGAGGTGGCCTAGGTCTGGTTAGGGGTTAGAGTTAGAGGTGGTCTAGGTCTGGTTATACTGATCCAATACCAGTGCATACATAATTTTTTTTTTAATTATATTATATAAATTAAAAAAAACTTTTTTTTCTTTTCTTTTTTACAGCTACTGTTTTATATATACTCTTTTTTTATTAATAACTAGAAAGTAGTGGTATTTATTCAACAACAGGTGATTGTATAGATTAGTATTAGTATCATTAAAAGTTCTATGCTCAACTATGCTTCACCCACGGAATGGTTGTTGTTGGCACGTTGGTTCCACACGGACATTATACGTTGTTGCGCACTTCCTATCCAGGCTGCTCCGTTTAGCTTGGCTACTGTAGTAGCAGAGGCTCTCTGTTGTGATTTTTAATGCAAAATAAATATTCAACATTCTCTTTTGAGACTCCGCCTCAGACTCTTATCATTTGGCACTAAAAGCTAAACATTGTCATTGGACAGTGGGTGACAATATTGTAACAAGGAAAGATGAAATTACCTACCTGGGTTCCATCCTAGAGGCTAATCTCTCCTGTGACAAAATGGCATCCAATGTAATAAAAAAAGTCAACCAACGAACTCGATTCTTGTACCGGATCTCCTCTCTGGTAAACAAGAATACCCTGAAGACTCTGGCAGGAGCACTCATTCAGGGGTACTACGACTATGCTTGCACCTCATGGTACCAAAGCACCTCAAAGGCGCTAAAAACAAAATTACAAACATCTCAAAACAAACTGGTCAGACTACTGCTTGACCTTACTCCTAGAACCCACCTCACCCCTGCCCACTTTGACAACCTAGGATGGCTTAGAGTAGACGACAGAGTACAGCAACTTGCAATGGGCCTGGTCTACAAGATACACTACACGACCAAGGTACCCATGTACATGTCAAAATACTTCCCAAAGGTCAGTGAATACCACGATCACAACACCAGAGGGAGCTCCACAAATCATGTTAAACCCAGATTCGGCTCAAATAAGGGACTAAACACGTTTCGCAATTATGCCACATCAATGTGGAACGCCCTACCCAAAGCTGTAAAGGAATGTGGATCACTACCCACTTTCAAAACCTCTCTCAAGGGACACCTACGGGAGACTGCAATTCAACACTGGCCCCTGTAAATATCCTAACCCAACCCCCTCCAATGTACAGTCATTTACCTAGTATGGTTTTGTCAATAGTCCAATGTACAATTTTGTTTGTTTGTACAGTGTCCCCCCCCCCCCCCCCCTCAATGTACAGTTTTGCTTGTTTATACAGTGTGCCCCCCCCCCCCCCCAACCACCTCCAATGTAAATTACCCAGTATGGTTGTCAATATCCCAACGTACCCAACCCCCCCCACCCAACCTCCTCCAATGTACAGTTTCTACGTCAAATGTATATACTCCCTATTCTTGACTCCTTCTGTATCACAAACAGTACTGTATTTGCAAATCTGGTATGTCATAAATGTATAGATGTAGCAATACTGACTATCTGTATGTCATGTATGTCATATATGTCCTGATGAATTGAAAATGGGGGACCCTGATGTAAACAAGACGAAAGTCTTTCTCTGGTCTGCATCCCCTTAACAATTGTGTGTATTGAGCTGTACTGTATTGTACCCATTCTGCAATCTGTTAATAAAGTTTTCAATCAATCAATCAATCAATGGCTGTCCGCAACATGTCATTAATTGTGTGGGAGAGGTCGATCAGTTAGCCACATTAGCGTGAGCTAGCTTAGCCACTAGCTAACGCGGGCTAGATGGAAATACAAACAATGTAAAGTTACTGGTGAAAAAGTTATTTACCTTGGAATACTCCTTTGCCAACTTGCTGTACTTTGCTTGCAGGTCTGCAGCTGGATTATGAATAGTCCCAACTTTAGCCAAGGTAACGTTAAGCTAAAACTAGCTTTTCAAATAGCTCCAGCTAATGACATAGCTCCCCGTCACACTGCTCTACTCGGGACGATGGCATTAAGAAAAGTTATAATTATTTTGTCTCGTCTTGTTTTAGTCAACAATATCAACATACATGAAGAGAAATTTCGTCCTGGTTTTTGTAAATTACATTTTTGTCTCCTCAGTTGTGGTCAACGATATTTAATTAACTATTTAGTCTCGTTACGTCACATGGTATTCAATAACGTGACGTCACGTCTCGTTGTCGTCATGAAAAAAACCTTCGTTGACGAACATCTTTCGTCATCAATTTAGTCAACAAAATGAACACTGCCTCCCACGCGTTACACTTCACCAATGAGAGTCCTCGCTGCCAGGTGAAAAGAGAGCCGCTGGCCGTCTCCGCATGTGTCGGAGGAAGCATGTGGTAGACTTCAGGGTTCCCTTGTACCGACCAGTAGGGGGAACATGTGCACAACAACCAGGTAGGGGAGGGGGGGAATTGGCATAACGACCAAAAATTGGGGAAAAAAAAAGAAAAAAAAAGAAAAAAAAGAAAAAAGCCCTGGGTCTCTTCCTTCAAAAGACTTCACTCACTTTTGGCTGCGTCAAGTCAAGTCAAGAGTTTTATTGCTCACGGCATACAAGCATACAGTGAAATGCGGGGGGGGTCATGCATGCAGCGATTATGCAATAATACAAGTAATAAGAATAGGAATGAGAATAAGACATTTGTGCAATAATACAAGTAATAAGAATAAGACATAACAGGTATAATGTACATAAAGTTTACAAAAAGCATGGTAAGACATGCTAAGGTCCTGCGACAATGTTAGCTACAGATGAGGCACTGGGTCCTATGTACACTACTATACAACTCTATACTATACAATCTACATTTATACTATGTGTCCGTATGCTAACTTTCTATATCCATCTATTTACTATACAAGAACCATTCCCGTTCTCTTTTTTTTATAATTTTTTTGACCTTTTCATTGTGTAAACTAAAGTGACTGTTGAGTGTGAGCGTGTGCAGCATGTGTGTGTGTGTGTGTGTGCATGTTCATGCTAAAGTGACTGTTAGTGTGTGAGCGTATACAGTGTGTGTGTTATATGTGTGCTCATGTGTGCTTGTGTGTGGAGAGTTCAGTGTTCAAGACTCTGATGGCCTGGGGAAAGAAGCTGAGCCGGAGTCTCTCTGTCCTAGTTGCTGGTGTTCGCAGCCATTTGCCTGACCGCAGCAGCTTGAACAGGCTGTTGTTGGGGTGGTGAGGGTCTTTCATTATTCTGCAGGCTCTGGATTTGCACCTTTTGTTATATAAGACCTGCAGGGGTGGTAGTGCAATACCCGTAGTACGCTCAGCTGAGCGCACCACTCTCTGTAGGGCCTTCTTGTCCTGTGCCTTGCTGTTTCCATACTAGGCAGTGATGTTTCCAGTCAAGATGCTCTCTACAGCTCCGGAGTAGAATGACTGGAGTATCTTCCTGAACTTCCTTAACTGTCTCAGGTGGTAGAGGTGCTGCTTCGCCTTCTTTACGACTGAGTCTATGTGTGTTGTCCATGTCAGGTCTTCTGAGATGTGGACCCCCAGGTACTTGAAGCTGCTCACCCTGTCCACGGTAGCCCCGTTTATCCTCAGTGGTGTGTGTGTCCCCTGCTGTGTTCTCCTAAAATCCACGATCAGCTCCTTGGTTTTACCAATGTTCAGGAGCAGGCTGTTGTCCTGACACCAGTGTTCCAGTGCATCAACCTCCTACCGGTAGGCCTTCTCGTCGTTGTCAGAGATCAGCCCCACCACCACGTGTCGTCCGCAAACTTTTTTTTTTTTTTTTTAAGATTTTTTTTTATAGTGTTTATCGCTTTTTACTACTGGGCAGTCCAGTAGAGAGAGAGAGAGAGAGAAAGAACGGGAGACAGAGTGGGGGGGGAAGACATTCGGCAAATGACGGCGGGTCTGGGAATCAAACCCGGGTCGGCCGTGCCGCGACGCAGCGCGTTACATGGTTCGCCACTTGGGCGCCCCCTCCGCAAACTTCACTATGGAGTTGGAGCCACTTCCTCCTCAATGCCGACTCAATGCCCTGAGATTTCTATAATCATATATTTCACTAATAACAGTTACAATCATTGGTAAACAAACGTAATACTGAAAATATACACTTTGACTGCTGTTTTGACAGAGTTAGGGTCTTTACTCTTGGCTACATTTGAAAAGAAAACGCAACATCAATTCATACATTCTGTAGAGATGGATTTATGGCCTGATGTCATTTGAGGTTAAACCTGTGATTCCCAAATAAAAAAGACATTAGCAACATCAGAGGCCAGAGGGTGGGACCTATAAACACATGAAGGGTGCCGTGACTGAAAAAAAGTTGAGAAACACTGGTATATATGGTGTGGCTCTTTGTGGTACCACAGTCATTTTTGTGGCTCTTAGTCTCTGACTGGTTGGCCACCCCACTAGTGGCCTATTCGGCCCAAAGGCATCCTCTCGGCTTTGGCCCTTGGGTGTCATGTAGGGATGCTCGATATTGGCTTTTTTACCGATACCGATATTCCGATATTGTCCAACTCTTAATTTCGATACCGATACCGATACCGATATCAACCGATACCGATATATGCAGGGTTTCCCCCCAAAAAAACTGAATAATTTCAGGTAATTAATAATTTCACTGGATGCATTCAAAAGGCTTTCTAAATGTAAGCATTATCTGTGCAAAATATGATAATTAAAAAAGTAAAAATTAACATTACATATCTCTTGTTGTTGAATTAAACCAACATGCATACTTTTGACAATAAATAAAATAAGAATTGGTTCTTACTTGCTTGCCTGGGTAAATAAAGGTTAAATAAATGTAAAAAAAAAAAAAAAAAAAATAATTTAGCGATACCGATATTTTCCGATATCACATTTTACTGCCGATATCGGCCGATAATATCGGTCGGCCGATAATATCGGACATCCCTAGTGTCATGGTGTTTCTCCTGTTGCAAGAAGGACTGGCTATGGCGTCTCGAAGATTGTGTGAATTTGCTCTGTTTCTGGTTTCTGTAATAAAGTGTTTTTCCGGGAGCGGGTTATCAACCCTCAGCCCAACCCCCAACCTGGAGGTCTCTCTCCTTCGACCTGTTCGGCTTGAGTGACCCTGCTAGGAGTACAAGACTCCTGCTGACATAGCTCTAGTGGTCATTGAGACGCACAAACTGCCCCACCGCGTTAAGGTGGTGATCCGTTGGAGCAGAGTAAATGTAGTAGTATCTACTTACTGGTCTTCAATAACGTTTGGATGGTAAATTGGTAATCCATTTTCTGAATACATTTGTTGAAACAACATCGTTGTTTGCAGACGGCTCCTGCTATCTTAACGTTAGCAAGCTAAACGTGCATAGCGCGACTAACGTGCATAGCATTGATTCATTTCCTGATAATGTATGATGGTGACCCCTCCTCACGCGACTCATTGAATGTGTTATGTCTGTGTGTTCGTGTGTGACTTTCAAATGATTATAAACACAACATAGTACTGTGATATTCTGATATATATTTTTCGTGTAAAATAAATTATTATTTGAGGGCGGTCAGGTGGGAGGGCGGTCAGGTGGCGTAGCAGAGATTGCGCTCGTCACCAACGCAGGAGATGCTGGGTTCGAGCCCAGCTCTCTGCGTTGCTACCAGCTTGGCTGGTCGTTCATACTAATACAATTGGCAGTATTAGGGGGTGGGAAGCTGGTGGGTGGGAATCTGGCATTGTGGACAGCGACGCCTACAGGTCAGGTCTCGGCGCTTGCTCAGCGGGGTCAGGACTTGGTGGAGATAGCGTGCCCTCCCACGCGTTACACTTCACAAATGAGAGTCCTTGCTGCTAAGTGAAAAGACGTCACTGGCTGTCGCCGCACGTATCGGAGGAAGCGTGCGATCGACTCGGGACGCCCTTGTACCGACTCGTAAGAGAACATGCAAACAACAACCAGGTAGGGGAGGGGGGGAATTGGCACAACGACTAAATTGGTACGGGGAGAAAAACAGAGAAATTGAAAAAAGAATTATAATAATAATTATTATTATTTTACAGGTTCGAACCCATTAACCTGTTCCACCCGTGGAATATTTTCGCCTAAAATATGTAGCTAGGTAAATGGAATATTGCTCCACTTCTACAAGGACCATTTGCATTATTCTTGGTATCTAGGTACATCTATGGACCTCAGGGAATGTATTCACAGTGTCAGAAATATTGTGTCTATTAGGCTTGCTTAAATTGTGATGAAACAAAGGAGAATATGAATTATGATTTTTCTTTGAATCTTTGACAGTGAATAACACCATAATAATAATAATGACCAAACTTAAAAAACTGCCACTGATCTTGTTCAGTACCTTCTTGAGATCATGTGTACAAAAAAATCTAAGGAAATTAATAAAGGGAAGATGATTAAACAGAAGGTTCTGTAGATACAGTACTGAATTCTCCCATCCGGACCAATGCAATTTGAAATATTATTATAGAATAGAATAGAATAGAATAGAAATACTTGTATTATCCCGTGGGAAATTAGATACTGCAAATCGCTCAACATTTAAACATTTAGACAGGACAGTGATGGAATAGACAGGACAGTGACGGAATAGAATATAGAATATGATGTTTATAAATTACCTTATTATAGCCAATTCGCACATTTATATATATATTTATACAACGGCATGCAAATTTCTCGATTCTGATTGGCCATTCACACGTCTTTATTGGCAACAATCCACGGTCCTGGGCTCAGGACCCGCCCACAACCAAATCACATAACCCTCCCCGGCTCACTCCGGGAGAAAACAGGATCGCGGACAACAAATGGTTATGTTGAAAGCACCATAACGACTAAATATGAAGCGATTCTGTCAAGGGGAATGTGTTAGTCCTTTAAACAATGTTGGATGATGTAATTGATGGGTCTTGACTCAATCTAGAACAAAAGAAAAATCGCGGATTGATTGATAGATTAATTGATTGATTTAAATTTCTTCCTTCCTACTTTCTACTGACTGCAGCGTTCTCTCTCACACTGTCGCTGGCGTACCCACAAACACACACACACACATACACACACACACACACACACACACACACACACACACACATACACACACACACTCACACACACACTGTGACACACACACACACACACACACACACGCACACACACACACACACACTCCTGTCTGCAACAGCGGGGGAGTCAGACTGAGAGAGAAGCAGCGCTGTTTTAAGTGAGCATGGTCTATTGAATTGATTGATTGGTTGATTGCTAATTTTATTACTGTACCCCTGGTTTCCAACTGGTTAAGTTTAGGCTAAAAGAAATAAATAAAAAAATAGGGCGAAGAAAACGTTTTTTTCCTATAGGGCAAAGAAAACGTTTTAATTTGTTTTACCTACTTTATATTCTGCATCTGGTAATACAATTTTCAATCAATCATTCCAATAATACACAGTTGGATGTGTTAGTTGGTTGGATGCACTTCAAGCTGCTTCCACATGAGGCAACTTCTCTCAATCATTCCAATAATACACAGTTGGATGTGTTAGTTTGGTTGGATGCACTTCAAGCTGCTTCCACATGGAGTTGTGGGAACTACTTTTTCTGGCGGATGGTTTTTTCAATAAATCTTCGATTAATGTGTGTTTATTGTATAGAAATAAGGTTGGATGAATCTGGCAGTTGTATAAAAGCTTTACACCACGTGCAGTCGTGATTTGTGACCAATAAACCATGCCTAGGGGGGTCTAACGACCACCCCTAGGCATGGTTTATTGGTCACAAACCACTCCTGCGTGTGATGTAATGCTTAAATACATATATTATCTTTCAAATGCCTGAGTTCAATTTGGATTTAGTATCACCAGTCGTGCATAAGAACAGATAATGATATCCACTGTAATTTACTGTACCTTTTTGTAACCATTGCAACCATTTTGAAACTAATTTCAGATCTAATTGTTGCTACATGCTAACAATAGGGAGGAGAAACTAACTGCGTTTCAATATTTGTCAAAAACGTTACCTTTTGTGGCCAGGGCCGCCTCAGGGGGTGTGCGAGCAGTGCGGTCACACAGGGCCTCGCGGGAAGGGGGGCCTCGCAATTTTTTTTTTCTTTTTTCTTTTTTTTTTTAATTACATTTTTTATTATTTTTTTGTAAAAATAAATAGAATGTTAACAATCACTTTCCATCACAGACCTAAAATCTAGTTTTGCTTACATGCTTATATATTTCACATTAGACACGTTTGTAGAATAGTGTTCCGGGCTCTGCGGCTCTGCAGATATACTATTGGTTTCATTCAATTACTTTTATGCAAAGCATCGTGGGGTGGGGGACTAACACTAGGGGGAGCTGGTTGGCGTCGGTCTGGTAGTCAGTAGAGAGATGTGAAGAAGACCGGTATTATCCACAAGGGGAGGGGGTACAGCCAGGTACAGGGTCTATTCGGCGCTGTCCACTGGAGCGAGTGGATGTCTTGGCCAAGAGAACCAGATGTGCAGCATCGGAGCGGAGGAGATGGCGGCGCGTGCCGTGGGCTTGTCGTCGGTACCGGGTGTGGTGATTGGGTTGTGCCGGGACGGGGAGGACGTTCGGCGGATGGACTGAGGATGAAAGTTGTTGCGTGTTGGAACCTTCAGTCAGGCTATAGCTATGTCGGCTAGTAGCTTGGCTGGGGGCAGGGACAACTAACTAGCGTTAGCTAACGCTAGCTAGCTAGCGTTGGCTACGTTGTCGGGTGCTAACGTGTGGCGGATGGACTGGGAGCAGACTCCCGGGTTCATCCCAACGGGGGGATAATATCATGATGGGACTGGTGAACTTTCTCCACGGTCGTCTCCTTCCTCTTGGACCTGACTCTGCGTTAGGGTGAGTTTTTGGTGCGGTCTGCTCTGTTCCCGCCGTGGATCTCTCTCTCTCTCTCTCTCTCTCTCTCTCTCTCTCTCTCTCTCTCTCTCTCTCTCTCGCGCGCTCTCTCTCTCTCTCTCTCTCTTGCTCTCTCGCTCTCTCTCTCTCTTGCTCTCTCTCGCTCTCTCTCTCTCTCTCTTGCATATCTGCCAGGAAGTGTAGTTCGGAATAATTCCAACGCAGATCCACAGCTATGCATGCCCACGACAAAATGGCCGCAAAAAACTACAATTCCCATGATTCACCTGTTCCAAAATGGTCGCCGTCTTGCAGTACACTTCAGCAAATCGAGAAGTTAAAACTATCGAATGGCACTTTTAACCTATTGCTAAACTAACGTATTGATGATAATATACATTCTACATGCTTTTGTGACATGTTAGTCATGTTAATAATAATAATAATAATAATAATAATAATAATAATAATAATAATAATAATAATAATAATAATAATAATAATAATAATAATAATAATAATAATAATAATAATAATAATAAAATTGCATAAAATATGCAACACTCTGGATTTATGACCATATGCCAATTTGGGGTCGGTACCAACCCCGTCGGGTGGAACATAAGATTTGAGTGCCAATGTAACGAAACGAAGGTCCGAACCTTCTAACGTTTGGGCTCAGCCCCTAGTGAATGGGCACATAAATAAGTCATCATTGCACTGCAAGCTATGGCATTAAGTCACAGTATTCCAGGCCAGCGTGGCTTACGTCTGTCACTGCGTGAAACACCTCTTCTTTGTTTTCAAATGGACCTGGCCCTCAAAAGGCCGTGCTTCTCCTTCCCCTGGGCGTGTTTTGCTCTCGGGAGCCTTGCTGTGGAGGTCACACGGCTGTCTGCAGATAAGAAATGTATGTGTGTGTGCATGTGGGGGGGGGGGGGGGGGGGGGGGTAGGTTTGGTTAGCACTGCCAGCCTGTGAACGGATTTCATAGGACTTATGTATGATGTTGACTAAGCCTTAACCTCACAGTGCGCTCTGTGTGTCACAGGACAGATTATGCATGACGATGGAGTTTTATCACCTGCAAACATGTACAGTATGATGGGGTTAGGTTGACATGTACAGTATGCCTGGGGGATTCAATTACAATTCAAGAGCTCCAGCTAAAGGACGTTTTCCTTGAGCAATGGTCTGGGACATCATAATGTCTAACTGGCATAATGATTCAGTTCCATATGATTGATTGATTGATGTTTTTAATTTTTGTGTCTTACATACAGATGTATGCCCAGCCCATATGGGCTTACAAGACACATAAACAATACGTATATAGTATACTTGACAATAAGTATATAGAACAAGATGACACAAAATATATATATACATAATATAACAAGCTATGAACAATGTATGTAAACAAAGAAACAAGGATAGGATAGGATATAATGTGTTTTGTCTCAAGTGCCATGCTTTCTCCAAAAATCCTGCAAAACTGAAAATCTCCTCCACAAAAAAACAACTCAACATACAACTCTCAGACTGCCAAAACAAATCCGGATTTACAAATAGAATTTTCTCAAATAAAGCCCGGTGTACAAGGGGCAGTGAAAAACGAAATGATATTCATCCTCCACCACTCCCAGATCACAGAGAACACACAACCACTCCTCCTCAGGTTTACCTTGGAAACTATCCACGTCCACAGCCAATGGCAGGGTGCCAGACCTCAACTGGGCACACAGAGTATTGAAGTAGCCTAGTATAGGGGTTCCCAAAGTTTTCAGGCCGCGATCCCCGAAATAATGGTGTCAGAGAGCCGCGACCCCCACTATTATAAGGGTGTATACAATTAAAAAAAATCATTAAAAAAAAATATATATATATATATACACCCACTAATAAGCATTGGATGCTTTTAACCAGGGCCGGACTGGGGAAATCATTCAGGTCAGGAAATATAGTGTGAAATATAGCCCCAGTCAGGCCACTTTTTAAGCAGGGGGTCTGGGGGTCCCCCTGCACCAGGATTTTTTTTGTTACAAAGACTTAATTCCCTGCATTCTGGTGGAGGAATGTTTGCCCTTTAAATGCCAGTGTTTGTGATGGTATAACAATTTTTTTTTTTTTTTTTAATTAACTCAATCAGCGCCAGGGGTCGGGGCGCCAGGGGGCGCTAGAACACCATTGCTTTAATCAATGGGGAGACTGCGAGATTTGTGAGTGCTTAAAATATATCTTATATTAATAGCTATGGGTCTAATACACCCGTCGATTGTCAGTGAGTTGCTTCCAGTCAACATGCACAAAACAGATATTTTTAAACCCCGCCCGCACGGCTCAGATCAGCCCAGAAAATAAACTACACCATTTCTAATAGAGTGCAATACCGGTTGGAAGGCGTAGGCGGCGGTATTTGCCCTTTTGCGAGCTCAGACCCATTCCCAATGATAATATGGATGAAAAATTTATGGATATAGCTAATAAAAGAAATAACGATTAAAACCAGAGTTTTCTCGTGATTGGCGCTGAGTCGGCGAGTTAAGCCGACTTTTCTCGTGACCGGCGCAGAATGAGTTAAAGGGGAACTATCTTACTATTCCTTTCACCATTTGGGCAATTTTACACAATTCCTGTGAGTCTATGGAACACTGGAACTGTAAGTTTTTTTTCAAAAGAATTCATTGTTTTGTATTATTATTTTTTGTATCCTCACTTTCTCAGATTTTTTCTCTGTTTTCTCCCCGTCCCAATTTAGTCGTTGTGCCAATTCCCCCCCTCCCCTACCTGTTTGTTGTGTGCATGTTCTCCTACTGGTCGGTACAAGGGAACCCTGAAGTCATCCGCACGCTTCCTCCGACACGCGCGGCGACAGCCAGTGACTCTTTTTTCACCTGGCAGCGAGGACTCTCATTGGTGAAGTGTAACGCGTGGGAGGGCACGCTGCCTTCATCAAGTCCTGCCTCCGCTGAGCAAGCGCCCAGACCTGACCTGTAGGCATCGCTGTCCATAACGCCAGATTCCCACCCATGACTTTCCCTCCCCCTAACCCAGCCAAACGGGTTAGTATAGCGATCAGCCCAAGCCCCAAGCAATGCTGACTCCGGGAGTTGAGACCGCAGCCTCTTGCATTTGTGATGAGCGCAATCTCCGCTACGCCACCTGACCGCTGATTGTTTTCTATTTCTAATCAAGTACTCTAAAGCAGCATTTTGAGAATTAGAGACATAGACCCCATTAATATAAACCCACATAGCTAGAAAACAATGCTAACCACTGGAAAAGGCCATTTATAAGATAGTTCCCCTTTAATACATTCTGGAAATCATCTCGCGACCCCCCCACGGCCTAGTAGTTGTATCAACGTTTGTATGTAGTCAACAACTGCCTGTCAAATCAAATAATAAAGTACAATTGAATAATATTTTTATTATTGTCAGTTTTCACATTGAACCGGAGGGATTAGAAATAATACGTACTCTAATAATACATTTAGAAAAATTTGCATCTAAAAATCAAGAGAATTTTTAAAAATTAAATACAATTGAAAGTTGTAAGATTAGGCTCTTAGGTCGTTAATTTTCTGTGCCCTCAGTTCAGATTTGAGTGGGTGTGTTTGCTCAAAAGATTTGTGCTTTGTCTCGTAGTGGCGCCTCACATAGACGCTTTTAATAATAGCCAGGGTCTCGGAACATGTTACACATACTGGTTTAGAACGACCTGTGGAAAAACAGAACATTCTTGATTAAAAGCTCTGTTTTCAACATCTACGTTTCTCCTTTTGGAGCCATGTGAAATTACTTTTCTCTGACCATTCGTCTCTCGTCTCATCTCTCCCCTCTGTGTTTGTGTATCTCACTCACTCACTCACTCACTCACTCACTCACTCACTCACTCACTCACTCACTCACTCACTCACTCACTCACTCACTCACTCACTCACTCACTCACTCACTCACTCACTCACTCACTCACTCACTCACTCACTCACTCACTCACAACTCACTCATGCAAGGCCTATCAGAATGTACAGCTTTGATTGGCTGAAGTAGCGTCACATGAGATCATTTGTTTCCTGGGTCGCTAAACCAGTGCCTTAACCCTTTCAAACCACACTACAGAAGGTTAACCCTTTGACTACTCTACCACACTACAGACGGTTAACCTTCTGTAGTGTGGTTGTGAAAGGGTTAACCTTCTGTAGTGTGGTTTTGAAAGGGTTAAGGCACTGGTTTGTGAGAGAGAGAGAGAGAGAGAGAGAGAGAGAGAGAGAGAGAGAGAGAGAGAGAGAGAGAGAGAGAGAGAGAGAGAGAGAGAGAGAGAGAGAGAGAGAGAGAGAGAGAGAGAGAGAGAGAGAGAGAGAGATGAGAGAGAGAGAGAGAGAGAGAGAGAGAGAGAGAGAGAGAGAGAGAGAGAGAGAGAGAGAGATGCATGTATGCATAGATACATAAAATATTTCTGTGTTACTTATCTCTCATACACATCATCAATTTCACTTTGCATGAAGCTTATTTCATAATGCACCTATCAGGATTAGGTGTAGTACTATGGCCACACTGTAAGAAGAAAAGCTGCAAGAAAACGGTAAAGTCTGGCATCAATGGTTGCCAAATACTTACTGTCAAATTACAGTAAAATCAAATACATTTACAGATTACAACCTTTATTTAATGGTTAATATTTTGATAAAAGGTCATTTACTGTTATTTTTATGGAATTTACACTTAAAGTAGAAAAACAAAAGTAATCTGTAAAATAATACAGTGAATTTCCTGTGAAAAAACATTAAAAAAAATGTACAGTGCAGGCTAGGATCCTGACAGCTCTACATACTACAGAGGCCAGCGGAGTGGCGCCTGTCCTTGTCTCAGCTGTCATGTCCCAGAAGGCCACTTATCACTGTTGTCATGGTGACACAGCCTATAGACCTAAACACTAGGCTATAGGCGGTTTCAGCGGAATTGTGTTGCTTTATGGGCAGTAGATCTTGCTAGAAAAAGAGATCTTTGATCTCAAGTGACTACCTGGTAAAATAAAGGTTAAATAAAGATATATTCTCTCAATGTGCATAATGTATTTCTGCACAATTATACAATATTGGCCTATGTATTTCTGCCTTGCAGTATTCCTTACTTAAAATAACATGTCATAGATGTATGGTCACACAAATTCTAATCTCGATATAATCTCATTAAAACACTCTAGTTACTCTAGTTTATCAAACTACATAATGCTGTCATGCCAATAATATTATAATATTATATAATACACAGTAAATTTCGCAGAGTAAATGTTACTCAAACTGAGTAAAATTGTACTCAGTTTGAGTCAAATGTACTCAGTTTCGGAGTCAGCATTGCCTTGGCTTGGGCTGATCGCTATACTAACTCGTTTGGCTGGGTTAGGGGGAGGGAAGCTGTGGGTGGGAAACTGGCGTTGTGGACAGCGACGCCTACAGGTCAGGTCTGGGCGCTTGCTCAGCGGAGGCAGGACTTGAGGAAGGCAGCGTGACCTCCCACGCGTTACACTTCACCAATGAGAGCCCTCACTGCCAGGTGATAAGAGAGCCACTGGCTGTCGCCGCACGTGTCGGAGGAAGCGTGCGGATACTTCAGGGTTCCCATGTACCGACCAGTAGGAGAACATGCGCACAACAACCAGGTAGGGGAGGGGGGGGGGGGGGGGGGAATTGGCACAACGACAAAAATTGGGACGGGGAGAAAACAGAAAGAAATCTGAGAAAGAGAGATAAAAAAATAAAAATAAAAGAAAGTACTCAGTTTGAGTAAAATGTACTCTGTGAAATTTACTGTATATATATAATATTATATAATAATATGGTGATCACATTTCAGGGAGACCAGAGCTGTTGAAAAATTAGTAATGTCCCCTGCAACTGGAATGAACAGCATTCTGGGTGCACTGGCAACCGATGTACCGTGTACTGCCACACAGCAAAGATATTATCAATCTTCTGGCATGTTTTTCATCATACATATTAATATTCGTATTGACTTAAGCTGACCTATTGGCTCTTAACCTCCCCTTAGGTTAGCCAATGTACTGAATTCACCTCTTCCAATGTGTCCAAATACAGAGGGAAGCAACAGTTGTGATTGATCAAGAAAAGAGGGCAGAGCTTGAGATAGGTCAATTAGGTGCTCTCGGCATATTCTGAGAAACACGTCTCGAACTAGCATCTTGTCAATAAAAAATATGAATAACTGAATTCATTGGCTATTTGGCCCTGTGAGTGGAGGTCACACTGTCAAATAAATGCCCAGACATTTGGATCGAATTCATTCACAGATAACAATCTGTTTCCCAGTTGGTTGATAGCAGTTCACTGTAGAGCATAGGTGTCAAACTCATGGCCCGCGGGCCAAATGTGGCCCGCCACGTCATTTGATGTGGCCCCCAAGAGCTCTGGTAAAAAAATTATAATAATATTTTTTTATTTTATTTTTTTTAAACATTAATCTTGGGTTCAAAAATTGCGGCGTTAAAAGAATTGTGGGTTAATGCGTTAATAAAGCTTTAACTTTGACAGCCTTAGTTATTACACATTCTTACACATACATGTATGTTGAACATCTGATGTATTGATGAAGTAACAAAGGAAAAAAGCCAAAAGCACTTACTCCTCAGACATTCTTTGACAATTTTACAGCCCAAAATACAAAAAAGATCCAGGCGGAATAGGTAACAAAGGGTTGAAGAAATATTGTCTGAACTGTCAGATGCAAACTGGCTGTGTGACATAACCGAGCATCTCGCTCAATTGAATAAGAAGCTGTAGGGACGCAAACAAGTCCCACCCAAAACTTGACCAATATAGTTGTGAACTGAGACAACCCTTATTTTGTAATTTTTTAGTACAGTTACAGTTGTGTGTTCATGCAGACACATAATAGCAATTTCATTACGAATTGAAAATGGGGGATCCTGATGTAAACAAGATGAAAGTCTTTCTCTGGTCTGCATCCCCTTAACAATTGTGTGTATTGAGCTGTACTGTACTGTACCCATTCTGCAATCTGTTAATTAAAGTTAATTAAACTATCTTCCATTAGTTGGATGTATGGCCTCTGCAAGGTTGTGTGCAGCCATTTGTTTTTGTAACATCTGCTACATCTGTCCCATGTGTTCTTTGCAGCTCACAGTTGTTAGTTCTGCCCCTCTTGACTGTGACAAAAAGGTTTTGAACAAACTTAATGTCATAGCTTGTATTTGATGATATTCTTCTTTGTTATTTACTTGAATGGTTTGATCATTGATTGATGGAGTAATATGGGGTTCTGATAAACTAAAAGTATTTGTTAAAAGAACATAAGCTAACATATATTTTTACATCTATGCAAATGCATATGCAATATGTATAACTTGAATAAGTAATAAATACAGAAACAACATGTTTAACAATATGTAAATGAGTAGCTACATTTATTTTACATTACATTAACATTTATACGGTCTTTGGCCCTTTGAGGGCAACAATAATGCTGATGTGGCCCTCTGTGAAAATGAGTTTGACACCCCTGAGTTAAGCTGTCTATTGGTTGTATTATAAGATTAAGATTAAGATTTGTTTATTAAGGACAATGCAAATTAATGAACATCATTTACATGAGTGTATGCATAACATCACACATGTTACACATGAGTGCATGCTTACCAACTGTCCGTCTGCAACACTACTATCACCAACATCTAAGAAGGGAGATCCCCCCTTGAATGGCCCTTCTAAGGTTTCTCTCCTCCACACTGCCTGTGGAGCTTTTTTCCCTATTGCTAGGTTTTAGTGAGTTTTTCCTTACCTTCGCGTGGGGTATGTCTGGGAGTGCTTGCATTCTTTCATTTATTTGCATTCATCTAAAAATGTTTGGACCTTATGGTGTTCTTGTTCTGTTCTTGACTTATTGTTATGTTTTCTTCTTGACTTGTTTAAAGAAGACCTGTACGGCCCATGGGGACATTAACGTGTGTTGTCGGGCCCTATAAATAAATTTGATTTGATTTGATTTGATCACAGCATGATAAGGACGTAAATATGCCGGGAATAGCACAGGGCTAATTTCCACCCGGCGTAGTCCTAACATAAAACAAACACAAAACAGACCTTACAACGTTCATTCATAAAAACTGACATCACTGACATGACCACACTAACATGACATTCAGTCAGTACAACATCACTAACATCCCTAATGAGTGCATATTTGGCTGTCTAACAGCCATTTCCTGAGTTGGCCCCTAAAGGTGGACAGGGTGGTACATTCCCTTAAGGGGACCGGAAGGCTGTTCCATGTTCCACTTCCCTTTATCGATAGAAAATGTTTGCTGAAGGCGGTCTTTCTAAAATGGACCTCACAAGGGCGGCTAGGTGGTGCAGTGGGCAAGGCGCTCACCTCCAATGCAGGAGATGCTGGGTTCGAGCCCAGCTCTCCGCATTGCTATCAGCTTGGCTGGTCGTTCATACTAATACAATTGGCATTAGGCATTAGGGGGTGGGAAGCTGATGGGTGGGGATCGGACGTTGTGGACAGCGACTCCTACAGGTCGGTTGGTGCGCCTGCGCAGCAGAATCAGGAAGCGACGGGGGCGGCGTGCCCTCCAAACGCAGACCCCCGACGCTGAGAGATCGCGCTGTGCAGGTGAAAAGATGCGACTGCTACTTCCTCGAGTACCGGAGGGGACACGTGATGTAAGGCTTAGTCCACATTGCAGCCGGCTTGTGGGAGGCATGGCCTAACAGCGTTCGAGACAGGGGAGGGTAGAATTGGACAATACGAAATTGGGATGGGAGAAAAATAGAAAATGGGAGAAAAAGTAGATACAAAATAAATAAAATGGACCTCACAATCCCCTCTGGTGTTTGACCTAGTGGCTAATCCAGTGTTCCTTTTCTCGTGGATAAACTCCTTGAGAGGGGGAGGGGCTAATCTGTGCAGGCATTTACTGTATATACAAAGCAGGAACTTTTATAACGTCTGAGGTCTTCAAAATTTAAAATTGGATGCTTATCCAGGATTTTACAGTGGTGGTATGAGTACTGTTTCCTGTCATATACCTTCAATGCTCTGTTGTAAAGTTGTTCTATGGGTTTCATGGCTGTGGTCCCAGTAAATTACCAGTTTAGAAGGCAATATTGAATGTGGGAGAAGACCATACAGTGTAGGTATGTCTTTGCGGCTTCAAGTGTTATGGAGGGCCGTATTTGTTTGAAGTTGGAAATGTTGAAGTTGATGGTGTTCCTCACTTTCTTTATGTGTTTCTTAAAGGTCAGGTTTGAGTCCAAGATGACCCCAAGGAATTTGAAGTGGGAAACAAGTTCTAGTTCTTCCTTCCTTTCCTCCTTCCTCAGGAACACATTGGACCGCTTGATGGTTTCTGGACGCTTGCTAAAGAACATGCACACAGTCTTTTTCGCATTAAGTAGGAGACAGGTGCTGTTTAGCCAGTGAAGTGTCTTTTCTTCATTCATGTATCTCTATCTAAGTTCATTGATCGTATAGTGTTCTATATCACCCTTCTCTCTGCATTGGTTTAGGTATTTTCAGATGTTCGGTTTCAAGTAAGAGGAGACTGACGATATGGTCAAAATCAACGGGCGGCGGTTGTTTATTAATAAAACAGCTTTAGGAATTAAAACAGTACATCGTCTCTTTGGTTCAATCTAATTGTCTCTTCCATTTGGCTGTTGTCGTCTCTCGGTGCTGTTCGCTGTCTCAGGTTGTCCCTGGCCAACACCGAGTCCTCTCTTGTGGTTCGCTGGTCTGGTTGTCAAGACAACCTGGTCTCCTCGCCGATCAGGCAGGGAGTGCTTGATTTCGTATCGGCGGAGTCCGCTATGAACCTCGGCTCGGTCATCTGGTCTCAATGGCTCTCTGAGTCATCGGCTCTTCAGTAGCCTGAGTGGCGAGTCTCCCTCTGTCGGTGGAGGTTTTCAGCGCTCCAGTTGCGATGCGATCTCTGTCATCGTCTGTCCCCATGTCTCTGGGTCTTCAGGTCCTTTCTGGTGTGTCAGCGCTTCTCCTGATGCGAAGCGATTTCGTCTGTCATCGGGTCTCAGTCCCTCTGTGTCACGGCTTGGCTCTGCAGGGATCCTTCTCCGTCTCCTCTGAGTGTCACCGGGTGTGTGTGTCTCTGTCCGTCGCCATCCGCCCTTTTTATCAGGGGGAGAGAGAGAGAGAGAGAGGGAGGGGGAGACAGAGAGCGAGAGGGAGGGGGAGACCCTGCCTATTCCTGTCACATTCCAGCAGAACTTGTCTTGATGGTGTCCTGTGACCACATGTTACACAATTTCTTCTGCTGACACAACCTCCTGGGTCCTCTGACAACGGTTTTCACAGTTTGAATCTGCTGACACTTTAATCATTACTTAATGAGAGGGTAGTTTTTCACTGAGTAATACAACATCATGCTTGTGACTAAAAGGTTTACATAGTCTAGATAAGAACCAGACTACTTTTTCAGACAGTGCCCAGATAACAAACCATGTGCCTATTGGGTTCTTTAATAGAACACCTTATTTACTGATTAAATAATGTGACCAATAGTTGTATAGTTTTACCTTCTAATATTTAAGAGTTTTTATTCTTTACTGTGACTAAGTTATTCTAATAGTTTATGCCTACATGTAACCTATGAAATTGCTAAATCTTTTAGTATATATTTCCAAATAGCCTGTGTCACCTTTCTGACCTCTGGGTTAGTCAGCAGCTGCCGTGTTGTAACTTGAAAGTCCTTACTTAGGGTAAATATGACCTTTTATGATCTCACCGGTTATTCTGAGTTTTTAGTTCCTGTTTCAACGAGAATGATCTCCTCGCTTTTCAGTTGGAGGTGGCCTAAACCACAGCTGCTAACCAGTGGAATGTGCATTAACATCATAAACAGTCTTTTGCCCTCCAGATTGTCGGTGCATTGGCTGAGTGCGGGCTGATCTCCCTCTCAAGCTTCACTATAGCCAATTTTGTCTTTCTAATCATTACCTTGTACATTTTCACTTGCATTTATTCATGTTTTCATTTAGAAATATACGACAATCCACCCTTAGGGGGTTTAATAACCTCCTATACAACATCAATATTCTAAATTAAAACATGTTAAAAATCATATCCATAATTTTTGCTAATATTTTTCAAAATTTCAAAAAAATCCAAAATTGACCCAAATCAAACTACAAAACCCCTTTCCATCTGTACAGTTACAAAATCATCATTTCACCTACCTTTCCCTCCTTTCACAGTTTATATACATTATCAGTTATTATTATGACATCCAGTCTAGGTCCGTCTCTCTATGCAAAGAGATGATCGTACCATTCTCAGCTTCTTTTCGTTTAAGACTATATTTATCCATGTACTTAGCTTAAATGTCTATTTTGTGTAATGGACTCTGCAAGAAAAGATTAATACATCACACCACTAAAAGATTAACTCTCTAAACATTTGAGGGAAATTCAAACAAGCAACATAAATCATTTTTACTCTTTAAAAAGACCACTGAGGCCTCAATTATCCTTTGCTTTCATCCCTGTCAGTTATCCCTGTTTAAACCTCCTAAGGCCTTTACTGCTAACTCGTTTTTGACCGTTTTCTTCTTGTTGTATCTTGTGCTAATCACCGCCCCTTCTTCGTTGTATGCAGGTCTCTGGTACTGCTCCGATTTTCCACAGAAGGAAACGATTTTCCCTCTGTCCTTTTTGCATTTTGGATTATTATTTACAAAACACACAATAGATTGGAAACAGTTATTTTCGCAGATACCTTCTCTACTGTTCTGCATTTTGACAATACATTTTTCTCCAATTCATTATCTATGTATTTCACAGCTTCTTACGTTAGCATTCAATCAAATCATCTTTGTCTCATTTCTTTTTGTGCTGTACTGTTTTACTAGATCAAATATCTTAAGATCAACACAACTACCTCCACCCTTGACAGTGGAATAACCATTATTTCACTTTCAAATACCTCGTTTCCCGACAGCTCCTCGGTCCGGACAGTCAGCTCTAGACGAGGCCAATCACCAACAGAACCTATGTGCATGGTCAACAAACCACAGTCCCTTTAAACACACATCACACAGTCTCTGCCAGCTTTCAACAAGCCGGTGCAGAGTCTACCATAAGTCAATCATCAAACTCACATGTCTGCACTCTACATGAACACTGTCTCGGCCAATTTGCGACCAAAAACCTACAGAGCTTTCCTATAGACAGAGAAATATGTTTCCCCAACACTTATCATAACCCAAAAAGTGACACAACCCTCCAGATTCTACATCTGGAGTCCCAATGAGCGGAAAACAAACCATGAACCAGCTCCCGTCCATTTCCAGTTTCCAGCTCATTATATCAGACCTCCTACCAGTCCCGCTGTGTCACCACCACCTGCCATCCCTGACCGGCGAGAGAACCCCCCCCAGCCAGCCAGTTCCTAAAAAAAAGCATAGTCAACCAAAAACAAAGAAAATTAAAAATAAACAAAAAACTGTGAGTGCCTACATGCTACACACCCATCCAACAGAATTAAACTATCATCCAGAGGCATAAATACCCCCGCAAAACTAAGACAGCAAAATTAGAAATCCGAAAAAAAATAAAATAAGTAATGAAATAATAATATTGTTGTTGTTCTTTTTTTTTTTTTTTTTTTTTTTTTTAATTCCTTAATTCAACCTTGACCACCCTTTGATCAAGTATTGTAATCACTACTATAAATAGTCCTTTGTTTCTAACTGTCTAATATTATATGTTCCATTGTTCCTGTCTAAAACCCAACTGTTTAACCCTTCTCTGACACCGTCTGGTTCAGAGTTCACATGACCACAAGAGCCATTGCGGTGACCATTTTTCTCTCTCTCTCCAATCTGTGCAGCCGGGCCAGGCTGCACAGGTGGGAGATGCCAAAAATCGTCCACCATACCATTCTCCCTTACGTTTTCCTCACTGCCACAGCAAGAGTTGATCAGACACACTGTAGCAAAAAGGAAAACCCATGATCTGTCTATTAATTAACTGTTAGTACGATTGGCTCATGCATCTGTCAGTCATTTCATCCCTCCCTGTTAGTTGCACATCCATCTTAGTCGCTTCCACTCATAATCTAATGTACCAACGCTTCTATATATTTTTTATTCTATTTTTATTCCAATCAGTCCTTCTTCCCATTTTAACTTATTAATAACTCTATTTTCCCGAGCACTATTAGCTCCGCTTGTGCATTCCTGCCTCGTTCTTAATTAACCTATGACCTATGCAGACACCCCCTCTGACAATGTCCCAACTCTCCACATTCCCAGCAACCCTGTTTGGACTCTTGCTTCTTTCTGGACGTTCGCTGAGGCCTCCACCCTTTGTAACATGACCGAGCGAAATGGCCAACCTCCCCACAACCCCAGCACACAGCCGACGCCGGCCATCCCAGGGGTTCCAGTTCACCCAGTTTACCACGACTCCCACAGTCTCTCGGCTGGCCTCCCACAGTCCTCGCCAGGTCAACCCCTCTCCCGTCCTCTGGGCGCATGTCCTGTTGCCTGGAGGAGAGAGGGGCATACCTGTCCTTTTCTGCTGCCTCTCCTCGGGCCTTCTCTTGTTGGGAGGGGCCTGGAAACTCACCCCTCCTGCGGTCCTGTTCACCCTGTCGCGGCCCAGCTCCCTGTCCGGGCAACGGAGCACAGGGCACTCTTTGATCACAGCGGCCTAGGTCAGACGCCCGAAGCATGATCTCAACAGCTGTCGCTTCTAGTAGCACAGTCTTTCTCGCCAGTTCTCGTCCCAGTCTCTGAGTCTCGTGTGCGGCTTGACCGATCTCCAGCTGTGTCTTCATCAGATCTCGATGAACTGCCTCGTGTTGTTCGAACGCCGTCACAAACGCTCTCTGTTGTCTATAGTATGCTGCCTCTTCCCCCATCTCAGCACGGGCGGTTTGACGTCCCATCGTTGGGCTCCGCCTCTCCTCTTGGCTTTGGTGCTGAGGGCAGGGTGGATATGGGAAACGGGTGGGCTGTAGAAACTGTTCGTGTATTCCATACCTGCTGTCGGTCTCAGTTCCAGCCCTCCGGCCAGAGTGGACTTCGTGGGACGGCTGTAACCTCAGTCTCTTTTTCTGCCCCTTGGTTAAACCGCAGTCGCCTGCAATGGACACTCCAGCTTGAATAGTCAACATTTCAAGTCCTTCTGTCGTACTGGTCACATGAGAGAAGTCCATATTCAAATCAATCAGATCATTATCACTGGTAAAGTCTATCTGGGAAATGTCTGCAGAGGCTCTCGGCCTACTCCCCCCAATGGCCCGATCACTAAGGCCCTCTTCCATATTGTCGTTGTTGTTATTCTATTGTTATTGCATCTAACGCTTCAGTTGTTCCTATCAATTTTCCTCTAAGGTGAACTTCCTATGTTACTGTCATTCATTCCACTTTCAACACACTCTTGTAATCACCGTTTGAAAAAACAAGTTTCTCTGTCTTCCACTACTTCTACTTACTTGAGTTAAAACACTCACACTGTCAAATTTTTACTGTGCAGACACGGATTGATAACTGGCTTATCATTCATACTTATACCAAGGCGCATTAAAGCCGTTTTCCCTAGATGGTTATGGAAGTCGTTAGAGCACCTGTCCGGCCGAGCACCTGTACAGAAAGAAAGCAGAAATATCCAGCACTTAATACAGTGGCATTTCCCTTATTATTTCCACTCTTCGTTACGCATTGGAAATGTCGGGCAACACTATACTAATATTTTAAAGAGACACAGTGTGATTTGCTTGAAAAAATAACGATACAGCTTATCTTGTTTTTTGTCCGTTCCTTCAACAGGAACACTGGAGGTTTTCCAATCCCCTGTGTGCTCTCTCCACCTGATTTCCTGGGAAATATAATCATTAATCCCCTTCCTATCCATTGTCTAATAATCCTTTGTAAACCTGGTCCTTCATCTGATTCTAATCTCTCTTTGCTTGATGAATCTGTTCATCCTAACCTTATTTCTTACTTTTAAATGCCCGATTAGTGTATCGACTAAACCTATTATTCCGATTAGCGTATCGACTAAATTTATTATTCGCTTTCGCTTCACTTCTCATACTACATCCATTTCATTCATCCTTACACACAACCATTACCCCCCACAACACTTAATAAAAATTAATCAGTGTTGCTACTGCTACCAACCACCTAATCAGGGAAAACAATAAACTTTTAGCAACTTAGATCACTAAAACCCTGACCGACACATAGTACAGCTGGCCACGTTAATAATTTCATGGACACCCGCACCATGCCACCGCAATATTCACCCAGTTCTCTGAATATACAAAGAACCGTCAACCCACAGCCCAAAGTGTCCTCCCTTCAGTTTCGAACCTGAACGGAAACACCCCAAGCTTTTACCACACCAAGAATATCACAAATCATCCTACCACCACCTGCACCTAGACAGGCCAGCGCCCATCCGGTACCTACTTCACATACATAATACCAACGCAGTACAAATAAACCTACAACCAAATGCCCACAACACACGCCGCAATCTAGGGATGGCGAAATACAAGGAGAGACAGGGAAGGGAAAAGAAAAAAGGAGGGAGGGATACAGGGATCCAGGGACTAAGGGGAGGAAAGGGGGGGGGGGGGGGGGTCACACAATGCAACATTAACTACTACCAAAACCGTCTAAATCAACCTTAACTTTAATCGGACCAAAAAAATGACCATGAATATTCCATCTATCCTTATGTAATCCTATTTTAGCAAGTAACACTATATTAATATAACCAACACCCCAAGCCCATGATGAATTGAAAATGGGGGACCCTGATGTAAACAAGACGAAAGTCTTTCTCCGGTCTGCATCCCCTTAACAATTGTGTGTATTGAGCTGTACCGTATTGTACCCATTAAACAATCCGTTAATAAAAATTTTCAATCAATCAATCAATCAGGCAATCTATACTAAACAAAAACTCCCTTTGTGCACCTGTCCCCTCACAAAGTTAAGCCGGGAGACAGGGATGGAGCGGAGGGGGGCGGGGGGGGAGGGGGGGGGAAGGGAGGGAGGGAGGGAGGGAGGGAAGGAGGGAGGGAGGGAGGGAGGGAGGGAGGGAGGGAAGGAGGGAGGAAGAGACAGAGGAAAAAAGGGGGGGGGGGGGGGGTTTCACGCAACCAAAGTCACAAACAAACTCACACATCTATCCCATACTATTCCACCAGCGCCATTACCCCTGGCCCATAACAAATACAGACCTATAATCAAACCAGTAAACACACCCATCATCAACAACAGAAAAAACCTAATATAAAGAATTTACAAATCCCCACAAATGGTCGCTTACTCAAAACCTATAATAATCACAAACCCTTCTCTACTGCCTACTGCACCTCGTTCCACCTGTAAAGGCGAAACTATAAAAGAGGCAACAGCGCCCTCCGCTGGAACGTCTTGTCCATCACCAACGCACTACAGCACTCACCACCTCCTGTAGGAGGCGCCACGCCTCCCCCGCAAGTGCGTCATTACGTAAACCACCCCAAGACGTCAACTCGACGTTCTACCTCAACCACAAAACTACAATTCCCAGAACCCTCTACACCGGAAGTCCCTGTCCACCGCCTCTCTAAGATCCCGCTGCCAGCAACAGTAGCAACACGCGAGACTCCCCGAAAGTTCAAGCCTGCTATATTGTTAGCACAGGTAGCTTAGCATCTTAGCTTCGTTAGCTCAGTGCCGCTAGCTCCAGCTTAGCCCAGCATCCAACATCACCCCTCCTAAACGGCCCAGTCTCCTGCTGATCCGAGCGGCACAACACATCGCGACGTTTACACAACCCCTGCTTTCCCCCGCAACATAACTTTAATCCTATTAAGCCCCTGTTCACAGAACATATATCATTATCCTTATTCTAGCACGCACGCCCGATTGGCCCCGGCCGGCTCCGTACTTTAAATCTAACGCACCCCAAGCTCCGACGCTTCCAGTGACGTCATTAGCTCCAAAATCCCCGTTTTCTTTGATCTTTACTACATTACTTTTAGACTTCTACAGCCCCGATTTGAAAAATTTCAACGAACATTACACATCTCCTAGGTTCCATCTCACATGTCATTCATTCAATTCACTCGAAAGCGCAACACAGCGTCCACACGTTAGTCGCGTCGCGCTCAGCTAATGCTGGCAGGACAGGGGTGTGGTTTCTCCCCGCTGCAGCGTTGGCCACCTGGTCCAAAATAATATAAAAAATACCTTGACATTTACTCAGAGCTCCTATTATTCATCCATTTAAACACATATACTTAGCAAAACAATGTCTCATTCATAAGCATACCATTCATAACGCATCTCCTTGCTTTTTTTTTTTTCACACAATATCCTCCTATTTTCCAATCCCCCGTGCAGTATTTACTTCCAAAGTGCTTCATATATCTACTGAGTCCGACTTGCTATACCCCTGAGAAACCCACTCCATTCATGTATTGTAGCCCGTGAAAGTTTCAGCAGCGCCCTATGTTGGCTTGTATCGGAGTTTATATGGCCAAATCGTGTGTTCGACCGTACTCCCCGCCACCCGTAGAGCCCCCTGCATTCATCCACGCGGCTTGATGTTCTTCAGATATCGACCTTAGCCAATCTGAGCCTAAATGACGTCGGATTAGAAGTGGTAATTCGCTTATGGAACGTCTTCCAAAGTCTATTACTCCGTCGCACCGATTCTAAGTGTGGTTTCTACAGCATTCTAGCCCGAACCCTTAACCTCTTCTCATCTCCCTGTTCTCTGTCTCTCTTTTCTCTTCGTGGAACCAGGCTACCCCGTACTTCACCACGGTTCTTTTATACTACTCTACACTCCACTCCGTTCTCTGTTCTCTTCGTGGAACCAGGCTGCCCTGTACTACACCACGGTTTATCTCTTCGTGGAACCAGGCTGCCCTGTACTACCACGGTTTATCTCTTCGTGGAACCAGGCTGCCCTGTACTACCACGGTTTTCTCATTAAACTCTTTACCTTACCCTCTACTGAACCACTCCGTCACTCACAGTCCCACGTCCCGCTATCTGTGACTAATCTCCGTTCTACTGCTCCTACGCCGGTCCCCTCAAATATTTCACCTAATCCCTAGCCTATCCCCTAAGCTGATATAACTAAATACAGACATCTATTTCCTCTCCTCACTTGGCCTTGTACCAATTATAGGTATCCTAACCGAACATCCCTATACGCTTCCTAAGTGCAACGCCGGTGTGTGGCTGAGACCAGAGCCAGGTTGTGAAACCTGGACCCCGGTACCCCTCCAACACCAACATTATCCTGGTCCATTTCCAACTCATTTCTACCTAATGCAACAGCAACCCCAAAAAGCGAGACTGCTTCGACCATTACTAATCTTAAACACCATCATCACTACTTACCTAGTCCCGCTGGCCTTGGCTGAAGTGGACGATCATTCAGTCGCAGAGGGCTTCGATGATGGGGAGAGAACCTCTCTGTGGTTCAACCGGTTCTGGTCGAATGCAGGACGGGTCACGGACCAATTGAAGTGTCTTTTCTTCATTCATGTATCTCTATCTAAGTTCATTGATCGTATAGTGTTCTATATCACCCTTCTCTCTGCATTGGTTTAGGTATTTTCAGATGTTCGGTTTCAAGTAAGAGGAGACTGACGATATGGTCAAAATCAACGGGCGGCGGTTGTTTATTAATAAAACAGCTTTAGGAATTAAAACAGTACATCGTCTCTTTGGTTCAATCTAATTGTCTCTTCCATTTGGCTGTTGTCGTCTCTCGGTGCTGTTCGCTGTCTCAGGTTGTCCCTGGCCAACACCGAGTCCTCTCTTGTGGTTCGCTGGTCTGGTTGTCAAGACAACCTGGTCTCCTCGCCGATCAGGCAGGGAGTGCTTGATTTCGTATCGGCGGAGTCCGCTATGAACCTCGGCTCGGTCATCTGGTCTCAATGGCTCACTGAGTCATCGGCTCTTCAGTAGCCTGAGTGGCGAGTCTCCCTCTGTCGGTGGAGGTTTTCAGCGCTCCAGTTGCGATGCGATCTCTGTCATCGTCTGTCCCCATGTCTCTGGGTCTTCAGGTCCTTTCTGGTGTGTCAGCGCTTCTCCTGATGCGAAGCGATTTCGTCTGTCATCGGGTCTCAGTCCCTCTGTGTCACGGCTTGGCTCTGCAGGGATCCTTCTCCGTCTCCTCTGAGTGTCACCGGGTGTGTGTGTCTCTGTCCGTCGCCATCCGCCCTTTTTATCAGGGGGAGAGAGAGAGAGGGAGGGGGAGACAGAGAGCGAGAGGGAGGGGGAGACCCTGCCTATTCCTGTCACATTCCAGCAGAACTTGTCTTGATGGTGTCCTGTGACCACATGTTACACAATTTCTTCTGCTGACACAACCTCCTGGGTCCTCTGACAACGGTTTTCACAGTTTGAATCTGCTGACACTTTAATCATTACTTAATGAGAGGGTAGTTTTTCACTGAGTAATACAACATCATGCTTGTGACTAAAAGGTTTACATAGTCTAGATAAGAACCAGACTACTTTTTCAGACAGTGCCCAGATAACAAACCATGTGCCTATTGGGTTCTTTAATAGAACACCTTATTTACTGATTAAATAATGTGACCAATAGTTGTATAGTTTTACCTTCTAATATTTAAGAGTTTTTATTCTTTACTGTGACTAAGTTATTCTAATAGTTTATGCCTACATGTAACCTATGAAATTGCTAAATCTTTTAGTATATATTTCCAAATAGCCTGTGTCACCTTTCTGACCTCTGGGTTAGTCAGCAGCTGCCGTGTTGTAACTTGAAAGTCCTTACTTAGGGTAAATATGACCTTTTATGATCTCACCGGTTATTCTGAGTTTTTAGTTCCTGTTTCAACGAGAATGATCTCCTCGCTTTTCAGTTGGAGGTGGCCTAAACCACAGCTGCTAACCAGTGGAATGTGCATTAACATCATAAACAGTCTTTTGCCCTCCAGATTGTCGGTGCATTGGCTGAGTGCGGGCTGATCTCCCTCTCAAGCTTCACTATAGCCAATTTTGTCTTTCTAATCATTACCTTGTACATTTTCACTTGCATTTATTCATGTTTTCATTTAGAAATATACGACAAGCCAGCATTGTACCTTGTCTAGTGCGCATGTGAGCCTAGATGTAATCAACTCTATGTCCTTGTCCTGTGTGTAGATGACTGCGTCATCGGCATACATCTGTACATTGAGTTCGGGACACACATTTGGCAGGTAATTGATATAATAATAATAATAATAATTTAGGACCTACTCCGAGGTCACCATTTGGCACACATGCGAACCATGCATACAATGCGTATCTGCGATTAACCCATCCCGTCGTCCTTCCCCCCCAAGGGCAGCCGGGAGCAGACAGGCGCCACGTGAGCCGCGCCAGGGGACCAATCCAAGTGCTCCTGTCCGTCTTCGTCAAGGACGCCACAGCGTTAGCGATCTTGTTGTTGTGCATGTTTTTCCATTGGGTTTATCTTATCGGGGGGGGAAACCCTTGCGAGCACGGGGAGAACATGCAAACTCCACACAGAAAGGCCTGGGAGATACCCCACCTGGGTAACTGGCATCATGGAAACCTGGTCCCCAAGCGGGATTCGAACCCTGGACCTTCTTGCTGTGAGGCGACAGTGTTAACCACTACACCACCGTGCCGCCGTGATATACAGGGAGAATAGCAGGGGCCCAAGGATTGATCCCTGAGGGACACCTACAGGGTTGTCTAGATATGGGGACTTGGCGCCATTGACCATGACACATTGTTTTCGGTTTGATAAGTAGGATCTAAACCACTCTATTGTAGCAGCTGAGAAATTGAAGTGAGTTAGTTTGGTTAGGAGGATATTATGGTTGACACAGTCAAAAGCCTTGCTAAGGTCTAAGAAGACAGCACCAACATACTTGTTGCTATCTAGTGCACTCTTGACCTTTTCAACAAACAGACAGTTGGCTGACTCTGTTGAGTGAAGGGCACAGAATCCAAACTGCATTGGGTTAAGTGGGGTGGGGCCCAAGTCGAGATGTTTAGTCATGAGATTCGACACCCACTTCTCTGCAACTTTGGATATGACAGGAAGTATACTGATGGGCCTATAATTGGTCACCAGTGCCTTGTTGCCAGATTTAAAGATAGATCATTTGCACAGTTTGTACGTGCAAACAAGACAATGTTAATCTTTACATGTTAACTTTCCAAATGTCACAGCATATTATATTATAGTGTAATTGTTAATAATGATCTCAGAGCAGATGAAAACAGCTCAGATCTTCTTTTCAGCATAAAACCAAAAATTTTGCATAAAATAAGCCTAACCTGGACATAATTATGTTCGTATTCTTGTGAGCTTTTGGCTTGGTACATTCAAACCGGTCCACACTACATTTCATGGGCAGAATGAGCAATAGCAGAGAGAGAGAGAGAGAGAGAGAGAGAGAGAGAGAGAGAGAGAGAGAGAGAGAGAGAGAGAGAGAGAGAGAGAGAGAGAGAGAGAGAGAGAGAGAGAGAGAGAGAGAGAGAGAGAGAGAGAGAGAGAGAGAGAGAGAGAGAGAGAGAGAGAGAGAGAGAGAGAGAGAGAGAGAGAGAGAGAGAGAGAGAGAGAGAGAGAGAGAGAGAGAGAGAGAGAGAGAGAGAGAGAGAGACTCTAAGGTGCCAATTTGCTGTACTCTAGACTTTGAATTCACCTCCCACCAAGTACATTTCTGCACAAGACATTCTAACATTCTACCCTGCCCTTAGTGGGTTTACAGTGGATGTCTTTTTTGCCATCTTAACCACGACTCTCTAGGGATATCAGTCTATATTAGCTTGATGTCATACTTCTACCTCTTCTGGTGTTAATGCGTACATGCTTGAATATTGAATACAGATGTGTGTGTGTGTGCATGCATGTGTGTGTGTGTGCGTGCTCCGTGCATATGATGAACACGTGTGTGCCTGCATCCAGGGCGAACCTTATATGGTGATAATTGTAATAAACACAGTAATGCACTTTTCATCAAAGCAGCAATTTCCATGTGCTGTATTCTTTTTTCGAGCCGCTTTAATTAATATCATTCATATTCTTAACATGCCCAGGGCTCTAATATAAGACAGTCGCTAGAGCTTATTCAGAATGCCATACAGTTGTTGCTGCCATTATGGAGACTAGTGTGCCCTCATGGAGACTAGTGTGCCCTCATGGAGACTAGTGTGCCCTCATGGAGACTAGTGTGCCCTCATGGAGACTAGTGTGCCATTATGGGGACTAGTGTGCCATTATGGAGACTAGTGTGCCCTCATGGAGACTAGTGTGCCCTCATGGAGACTAGTGTGCCATTATGGAGACTAGTGTGCCCTCATGGAGACTAGTGTGCCCTCATGGAGACTAGTGTGCCCTCATGGAGACTAGTGTGCCATTATGGAGACTAGTATGCCCTTATGGAGAGGGGTGCCAGGAAATTGTATCTAGGTTGTATCAACCTCATGGATCAGGGATTAATCCCTTGTTAGGTGTGGGGGGATTTCATACTGTACATGCATACTCTTTTACATGTGCACACGTGAGCACACATGCGCGCGCACACACACACACACACACACACACACACACACACACACACACACACACACACACACACACACACACACACACACACACACACACACACACACACACACACACACACACACACACACACACACACACACACACACTTTCATATAAGCCCAATTAAAGTCTGAGATGTATAGAGTGTGAAGCATCAGGCACAATTCGTATGGAACATTGTGCATCAGGCACAATTCGTATGGAACATATGATGAACATTGTTACTCAGCTGAGTTGTGCCCTTCCTGATGACTTGTCGTACAGAACTTGTAAGTCGCTTTGGATAAAAGCGTCAGCTAAATGACTAAATGTAAATGTAAAATGGAACACACTTGCATTCATACTACCTCACACACACACACACACTCATGCCTGTCATGTGCAAGCAGGTGATAGCACATATGAGAAGATGTAAAGGTTAAGGGGTCAATGGCCCTGACATGACTGGTGGAGGTGATTGCGTTATGTCAGCATGAAGGCCATTATGAAGGATTACAGATTGTTCTCATTATGACCTGCAGCTTCTAGGAAACGTCTCATCATCTATTCCCGACTGTCTGCTTATTAATGATACTGTGCTGCTAGACCCCATTCTTATGGATACATTATTATTAATGGGGATTTAAATGGGAAGATGATATGTTTAGAATAGGCAATTATCATTACAATGCCATTCTTGTTACGACATATTGAGACCAATGGTCTCAATTATCTGCATACAAGATGAATGCGGCTTAGGTGGCTGGTAGGTCCCTGTTCATATCTGTTCAAGGGGCAGCCGTCGGCAGGAGGCGATACATTCCAGGGGGATGGTACTAGTTTGAGCTATTAGTTGGTGAGAATAACCTGGTAAATTGATGAAACTCTGGGTCTCTGCAGACTCCTGGATCTCTTTGTTTTGGTTTGAATTTATTAATTTAAATATTTTAATACATTTCATGTTCCACCACCACTCTGAATGCAGAAAAACCTGCTTTTTGGTCAAGTTCAGAGTTGCTCTTATATAAGTAATATGGCCCTTATAATGTGCTTATTAACATTAGTATGTATTATGTGTTAGACTATATAAGTGTTAATAATACCATCATCAACATATTTATTGTTAGATCATGACATTTATAAGCACTTATAATAAACTTTACAGTTTATTGTTATTGACATGCTTAAGTCAATAACATCAATACATTCCTTGAGTTTCTTATAATTGTTTATAATAGCATTACAAACACATGTATTGAGTCTTACTAACTTACCTATTCTTACTAAGCTGTTCTTGTTGCTTTATTAAGGTAAAAAAAACATTATGATTAATTTATCAGCAGTTAACTATGCACTTATTAAAAGTTAGCCAAACATATTCAATCAGTTTCAGTAACTACAGAACAGTACATATTGTTAGACTCACTTGTTGTTTTGTTGCATCAGGTTGGAACGAGCCTCGAGCCGTCGCGTTAACCCTTCGAGAAGCTTTTGTGGTCCGGGCTTGAACTTTCCATGATAAAAAGTGTCCATATAAATCCTTTTGTTAGATCCAACACAACACTGTCTGAATGTACAGTATCTCGTGATGATCTCTCCAACTCCTGAGAATACACTTCTTATTACCGAACCACGAGTCTAGCTAAGCTAACGCACTGAATCGAAATGAAAATACTACTGGCTCCTCCTCCAAGCATTCTTTTCTGTCTGATGACTGACGACGTGACGAGTACAGTGGCGCAGAGCTTGCTTCGAGCGCTAGAAAACACGCCCGAGACATATTTGAACGCCCTGATAGGAGAAATGTATTTGCTTGATCTATTTACATTGGCTGCGACGATACAGTGACGCGCACAGTGTGCGCGTTAAGTTTATGCGCCCAGCTTTGGAGGTATACTCTCTATCAGGAGAGAGAGAGTGACGTCATGTGAATCACGCACAAAAAAATTATTCATATTTGATATATTAACGTTATTGTTCATTTGAAACATAAACATACTTAAAATGAGTAATTATTATTCATTTTATCGGCCGGCCGCCACTGCCACGGAGCCGAATAGGTTTCCTCATCGGTCGTTTTGGTTATAGTTGTTTTACGTTTTACCAGTAGTGCTTAGTCCAACATAGTCTGGTGAAAACGCACCTTATCATCCATAATCATCATCCATATAATCCATTTAGTCTTTTTCATAATATCCAATAGTTTGCTCTAGGCGATCGCGATTGTCGAACTTGTCCTGCTCACTGCTGCTCACAATGAGTCCCTAGTTGTTTGGGGCTGTGGGGGCTGGCACTAACACAGTAATAGCTGGCCAATGCATGTTCATACGGTAGGCGTCATTGCAATTCCAACGTAGGCAGATATGCCAGCAATCTCCGGCTGAGTGTTTAGAACAGGGATCAAAGGAAAAAGATCAAAGGATCCAAAAACTAGTATACTCGTTATTGGCATGCAACGCTTGGCGGCGAAAACACAAGTATGCTCGTTACGAGTATACGAGATATCTTGTTTCTGAGAGCCAAAGCTTGAGCACCAAAAACGAGATATCTCGTCTTTTGTTCCTTTTTTCTTTTTTTCTTTTTTCTTATTCTAAACACTCACGCGGGCCTTAGTGAGTGTGACTGGGACCTGCAATGACAATTGAATCCCGACAGGTGGGGGATGAACTGCATGGGCCAGTTCAGTGAGAGCAACCAAAGCACTAGGGATCACTAGGGCACTCCCAGCAGTGGCAGCAGTGGCATGGCAGCAGTGAGCAAACTACAGCCATCTAACGTTCGACAATGGCGATCGCCTAGAGCGAACTATTGGATATTATGAAGAAGACTAAATGGATTATATGGTTGATGATTATGGATGATAAGGTGCGTTTCCACCAGACTATGTTGGACTCAGCACTTCTGGTAAATCATAAAAATACTATAGTCAAACCGGCCGACGAGGAAACCTATTCCTATTCGGCTCCGTGGTATAGTCTGGCCCGAGCAGACTATAGAAGAAGAAGACAACAGAGTGGAGTACCTGCTGACAAGGTAACGTCTATTTTACCGAACCCCATCATCATGCTTTTGTAATGATCGCAGTGTCGGAAAACAACCCCCCCCCCCCCCCCCCCCCCCCGATGGCTTTGTGAAGAAACATAGTCGTGTTTACTTTTGACCTGGCAATAATATAGGTTTCAGGGGAGCAGCCGCAAGATTTGCGCATATGCGCATAAAACACTATATCTCACAATCTAGAAAACCAGCCTGGATTATTGTGAAACGGGGCGATTTTTTGCATGGTATAGTGCACAAACGAAGGTGTGTAGAAATAGACGGTTTTGTCCCTGTTGGAGTATAAATAGTGCCTGTCAAATACTATTGTCTCCATAGCTATAATATAGAATATACGATGGGTCCGCAAACATCATGAAAATGGTCAATAACGCTGGCGCCAGGGAGTAAAGATGGAAAAACAGCGTGGCAGTCAATGGGCCTCATTCAACAATACTCTCTTATTATTTTTCTTATATTCTTGCTTACCTGTCTGTTAAGAGAACAATAAGAAAAGCCACCGCCACATTCATCAAGCCGTTCTTAACGGCCAAATCTGTGCTTACCCAGGTGTCTTGCATGATGAATCCGACTCATTCTTAAACTCAAATGCGCGCTCGCGCTCAATTCATTTGCATACAGACACGCCCGCCATCTCCTTATAAGGCGAATGAGGCGTGTGTAAAACAGGCGTGGTTCGACATCTGATCCCCGTCTGATCCATTCAACAGGAAGCGATTTGCGACTGATCTCAAAATGACACACACACACGTCTCACGACTCGCGACTCAGTGCATGTGTGTGTGTGTTCCTGTGGGTCGCTCATCGCATGTGTGTGTGTGTTAATCTGATGACAAATAAAGATGTATACTTGTACTTATACGTATACATACTGTATAGTGCAAAATAAATCGTTCCAGCAAAGTAGGCTTTGTCAATACTGAACGACTGCGCGCTTGTCAAGAATCAATCGCGCAGTAGGTTCGGAAATACCTGTGACCTGTCATCTCTCTCTGAAAGGTCCCTGTGTGACGGGGGCTGCGGTAGCTGAACCCAATAGCAGAAACACAGGGAGAGAGAGAGTGGAGGGTTTTAGGATATTTATTCCAAAGTCTACCATGCGGCTATGTATAACAACGGAATGGTCGGAATGTGTGAGCAGGAGTTTTCTTCGTTCTCCACAGGAACGTCCGGGCGGGCGGTGTCTCGATAGACAGCGTAGGCCGGCAGCGGATCGTCCTGGGCACAGGGAGAGGGGTAGAGAAGGATAGACGACATTAGGAGAGAGCAGCAAGGTAGGATACATCCTCGTACCTACAGTAGGTTGGCTAGATAACACTCCGACAAAGGACGACAGGATCCGTGGGGTACATTGGGGCTGTTGATGAGCGAATCACTCACAGCTGTGCCAATTGATGCCAGTTGACAGCGTGGGAAGGCTGCAGCAGGAAGCTGCCCATATAAGGGCATGGCAGGACGGGGGCAGAGGAAGGCCCGGGCCGTGATTGTGACAGGACCCCCCCCCCCTCTACGGGCGCCTCCTGACGACCCTCCAGGCTTCTCAGGGTTGGCCCGATGGAAGTCCCGGATGAGGGCAGGATCCAGGATCAGGTGGCGGGAGTCCCAGCTGCGCTCCTCCGGGCCATAGCCCTCCCAGTCCACCAGGTACTGGAAGCCGTGACCGCGACGATGCACATCCAGCAACTGCCGGGCGGTGTAGGCAGGATGGTCATCTATGATCAGCGGAGGGGGAGGTTCCGGAGCTGGGGGAGACAGGGGACTGGAGACCACCGGCTTCAACTGGGAGACATGGAATGAGGGGTGAATGCGCATATGGGACGGAAGCTTAGTCTGACGACTGAGGGGTTAATGACAATATGCACGGCCATGTATAACAACGGAATGGTCGGAATGTGTGAGCAGGAGTCTTCTTTGTTTGATAGACAGCGTAGGCTGGCAGCGGATCATCCTGGGCACAGGGAGAACAAAGGTTAGAGAAGGATAGACAACATTAGGAGAGAGCAGCAAGGTAGGATACATCCTCGTACCTAGGTTGGCTAGATAACACTCCGACGAAGGACGACAGGATCCGTGGGGTGTATATCGGGGCTGTTGATGAGCGAATCCCTCACAGCTGTGCCAATTGACGCCAGTTGACAGCGTGGGAAGGCTGCAGCAGGAAGCTGCCCATATAAGGGCACGGCAGGACAGGGCAGAGGAAGGCCCGGGCCGTGATTGTGACACCCTGTGGCTAAAACCCAGAGTGCGCTCAGAACTTGTAGGTGTGGAGGAGAGGAGAGGTTGTAAATATGCGTTCTATGCGTACGGCCTGGGCAGCCAGCATCTAATTGTTCTAACAGCAATATATAATCCATTTCAAAAGCAGAACACACGCAATAAGTTACAATAATAATAATTGAAAAGTTCTGGGTTTATAAAGTCGTATTTTGGGGGTATTTGGGGGCAATTGACCAATGGTTTGCTTTCAACCCATGAACTCCTTCCTCTCTCACCTTTTTATATATATTTATTTTATTTTATCTACTAAAACTGTATTGTATTATATTTGTTTTGTAAAGTGTCTTTGAGCATTAGGAAAAGTGCTATATAAATCGTATTTCATATTATTATTATTATTATTATTATTATTATTATTATTATTATTATTATTATTATTATTATTATTATTATTATTATTATTATTATTATTATTATTATTATTATTATTATTATTATTATTATTATTATTATTATTATTATGAATGGTAGGCCTTTTTAAATGTTTCGCATCTGGGTAAGAGTTTCTTATCTGGGTAAGAGTGCTCTCGACCACTCTTAGAATTTGGTCTTGCCGGAGAGAAAAGCAACAATAAGAAAACATTGCTTAATCCCAGGTAAGAACAAAATAAGAGGAAATGCTAGTTAAGAACAAAATCTGTTCTTATATCGCTTCATGAATGAGGCCCAATGAGTTAATAAAGCACTTAGCAAAGGTTTAACAATGACAGAATAGGTAAGTGAGTAAGACTAAATAAATGTGTTTGTAATGCTTTTATAAACAATTATAAGAAACTCAAAGCTAATTAACATTCTTAAGCAGTCTATAAATAGTCTAACAAGTGTATTACGTGCTTATAAATGTCTTATAATTTAACAATAAATGGATGTGCATGTCTACCTGAGAATTATGAACACTGTATGAAGGGTCTATATTTCAAATTGTATTTTAAAATGAAACAAACGAAAAACACATCCATCCTAATCGCATGTGCTGTTTCTAAGATTCATAGTAAAGACAAAACAACTTACAACATATCAGTTCAGTTCAGTTCAGTTCAGAGTTTTCTATTTGCCACATGGAATCATACAATCATAGTTTCTTCATTACACAATCATAAATAGTCATTCCATGGACAAAAGAAGCAGGAAGAAGAATAAATCTTATAGTTACCTGCCCATACACATGCTTCTGCTGTACATTGACCATGGATATGCCAAAACAAACATGGGTATATCACTTTTGGATATTGGAACAGTCACATCACGTGTATCATTCATCATGTCATTTTAGTAAGCAATTACCCAGCCACACTATGTAAGACCTGCCGCCATCATTTCAATGAGGACTCGGTGTACAGCGTAACCCAGACCTCAACCCCCAGTGACGTCCGGACCCACTCTGGTTATTATCCCCAGGCCAGTGTCTCCTTTGTTAGACTCAGTTGTTACAGACTCCTCAGGCCCCTTCATATCCTGAATCCCGTTACTGGAGTGTCGTAAAGGACAGTAAATATTGATCCTCCGAGTGTGTGGTACACGGTGGAGCTGTAGGTCTGAAACAGGTCTTTGTTTCTGATAAAAATGGCACAGATGGGAAAGGTCAACAGTATTTGTCAAAAGAACAGCAGATAAGGGAAATCTTCCACCCTGGGCGTCCATCTCGAGCTCCGTGTTCTTGTTCTACATATTGAGGTGTTACACAACCAGACGGAACTATAATCCACGTGGCGTGGTTTAAGATACCAAGAGTGTACCGAGTTCACTGCATATTCAGTGCTCAACAACGCTATAGTTGGAATCTGAAGTCGTGCCACAGACACTGTACCCGCTGTGGGATATTCGTGGATATCCTGAAGAAGAATGTTCTCAGTCAACCGAGGTTTGGATAATAACAAAGGTTTATTAACCAAACAGATAGAAATATACACATAGTATTTAGAGAGAATGGCTGAGGCTCTCGCCCCAGGTGATCAGCTGAAATGACCCAGGTAAAGACCTGGAATGTTGTTGGGAGGAGCATTATATAGTTAAAAGGGGGGGAGGTGGTCCCATTTGATAGGTCAAATGGGGGGGGGGGGATACAGGATTGGGGAGAGGGGGGGGCACAGGATTGGGGAGAAAGGGGAGGGGAATGTCTTTACATGAGGGAGTTGGGGAATCATTATATTATTCCACAGTTACTCACTTTTCTCTTCATAATGTGGGTGAGATTACTGTATAATATCAGGGGAGGGGGATGTCTTTACATGAGAGAGTTGGGGAATCATTATATTATTCCACAGTGTGACGTACGTGGGTTGGTCATTATCATTATTACTGTATTTGGGAGACCATGTGAACATCAGATTAGTATCATGAGTATGGGTATGTTGTTCTTGGTTGTGTGATGTGTCATCTTTTAATTCTGTTTCTTCTCTCTTTTCCCAGATACCACTCATCCTCCTGATTGAGCTGATTGCACCTGCTTGATTACACCTGTGGGCAGTTAGTTGGATGAGTGGATATAAACTGGAAGATGACACACACACGGGGCCCTCATTTTTGGAAGTCACTGCCACGTTTCAGAGTGGAGTGAGGAGGCTGCCTTCTCGCCTGTCTGTTGCATGAAGCAACCCTGTGTGGCTTGGTGCCATTTATCACATTGAGTGTGGATTAAACCCCATAGCTGTGGTGTCCTATGATGGGCACGTGGTTGTATTAGCTATTAAGTGTTTGTTTGTTTATATGTATGTATTGTTTGTCATCCCCTACCCTTTCCCCTTTTTGCATTATGGTGGAGGTTTAAATCCCTATCACCATAAATATATAATTTACTATTTGGAAAACGTCTTGTGTTGTGTCTTCTTTTACCTATACCTGGGACCTTGAGGTTGAACGCATTTACTGAGAGAGGCTGCTTTTGCTCATGTGCCGCCCTCCAGTTGTTAATCTGTGTGGTCCTTAGACCTTCGTACATGACATGGGGGCTCGTTAGTTTGCGCAATTGTATGGTTCCTTGTTGGTAAAATAACAGGGTGACTTGTCGATTGAAGCATGTCAGGTAAGATAAGATAGCGTTTTCTAATTGGTAAGTTAGTGTGGTTCCATTGTCCGTGCTACACAGTTTGATTGATGTAAACCATTGTTGTATGTGACACTCTTGAACTAATCTGTTTTTTTCTGCCACATAGGTAACAGGGGGATCGCCTACTTGGTTAGCGGGCGGGGGGCACGCGTCGTAATTCCGGTGGAGCGCGCAATGAAATCGGTAAGCGACTTCATTGCTAGAGTGACGTAGGTGATCCTAGTTAGATGGTTAGACCAGCATTTATTGTTTTCATAAATGGTAGATGTGGGCATTAAATCAGAGTGGTTGAATTGTATACTGCGGAATGTAATGATTAAATGTGTTACGCACGGATATTGTGGAGTAGGTGAGGGGCTATTTTCTTGGCACCTGTGATTCGTTTATTATTATTGTATTATATGTGCGTAGGTTATTTGTGGTGTAGTCATATTCTGTAGGGACTATGGCTGGGACGGCTTTTACTTTGGATTTTTTTGTGGCGGATCCTACGAGGGATCAGATTGATGTCTGCACGAAAGCTGAATTGTGTGGGGTCGCCAAGCATTATGGCATTACGGTCCAAAGTTCAAAGAGTAAAGAGGAGGTAAAAGCAATTGTGCTCGCTGGGTTAGTAGATAAGGAGATATTCAGTTCGCCCATAGCCGAGGGAAATTACTCGGAGGACGTCACGCATGGCGATGCGTCTGGTGAGTCTAGTGAGGGAACCGGTGGTGCTATACAGGAACGTGGGGTAGCAGTGCCAAGGCTGAGGAGATTGACAGTGATAATTCTGTACACTCAGGACGTGCCTCTGTTTCAGAGGAGAGAGCTGCTATGTGTGACAGGGAAGAGAGAAGGGAGGAGAGAGACAGAGAGGAGAGACAGAGAGGAGAGAAAAGAGGAGAGAGACAGTCTGGAAAGAGAGAGAAGGGAGGAGAGAGTGTTCCAGGGGGAGAAAGAGGAGAAGGAGAGAGTGCTCCAGGGGGAGAAAGAGGAGAAGGATAGAGAGCTCCAGATTACAATAAGGAGGATGGAATTGGAGAGTGGTGGCTCTTCTTCTCCCTCATCTGAAGGTTACCAGGGCATTTTTAATATTGGGCAGCATATTTCTATGGTTCCCCTTTTTCTGGAGTCTGAGGTGGAAACATATTTTGAGCATGTAATCATAGACTGTGTGGGCCCTTTGCCTAGAACAAAGGCGGGAAACCAATATATGTTAACTATTATGTGTCTTGCCACCCGTTTCCCTGAGGCCATACCTTTGAGGACGATTACAGCCCCTGCAATTACCAAGGCATTAAACAGGTTTTTTGCTACTTTCGGGTTACCAAAAACTGTACAAAGCGATCAAGGCATGAATTTCATGGCTAAAACATTTAATCAGTCATTACAGGCTTTGGGGATCAGTCACACGGTTTCTAGTGCATACCATCCTGAATCACAGGGAGCGCTAGAGCGCTGGCACCAGACGCTGAAGGCGATGCTAAAAAAGTACTGTATTGATACAGGTTGTGGCTGGGACGAGGGGGTGCCTTTTGTACTGTTTGCCATTAGGGATGCTAAACAGGAGTCGCTTGGGTTTAGCCCTGCAGAGCTGGTGTTTGGTCGCAGTGTGCGTGGGCCATTAAAGATGCGCAAGGAGAAAATGTTGTCTGGTTCCACTCCTACGTCGAATGTGTGTGATTTTGTCTCCCGCTGTAAGGAGCGTCTCCACGGTGCGTCCTCATTGGCTAGGGTAGCCCTCGCTTCTGCCCAGGGGGAGATGAAGGTGAGGTTTGACAAGAAGGCGGTGGCGCGGCGGTTCGAGGCTGGCGATGAGGTGCTGGTTTTGCTGCCCATGCCTGGGTCAGCGCTCTCTGCCCGGTTTTCGGGGCCCTATAGAGTGGAGAGGAAAATATCAGACACCAATTATGTGATATGTACGCCCGAGAGGCGCAGGAAGACGCGGTTGTGTCATATCAACATGTTAAAAAAATATCTCACCCGAACAGGTGGGGGTACGCAGGAGGTGCAGTCTGGGAGCCCGGGAGCTGTTCCAGCTGTTGTCTTGTCATGTGTGCACCCCCTGCCGGATGATGATTTAAAGGTATTGTCCGAGGGTCAGCAGACGGGGCGGTTGACTAACTCAGAATTCATGAGTGACGTCACGACTCGTCTGTTGTACCTGCCCAAGGCACAGGGGGATGATGTGAAGAAACTGTTGTTGACATATCCAGTGTTATTTTCTGATGTACCATCTAGGACTTCCGTCCTGGAGCACGATATTGACGTTGGGAGTGCGACTCCCATTAAGCAGCATGCGTATCGTTGTCCAGTGGCGAAGAGGGAGGTGATGAGGAAGGAAGCTCTGTACCTTCTTGACAATGGGATGGCTAAATCTAGCCATAGTCCATGGAGCTCCCCTTGCCTTTTGGCTCCGAAGGCTGATGGCTCTCCCCGTTTTTGTACAGACTACCGGAAGGTAAACGCTGTGACGGTGCCTGACTCATTCCCGTTGCCCAGGATGGATGACTGCATAGATAGTATTGGGCCCGCTGTATTTATCACAAAGCTCGATCTCTTGAAGGGGTACTGGCAGGTTCCCCTGACGGAGCGGGCCTCAGATATTTCGGCGTTTGTTACCCCTGATCATTTTATGCAGTACACCGTCATGGCCTTCGGGATGAGGAATGCTCCGGCCACGTTTCAGCGTCTGATGCACATGGTGTTGGGAGGGGTGCCTAAATGCAATGTGTATTTGGATGACGTGGTGGTGTACTCTGACACGTGGGAAGAGCACATTGCTAATTTGGGGGTGGTGTTTGCACGTTTAGCTGAGGCATCTTTGACCTTGAACCTCGCTAAGTGTGAGTTCAGGAAGGCTATTGTGACCTACTTAGGCAAGCAGGTGGGGCATGGGCAGGTCCGTCCGGTGGACGCTAAGGTCTCGGCGATCCTCGCATACCAGGCCCCTTCCACGCGGCGCGAGTTACGTCGCTTCCTGGGGATGGCGGGTTATTACCGTTGTTTTTGTAGTAATTTTTCGGTGGTGGTTGCCCCTCTCACCTCTTTATGCAGTCCCGTTGTGCCTTTCGTGTGGTCCACGGAATGTCAGTGCGCCTTCGAGGCTGCTAAGTCTCTCTTGTGCAGTGCTCCTGTTCTGGCAGCCCCTGACTTTGCTTCTCCTTTTCAGTTGGAGGTTGACGCGAGTGCTGCTGGGGCTGGAGCTGTGCTGTTGCAGGAGGGGGAGGGCGGCGTGCGTCATCCGGTGTGTTACTTCTCGGTGAAATTCAAGCAGCATCAGTTAAACTATTCCACCATTGAGAAGGAGACGCTGGCGATGCTCCTCGCCCTCCAGCACTTTGAGGTGTATGTGGGGTCTAGCTCTCTTCCGGTGCTGATATACACGGACCACAATCCCCTTGTGTTTCTAGCTCAGATGTACAACCACAACCAAAGGTTGATGCGTTGGGCCCTGCTGGTACAGGGCTATAATATTGTCATCCGTCACAGGAAGGGCGTAGACAATATTGTGGCTGATGCCTTGTCCAGGGGGTAGGTCTGGGGTAGGTCTGGGGGTGGGGCTAGTTTGGCTTTATGGTGTAGGTTGCTGTTTTGCCTGAGGACAATTCTATTTTTTTTTTTTTTTTTTTTGTGTTCTGTGGTGCTAATCGGATGTTGGTTTATAATGATTGATAATGTTTTGCTAACCCTGCGGGTTCGCTCTTATGGGGGGAGGTGTGACGTACGTGGGTTGGTCATTATCATTATTACTGTATTTGGGAGACCATGTGAACATCAGATTAGTATCATGAGTATGGGTTATGTTGTTCTTGGTTGTGTGATGTGTCATCTTTTAATTCTGTTTCTTCTCTCTTTTCCCAGATACCACTCATCCTCCTGATTGAGCTGATTGCACCTGCTTGATTACACCTGTGGGCAGTTAGTTGGATGAGTGGATATAAACTGGAAGATGACACACACACGGGGCCCTCATTTTTGGAAGTCACTGCCACGTTTCAGAGTGGAGTGAGGAGGCTGCCTTCTCGCCTGTCTGTTGCATGAAGCAACCCTGTGTGGCTTGGTGCCATTTATCACATTGAGTGTGGATTAAACCCCATAGCTGTGGTGTCCTATGATGGGCACGTGGTTGTATTAGCTATTAAGTGTTTGTTTGTTTATATGTATGTATTGTTTGTCATCCCCTACCCTTTCCCCTTTTTGCATTATGGTGGAGGTTTAAATCCCTATCACCATAAATATATAATTTACTATTTGGAAAACGTCTTGTGTTGTGTCTTCTTTTACCTATACCTGGGACCTTGAGGTTGAACGCATTTACTGAGAGAGGCTGCTTTTGCTCATGTGCCGCCCTCCAGTTGTTAATCTGTGTGGTCCTTAGACCTTCGTACATGACACACAGTTACTCACTTTTCTCTTCATTATGTGGGTGAGATTAATGTATAATACACCAGGATTATTTGGAACAGGTAAGAGTGAATAGATATGGTAAAAGAATGGGACCGATGTAATCCATCGGTTATCAGATAATGAATAAAATAGAAAACAATTAAAATAAATGAAAATTTTGGCCAATGTGATCTGTTGGTTGGCATAACAGTTTAAAATAGAAATATTTACATACGTGATTCATGACATGATTGACTGGACTAAAGTCTGTGTTATTTTGATATCAGAGATGTGGGATGTGGGAATATCACCCTTTTCTTTTATTAATAATGGTCTGATTTAGCCACTCAAATACCTATATCAATGAGTGGTCCTCAACTCTGATATCAAACACCAAATAACATAATCATTAGAAGCTCTGGTTGTGCCTATCTTGGCTTGGCTCCAGTCGCTCACGTCGTGACTCAGACATTTAAGTGGTAACTATGTGTCTTCATGATAATATCTATGGGAGCTAAGATCATGGTTGTACATACAGACATAGTAATAACCCAATTAAATACATGTGAACACTGTCTCTGTGTGGTCAGAGTGCACAGGGTGAAAACACAAAATCGTGTGCATAATTATCAGGAATAGGATTTACAAATAGGCATTAACCTAGTGGCTAATGTATAAAAAAAACATTTAAAAACCGTTAACCTAGTGGTTTGTATAAAAAACTGATATAAAAGGTGATTATGGGGGTGCTCCAGTAGCACACCATGTACCGCGCTGCGTCGCGGAATACCGTGCTGCGTCACGGACCTGGTTGACTCCGAGTTCGATTCCCGGACTCGCCGTCATTTGCCAAATGTCTTCCCCTGCTCTCTCTCCCGTTTCACCCTACATATGTCAGTCATACTTGACCAGAAAAGTGATAAACGCAAAAAAATGAAGTAAAAAAAAAAAAAAAAAGTGATTATGATAATCGTTATGCATTGTTCTAGTATTTTGCGGTGGTGCATACTATCAATGGTCAAAACAAAACTTGGTGTCTTGGAACAAACCAACTGGTTCTGCCCTGTTTAACAATATAATTTGCAATGTGACTCTGTGATCATTCCTTATTGTTATTATAAAATTGGTTAATGCAATCTTACTGATTGTATTTCATCATATTCTTAGTTAATAATTTTCCAGATACATATGAACTTTGTGAAACAGTTCTTGTTTGTGAATCTGACAGTTGTCGCTTCGCTGTTGACAAGCTGTTCTCTGCCAGGGGTGCGTCCTTCTGTGGTGGTCTTGATGTGTGTTGAATGTATCGTACATTCAGTTGATGTTTCTGTGAGTCTGTCGTGTGGCAGCGCCAGACAGTAAGACAGTAATCTAAAAAAAATAACAATGTGAACAATATGTGCTAGGCCTGTTTTACTGCAAGTGTTTAGGCGTTTCTCGTGTGTTCAGGTCCCCCTCCACTCCTTGTGTATCTCATCAAAGGTCACAGGGTTATTGGGAGTGGTGGGGTGGTCGTCCACGGGGACGCTGTAGATTCCCCTCCCGGAGCCTGTGTTGCTCTTCATCTGCTGCTGTGCTCACGCTTGGCCTTTATCAGGCCCAGAGACATGGTCGGCCTTCCGTTCCTTGTTATCGCGGTACCACTTAGTGGAGGGCGAAGGTTTGCCGGTGTAGTGGCCAGTCAGTAGGACGCTCTCTCAGGTTGTGTCCGCAGCTCCTTGGCGGTGTCTTTCGTGGTCCTCTGCTGTTGTGGGTCGCTCAGGTCTCTGGGTTGTGTTCCTCTCTGCCTGGTCCCGCCGTCGTTTGTGGTTCAGGTCACGCGTCATCTCACTCGTCCTGTCCTCTCACCAATTTATGATCTGAGGATGATGAAAACTGCCTTAGAAAACCTCCTCACATAAATGATTCAACGCCTTTCTGCTAAAGAGGAAAATCATTTTGGGTTAATTCAATTCATTGTGTAGTACCATCATGCATTTGATATCGTTTGGATCCGATCTTTGCATGGAATCAGAAACATTTCTTTTTATCTTTATAATCTGTGATGTCAAATTGAAGTTGATCTTACCTCAGGATGCGTGCGATGGGTGTACTTCAGGATACTTACCTTGCCATGACTTCTCTGGCTTTTCTCACATCTCAGTGTGGCTCATCATATTAGCATGGGGAAAAAACATAAAAATCTAGACAGCCAGTTAATTTTGCATGAAAAACAATCATTTGTTTTCTCATTTACTCTTAAGTAGCATTAATTCAATTATCCTATAATACATCTTGTGCATTTTGATAATCATTGTGTAAATGATTATATTGATGTTCCAACTGGTGTTCCTTGATATTTGCAGTCATAGAAATGTATTAGTTTGTTAAAAAGAAGAGTCATGCATGTTATTAGTTAGTGGAAAAATAGAATTGTGAGTAATTTCCTGACTGCATTCATCAAGTACCAGTGAATCATGGTGTTCGCTATGGCAAGCTGATCTCCAGACATTGCATTCAATGCGTTTTGTGGTTCCCTGTTGTTATCCATTGTCAGGTGAGTCTCGGTGGTAACAAAGAGAAAATCTGCATCTAAAGCGATTCTTCCTACTATACTAAGTATAGTGGAGATACTAAGTTGAGTCCCTAGGTGTGGTCAGGGTCCTCTCTAGCTATTTGCATTGTCTTTCAGCTCCACATCGTCCTCAACTGATTTTCGTGTTCAAATCTAGATTATTTTGGGGTCTCAATTTACATGATTGTAGCTGGTCTCACTTTGTGTCCTGTCTGTGTTCAGATGCAAATAATTTGAGTTTCCGTCTTTTGTGATACAATTTGGGTGTAGACCTGCACTGCTCTGCATCTCGCCTCAGAGTCAGATCTGTCTGTCTCTTGGTTGTCTGTAAACACAAACACATGTTAATTTTCCACTCTTTTCTTTTCGTCTGGGTGAATTCTCTTTGACTGCCTGTGTGCTCAACAAACATTAGCTAGTCCTTCTCTATTTCATCATCTCACTCATCAATGTTACTGTGGAAAAGAGGAGGCATGATTTGGCCTCATCTAAACATTATCTGCATTTATTCATTATCTCTAAAGAAAGGTTGTTATTCTTTCTTTAGCTTTTAGATCAAATCTATCCAATTGATTAGAATCCTATTTAAAACTAGCTTTATGTGACTTATAACGTGTACATTAAAGCAACATAAACACTCAAGTGATCTGAGATAGTTGTAATTTACTGTAACTGAGATGATAGTTGTGTCATGCATCTATATTTAGGATTTTCATACTCACCGGAAAAAGTTGTTGTGCTGACATCGTCTTCATAGTTTAGTTCAGTTATTAAATAACCTTTATTAATAACAGATACTACACGTGGGTTTCATACACCCTTCGCCTCGGGCATATTAAACTTTATGTTCGCCCATGGATAGTTTCATATCAAAATCATAACTTCATGGCGCACATCGTATGACGTCATCGCTCCAAGCGACGTTCATGCGTTCCCATTCACCTCGGAAATAACGCTTTGCAATCCATGCAGTACTTTTCCGCAAGATCTCAATTCTCCACTTGCACAAATTGAAAGTAGGCACTTCCGGCTGACTTCCGGTTGCCAATAGTACTTCCTGTCCCATCCAAATACATTGGTTTTAGCTACTTTTCTCCCCTTATTTAAACAACATTGTCGGCACAGAGAGGCAATGAAACGTTTGTATTATTATAGTATAGAATGTATTTAATAAGCAAACGTTTGTCAGCAGGGTTTTTGGGCTGTATTTCATGTAAAAACGTTTACTGTTAGTTTCCTTGCTCAGCCAGCATTAGCCTTCATTAGCTAACAGAAGCTAGTGGTTAAACAGGCCGGATTAGCTTTGAGCTAACTATCTTTCCCGACCCATGTATTCATTCCATTCTAAACATAACGTTAGTTTACAAAACATGACCCGTCTATATAACGTTGAGGAACAAATTATATAGACGGGTAATGTTTTGAACAACTAACGTTACGTTTAGAATGGAATGCATCGGCAAAGATCGTTAGCTCAAAGCTATTCCGGCCAGTTTATCAACTTCCTGTCATTTAAAATTATGATTTTATAGTGAAAATCATTACCAAAACATCTGGAAAAACCTCACAGGAGCATTGTAGACTGTCATACAAATGTACAAATGCTATAAGGTGGCAAGAAATGCACTATAAACAATACTTTGGGTCGGGAAAGATAGTTAGCTCAAAGCTAATCTGGAAGGGCAGCTAACAGTAGCTACTGTCTAACTGTGATGCATTCGACAGACAGACCGGCCCAGGCAGTTCAGCGTCGCGGAGCATTTAGCCTGCTGGCTATCTAGCTCCACTTCAACCAGCATCGGGAGCTCCAGCAGCTTGTCGATGTGCTAATAGCCTCAGCAACCTAACGTTAGCTGGCTCCAGCAGATCGACAAGCTGCTGGAGCCAACCTAACGTTAGCTGGCTCCAGCAGATCGACAAGCTGCTGGAGCCAGCTAACGTTAGCTTGCTGAGGCTATTAGCACATCGACAAGCTGCTGGAGCTCCCGATGCTGGTTGAAGTGGAGCTAGGTAGCCAGCAGCTAACGGTAGCTGGCTCCAGCAGCTTGTCGATCTGCTGGAGCCAGCTAACGTTAGGTTGCTGAGGCTATTAGCACATCGACAAGCTGCTGGAGCTCCCGATGCTGGTTGAAGTGGAGCTAGGTAGCCAGCAGGCTAAATGCTCCCGACGACATCGACAAGCTGCTGGAGCCAGCTAACGTTAGCTTGACTGGTTGCTGGCTAACTAACGTGGCTACTCGTCCCGGGAGATAACGGCGCTGCCTGGCTGGTTGTTGGCTAACTAACGTGGCTACTCGTCCTGGGAGATAACGTTCCTCAACGTTATATAGACAGGTCATGTTTTGTAAACTGACGTTATGTTTAGAATGGAATGAATACATGGGTCGGGAAAGATAGTTAGCTCAAAGCTAATCCGGAAGGGCAGCTAACAGTAGCTACTGTCTAACTGTGATGCATTTTCTGTTTGCAGTCCAATGTTCACCAAAACACACACCCACACACTTATAATTTGTTCCTCAACGTTATATAGACAGGTCATGTTTTGTAAACTAACGTTATGTTTAGAATGGAATGAATACATGGGTCGGGAAAGATAGTTAGCTCAAAGCTAATCCGGCCTGTTTAACCACTAGCTTCTGTTAGCTAATGAAGGCTAATGCTGGCTGAGCAAGGAAACTAACAGTAAACGTTTTTACATGAAATACAGCCCAAAAACCCTGCTGACAAACGTTTGCTTATTAAATACATTCTATACTATAATAATACAAACGTTTCATTGCCTCTCTGTGATGACAAAGTTGTTTAAATAAGGGGAGAAAAGTAGCTAAAACCAATGTATTTGGATGGGACAGGAAGTACCATTGGCAACCGGAAGTCAGCCGGAAGTGCCTACTTTCAGGTTGTGCAAGTGGAGAATAGCCTGGAATTCACCTAAAACCAGCGTTTTGTAACCGAATGAACGAGCCTGTGCATATGTGAAACGTAAACAAACAGAAACGATAAAACTACAATTCCCAACCGGAAGTCACTTTCCTAGCATGTCGCGAGAGTTGCACCCCAATGTTATTCCCTGTATAACGTTAACTCGTTTCCCAATGCTCGGCGCGATATCAGCCGGTTCTTAACTCAATAAAGCACCGCGGCGGGTTCTAATACTGTGCACATACAAACGAGACTTAAACAGACAAACAAACAATAATACATACAAGATAACGTGTTTGTATACCTGATCTGTATCGGATCGCTGTTCGTTTAATCGACCAGCACCATGCTGCGATAAGGCTTGATTACCCTCGGTTTAACTATACATCGTTATTAAAGCATAACGACCGACCCTGAACTTCGAAATTTAACAGCGCTATATTAGATTTGAATATACCGTTTAATCACACTCTCGGTCTCTTCAACCCGCGACTAATGTCCCGTTTAATGTAGTACACGTACTACACCGGGACGTCCCGTAGTCAGCTTCCCGCTATCTGTAGTGATCAATTGGTTCACCTAATCCGAATACATCGTTTTCAGGAATGGAAGAGGTCGTGGGCTTAGTTGAGGTTGAAACTATGAATATTATGACGTTACTCTGGAAAATCTGATTATGATTCGATCAGCTCTCGGTCCTACTTCCCGCCTTTTTGCAGAGGAATCACAGAACGTTTCTAACAGAGTAGCGTTTTCCAAGGATATCACGTCTAATAAGCCCACGTATCTTACTTTGTTGCCTATATTTCAGTCTGCATCAGCTAGACTAGGGATAGCAATCCAACAACCTTATGGTGTGCCCTAACTTTCGGTTGGCAACAGCTCAATCCGGGAATAGCACTACAACCCATCCTCTCAGAACCGCCTGATAAGGACCCGAGTACACGCGTTTCCCCCGTAACGATTCTCAATACAGATCAGATATATTAATACATGTTACTCTCACTCAGCCATGATCTCAATATTTGACAACATTCCGTAACATTCACCTGGCACAGAGAAAAGCGGGAAGGTTTTAATTCTTTGCCATACATTTTGGTCAACCATTCTATTATACTCACTTTTCTCTGTATAGATGAAACAATACAGCACGCCGGGAGGACGCAAAGAGTTCGTCACAAGTTCGTAGATGCCAATTGTGGGATATTCGTGGATATCCTGAAGAAGAATGTTCTCAGTCAACCGAGGTTTGGATAATAACAAAGGTTTATTAACCAAACAGATAGAAATATACACATAGTATTTAGAGAGAATGGCTGAGGCTCTCGCCCCAGGTGATCAGCTGAAATGACCCAGGTAAAGAGACCTGGAATGTTGTTGGGAGGAGCATTATATAGTTAAAAGGGGGGGAGGTGGTCCCATTTGATAGGTCAAATGGGGGGGGGGGATACAGGATTGGGGAGAGGGGGGGGCACAGGATTGGGGAGAAAGGGGAGGGGAATGTCTTTACATGAGGGAGTTGGGGAATCATTATATTATTCCACAGTTACTCACTTTTCTCTTCATAATGTGGGTGAGATTACTGTATAATATCAGGGGAGGGGGATGTCTTTACATGAGAGAGTTGGGGAATCATTATATTATTCCACAGTGTGACGTACGTGGGTTGGTCATTATCATTATTACTGTATTTGGGAGACCATGTGAACATCAGATTAGTATCATGAGTATGGGTATGTTGTTCTTGGTTGTGTGATGTGTCATCTTTTAATTCTGTTTCTTCTCTCTTTTCCCAGATACCACTCATCCTCCTGATTGAGCTGATTGCACCTGCTTGATTACACCTGTGGGCAGTTAGTTGGATGAGTGGATATAAACTGGAAGATGACACACACACGGGGCCCTCATTTTTGGAAGTCACTGCCACGTTTCAGAGTGGAGTGAGGAGGCTGCCTTCTCGCCTGTCTGTTGCATGAAGCAACCCTGTGTGGCTTGGTGCCATTTATCACATTGAGTGTGGATTAAACCCCATAGCTGTGGTGTCCTATGATGGGCACGTGGTTGTATTAGCTATTAAGTGTTTGTTTGTTTATATGTATGTATTGTTTGTCATCCCCTACCCTTTCCCCTTTTTGCATTATGGTGGAGGTTTAAATCCCTATCACCATAAATATATAATTTACTATTTGGAAAACGTCTTGTGTTGTGTCTTCTTTTACCTATACCTGGGACCTTGAGGTTGAACGCATTTACTGAGAGAGGCTGCTTTTGCTCATGTGCCGCCCTCCAGTTGTTAATCTGTGTGGTCCTTAGACCTTCGTACATGACATGGGGGCTCGTTAGTTTGCGCAATTGTATGGTTCCTTGTTGGTAAAATAACAGGGTGACTTGTCGATTGAAGCATGTCAGGTAAGATAAGATAGCGTTTTCTAATTGGTAAGTTAGTGTGGTTCCATTGTCCGTGCTACACAGTTTGATTGATGTAAACCATTGTTGTATGTGACACTCTTGAACTAATCTGTTTTTTTCTGCCACATAGGTAACAGGGGGATCGCCTACTTGGTTAGCGGGCGGGGGGCACGCGTCGTAATTCCGGTGGAGCGCGCAATGAAATCGGTAAGCGACTTCATTGCTAGAGTGACGTAGGTGATCCTAGTTAGATGGTTAGACCAGCATTTATTGTTTTCATAAATGGTAGATGTGGGCATTAAATCAGAGTGGTTGAATTGTATACTGCGGAATGTAATGATTAAATGTGTTACGCACGGATATTGTGGAGTAGGTGAGGGGCTATTTTCTTGGCACCTGTGATTCGTTTATTATTATTGTATTATATGTGCGTAGGTTATTTGTGGTGTAGTCATATTCTGTAGGGACTATGGCTGGGACGGCTTTTACTTTGGATTTTTTTGTGGCGGATCCTACGAGGGATCAGATTGATGTCTGCACGAAAGCTGAATTGTGTGGGGTCGCCAAGCATTATGGCATTACGGTCCAAAGTTCAAAGAGTAAAGAGGAGGTAAAAGCAATTGTGCTCGCTGGGTTAGTAGATAAGGAGATATTCAGTTCGCCCATAGCCGAGGGAAATTACTCGGAGGACGTCACGCATGGCGATGCGTCTGGTGAGTCTAGTGAGGGAACCGGTGGTGCTATACAGGAACGGAGGGGTAGCAGTGCCAAGGCTGAGGAGATTGACAGTGATAATTCTGTACACTCAGGACGTGCCTCTGTTTCAGAGGAGAGAGCTGCTATGTGTGACAGGGAAGAGAGAAGGGAGGAGAGAGACAGAGAGGAGAGACAGAGAGGAGAGAAAAGAGGAGAGAGACAGTCTGGAAAGAGAGAGAAGGGAGGAGAGAGTGTTCCAGGGGGAGAAAGAGGAGAAGGAGAGAGTGCTCCAGGGGGAGAAAGAGGAGAAGGATAGAGAGCTCCAGATTACAATAAGGAGGATGGAATTGGAGAGTGGTGGCTCTTCTTCTCCCTCATCTGAAGGTTACCAGGGCATTTTTAATATTGGGCAGCATATTTCTATGGTTCCCCTTTTTCTGGAGTCTGAGGTGGAAACATATTTTGAGCATGTAATCATAGACTGTGTGGGCCCTTTGCCTAGAACAAAGGCGGGAAACCAATATATGTTAACTATTATGTGTCTTGCCACCCGTTTCCCTGAGGCCATACCTTTGAGGACGATTACAGCCCCTGCAATTACCAAGGCATTAAACAGGTTTTTTGCTACTTTCGGGTTACCAAAAACTGTACAAAGCGATCAAGGCATGAATTTCATGGCTAAAACATTTAATCAGTCATTACAGGCTTTGGGGATCAGTCACACGGTTTCTAGTGCATACCATCCTGAATCACAGGGAGCGCTAGAGCGCTGGCACCAGACGCTGAAGGCGATGCTAAAAAAGTACTGTATTGATACAGGTTGTGGCTGGGACGAGGGGGTGCCTTTTGTACTGTTTGCCATTAGGGATGCTAAACAGGAGTCGCTTGGGTTTAGCCCTGCAGAGCTGGTGTTTGGTCGCAGTGTGCGTGGGCCATTAAAGATGCGCAAGGAGAAAATGTTGTCTGGTTCCACTCCTACGTCGAATGTGTGTGATTTTGTCTCCCGCTGTAAGGAGCGTCTCCACGGTGCGTCCTCATTGGCTAGGGTAGCCCTCGCTTCTGCCCAGGGGGAGATGAAGGTGAGGTTTGACAAGAAGGCGGTGGCGCGGCGGTTCGAGGCTGGCGATGAGGTGCTGGTTTTGCTGCCCATGCCTGGGTCAGCGCTCTCTGCCCGGTTTTCGGGGCCCTATAGAGTGGAGAGGAAAATATCAGACACCAATTATGTGATATGTACGCCCGAGAGGCGCAGGAAGACGCGGTTGTGTCATATCAACATGTTAAAAAAATATATCACCCGAACAGGTGGGGGTACGCAGGAGGTGCAGTCTGGGAGCCCGGGAGCTGTTCCAGCTGTTGTCTTGTCATGTGTGCACCCCCTGCCGGATGATGATTTAAAGGTATTGTCCGAGGGTCAGCAGACGGGGCGGTTGACTAACTCAGAATTCATGAGTGACGTCACGACTCGTCTGTTGTACCTGCCCAAGGCACAGGGGGATGATGTGAAGAAACTGTTGTTGACATATCCAGTGTTATTTTCTGATGTACCATCTAGGACTTCCGTCCTGGAGCACGATATTGACGTTGGGAGTGCGACTCCCATTAAGCAGCATGCGTATCGTTGTCCAGTGGCGAAGAGGGAGGTGATGAGGAAGGAAGCTCTGTACCTTCTTGACAATGGGATGGCTAAATCTAGCCATAGTCCATGGAGCTCCCCTTGCCTTTTGGCTCCGAAGGCTGATGGCTCTCCCCGTTTTTGTACAGACTACCGGAAGGTAAACGCTGTGACGGTGCCTGACTCATTCCCGTTGCCCAGGATGGATGACTGCATAGATAGTATTGGGCCCGCTGTATTTATCACAAAGCTCGATCTCTTGAAGGGGTACTGGCAGGTTCCCCTGACGGAGCGGGCCTCAGATATTTCGGCGTTTGTTACCCCTGATCATTTTATGCAGTACACCGTCATGGCCTTCGGGATGAGGAATGCTCCGGCCACGTTTCAGCGTCTGATGCACATGGTGTTGGGAGGGGTGCCTAAATGCAATGTGTATTTGGATGACGTGGTGGTGTACTCTGACACGTGGGAAGAGCACATTGCTAATTTGGGGGTGGTGTTTGCACGTTTAGCTGAGGCATCTTTGACCTTGAACCTCGCTAAGTGTGAGTTCAGGAAGGCTATTGTGACCTACTTAGGCAAGCAGGTGGGGCATGGGCAGGTCCGTCCGGTGGACGCTAAGGTCTCGGCGATCCTCGCATACCAGGCCCCTTCCACGCGGCGCGAGTTACGTCGCTTCCTGGGGATGGCGGGTTATTACCGTTGTTTTTGTAGCAATTTTTCGGTGGTGGTTGCCCCTCTCACCTCTTTATGCAGTCCCGTTGTGCCTTTCGTGTGGTCCACGGAATGTCAGTGCGCCTTCGAGGCTGCTAAGTCTCTCTTGTGCAGTGCTCCTGTTCTGGCAGCCCCTGACTTTGCTTCTCCTTTTCAGTTGGAGGTTGACGCGAGTGCTGCTGGGGCTGGAGCTGTGCTGTTGCAGGAGGGGGAGGGCGGCGTGCGTCATCCGGTGTGTTACTTCTCGGTGAAATTCAAGCAGCATCAGTTAAACTATTCCACCATTGAGAAGGAGACGCTGGCGATGCTCCTCGCCCTCCAGCACTTTGAGGTGTATGTGGGGTCTAGCTCTCTTCCGGTGCTGATATACACGGACCACAATCCCCTTGTGTTTCTAGCTCAGATGTACAACCACAACCAAAGGTTGATGCGTTGGGCCCTGCTGGTACAGGGCTATAATATTGTCATCCGTCACAGGAAGGGCGTAGACAATATTGTGGCTGATGCCTTGTCCAGGGGGTAGGTCTGGGGTAGGTCTGGGGGTGGGGCTAGTTTGGCTTTATGGTGTAGGTTGCTGTTTTGCCTGTGGACAATTCTATTTTTTTTTTTTTTTTTTTGTGTTCTGTGGTGCTAATCGGATGTTGGTTTATAATGATTGATAATGTTTTGCTAACCCTGCGGGTTCGCTCTTATGGGGGGAGGTGTGACGTACGTGGGTTGGTCATTATCATTATTACTGTATTTGGGAGACCATGTGAACATCAGATTAGTATCATGAGTATGGGTTATGTTGTTCTTGGTTGTGTGATGTGTCATCTTTTAATTCTGTTTCTTCTCTCTTTTCCCAGATACCACTCATCCTCCTGATTGAGCTGATTGCACCTGCTTGATTACACCTGTGGGCAGTTAGTTGGATGAGTGGATATAAACTGGAAGATGACACACACACGGGGCCCTCATTTTTGGAAGTCACTGCCACGTTTCAGAGTGGAGTGAGGAGGCTGCCTTCTCGCCTGTCTGTTGCATGAAGCAACCCTGTGTGGCTTGGTGCCATTTATCACATTGAGTGTGGATTAAACCCCATAGCTGTGGTGTCCTATGATGGGCACGTGGTTGTATTAGCTATTAAGTGTTTGTTTGTTTATATGTATGTATTGTTTGTCATCCCCTACCCTTTCCCCTTTTTGCATTATGGTGGAGGTTTAAATCCCTATCACCATAAATATATAATTTACTATTTGGAAAACGTCTTGTGTTGTGTCTTCTTTTACCTATACCTGGGACCTTGAGGTTGAACGCATTTACTGAGAGAGGCTGCTTTTGCTCATGTGCCGCCCTCCAGTTGTTAATCTGTGTGGTCCTTAGACCTTCGTACATGACACACAGTTACTCACTTTTCTCTTCATTATGTGGGTGAGATTAATGTATAATACACCAGGATTATTTGGAACAGGTAAGAGTGAATAGATATGGTAAAAGAATGGGACCGATGTAATCCATCGGTTATCAGATAATGAATAAAATAGAAAACAATTAAAATAAATGAAAATTTTGGCCAATGTGATCTGTTGGTTGGCATAACAGTTTAAAATAGAAATATTTACATACGTGATTCATGACATGATTGACTGGACTAAAGTCTGTGTTATTTTGATATCAGAGATGTGGGATGTGGGAATATCACCCTTTTCTTTTATTAATAATGGTCTGATTTAGCCACTCAAATACCTATATCAATGAGTGGTCCTCAACTCTGATATCAAACACCAAATAACATAATCATTAGAAGCTCTGGTTGTGCCTATCTTGGCTTGGCTCCAGTCGCTCACGTCGTGACTCAGACATTTAAGTGGTAACTATGTGTCTTCATGATAATATCTATGGGAGCTAAGATCATGGTTGTACATACAGACATAGTAATAACCCAATTAAATACATGTGAACACTGTCTCTGTGTGGTCAGAGTGCACAGGGTGAAAACACAAAATCGTGTGCATAATTATCAGGAATAGGATTTACAAATAGGCATTAACCTAGTGGCTAATGTATAAAAAAAACATTTAAAAACCGTTAACCTAGTGGTTTGTATAAAAAACTGATATAAAAGGTGATTATGGGGGTGCTCCAGTAGCACACCATGTACCGCGCTGCGTCGCGGAATACCGTGCTGCGTCACGGACCTGGTTGACTCCGAGTTCGATTCCCGGACTCGCCGTCATTTGCCAAATGTCTTCCCCTGCTCTCTCTCCCGTTTCACCCTACATATGTCAGTCATACTTGACCAGAAAAGTGATAAACGCAAAAAAATGAAGTAAAAAAAAAAAAAAAAAGTGATTATGATAATCGTTATGCATTGTTCTAGTATTTTGCGGTGGTGCATACTATCAATGGTCAAAACAAAACTTGGTGTCTTGGAACAAACCAACTGGTTCTGCCCTGTTTAACAATATCATTTGCAATGTGACTCTGTGATCATTCCTTATTGTTATTATAAAATTGGTTAATGCAATCTTACTGATTGTATTTCATCATATTCTTAGTTAATAATTTTCCAGATACATATGAACTTTGTGAAACAGTTCTTGTTTGTGAATCTGACAGTTGTCGCTTCGCTGTTGACAAGCTGTTCTCTGCCAGGGGTGCGTCCTTCTGTGGTGGTCTTGATGTGTGTTGAATGTATCGTACATTCAGTTGATGTTTCTGTGAGTCTGTCGTGTGGCAGCGCCAGACAGTAAGACAGTAATCTAAAAAAAATAACAATGTGAACAATATGTGCTAGGCCTGTTTTACTGCAAGTGTTTAGGCGTTTCTCGTGTGTTCAGGTCCCCCTCCACTCCTTGTGTATCTCATCAAAGGTCACAGGGTTATTGGGAGTGGTGGGGTGGTCGTCCACGGGGACGCTGTAGATTCCCCTCCCGGAGCCTGTGTTGCTCTTCATCTGCTGCTGTGCTCACGCTTGGCCTTTATCAGGCCCAGAGACATGGTCGGCCTTCCGTTCCTTGTTATCGCGGTACCACTTAGTGGAGGGCGAAGGTTTGCCGGTGTAGTGGCCAGTCAGTAGGACGCTCTCTCAGGTTGTGTCCGCAGCTCCTTGGCGGTGTCTTTCGTGGTCCTCTGCTGTTGTGGGTCGCTCAGGTCTCTGGGTTGTGTTCCTCTCTGCCTGGTCCCGCCGTCGTTTGTGGTTCAGGTCACGCGTCATCTCACTCGTCCTGTCCTCTCACCAATTTATGATCTGAGGATGATGAAAACTGCCTTAGAAAACCTCCTCACATAAATGATTCAACGCCTTTCTGCTAAAGAGGAAAATCATTTTGGGTTAATTCAATTCATTGTGTAGTACCATCATGCATTTGATATCGTTTGGATCCGATCTTTGCATGGAATCAGAAACATTTCTTTTTATCTTTATAATCTGTGATGTCAAATTGAAGTTGATCTTACCTCAGGATGCGTGCGATGGGTGTACTTCAGGATACTTACCTTGCCATGACTTCTCTGGCTTTTCTCACATCTCAGTGTGGCTCATCATATTAGCATGGGGAAAAAACATAAAAATCTAGACAGCCAGTTAATTTTGCATGAAAAACAATCATTTGTTTTCTCATTTACTCTTAAGTAGCATTAATTCAATTATCCTATAATACATCTTGTGCATTTTGATAATCATTGTGTAAATGATTATATTGATGTTCCAACTGGTGTTCCTTGATATTTGCAGTCATAGAAATGTATTAGTTTGTTAAAAAGAAGAGTCATGCATGTTATTAGTTAGTGGAAAAATAGAATTGTGAGTAATTTCCTGACTGCATTCATCAAGTACCAGTGAATCATGGTGTTCGCTATGGCAAGCTGATCTCCAGACATTGCATTCAATGCGTTTTGTGGTTCCCTGTTGTTATCCATTGTCAGGTGAGTCTCGGTGGTAACAAAGAGAAAATCTGCATCTAAAGCGATTCTTCCTACTATACTAAGTATAGTGGAGATACTAAGTTGAGTCCCTAGGTGTGGTCAGGGTCCTCTCTAGCTATTTGCATTGTCTTTCAGCTCCACATCGTCCTCAACTGATTTTCGTGTTCAAATCTAGATTATTTTGGGGTCTCAATTTACATGATTGTAGCTGGTCTCACTTTGTGTCCTGTCTGTGTTCAGATGCAAATAATTTGAGTTTCCGTCTTTTGTGATACAATTTGGGTGTAGACCTGCACTGCTCTGCATCTCGCCTCAGAGTCAGATCTGTCTGTCTCTTGGTTGTCTGTAAACACAAACACATGTTAATTTTCCACTCTTTTCTTTTCGTCTGGGTGAATTCTCTTTGACTGCCTGTGTGCTCAACAAACATTAGCTAGTCCTTCTCTATTTCATCATCTCACTCATCAATGTTACTGTGGAAAAGAGGAGGCATGATTTGGCCTCATCTAAACATTATCTGCATTTATTCATTATCTCTAAAGAAAGGTTGTTATTCTTTCTTTAGCTTTTAGATCAAATCTATCCAATTGATTAGAATCCTATTTAAAACTAGCTTTATGTGACTTATAACGTGTACATTAAAGCAACATAAACACTCAAGTGATCTGAGATAGTTGTAATTTACTGTAACTGAGATGATAGTTGTGTCATGCATCTATATTTAGGATTTTCATACTCACCGGAAAAAGTTGTTGTGCTGATATCGTCTTCATAGTTTAGTTCAGTTATTAAATAACCTTTATTAATAACAGATACTACACGTGGGTTTCATACACCCTTCGCCTCGGGCATATTAAACTTTATGTTCGCCCATGGATAGTTTCATATCAAAATCATAACTTCATGGCGCACATCGTATGACGTCATCGCTCCAAGCGACGTTCATGCGTTCCCATTCACCTCGGAAATAACGCTTTGCAATCCATGCAGTACTTTTCCGCAAGCTCTCAATTCTCCACTTGCACAAATTGAAAGTAGGCACTTCCGGCTGACTTCCGGTTGCCAATAGTACTTCCTGTCCCATCCAAATACATTGGTTTTAGCTACTTTTCTCCCCTTATTTAAACAACATTGTCGGCACAGAGAGGCAATGAAACGTTTGTATTATTATAGTATAGAATGTATTTAATAAGCAAACGTTTGTCAGCAGGGTTTTTGGGCTGTATTTCATGTAAAAACGTTTACTGTTAGTTTCCTTGCTCAGCCAGCATTAGCCTTCATTAGCTAACAGAAGCTAGTGGTTAAACAGGCCGGATTAGCTTTGAGCTAACTATCTTTCCCGACCCATGTATTCATTCCATTCTAAACATAACGTTAGTTTACAAAACATGACCCGTCTATATAACGTTGAGGAACAAATTATATAGACGGGTAATGTTTTGAACAACTAACGTTACGTTTAGAATGGAATGCATCGGCAAAGATCGTTAGCTCAAAGCTATTCCGGCCAGTTTATCAACTTCCTGTCATTTAAAATTATGATTTTATAGTGAAAATCATTACCAAAACATCTGGAAAAACCTCACAGGAGCATTGTAGACTGTCATACAAATGTACAAATGCTATAAGGTGGCAAGAAATGCACTATAAACAATACTTTGGGTCGGGAAAGATAGTTAGCTCAAAGCTAATCTGGAAGGGCAGCTAACAGTAGCTACTGTCTAACTGTGATGCATTCGACAGACAGACCGGCCCAGGCAGTTCAGCGTCGCGGAGCATTTAGCCTGCTGGCTACCTAGCTCCACTTCAACCAGCATCGGGAGCTCCAGCAGCTTGTCGATGTGCTAATAGCCTCAGCAACCTAACGTTAGCTGGCTCCAGCAGATCGACAAGCTGCTGGAGCCAACCTAACGTTAGCTGGCTCCAGCAGATCGACAAGCTGCTGGAGCCAGCTAACGTTAGCTTGCTGAGGCTATTAGCACATCGACAAGCTGCTGGAGCTCCCGATGCTGGTTGAAGTGGAGCTAGGTAGCCAGCAGCTAACGGTAGCTGGCTCCAGCAGCTTGTCGATCTGCTGGAGCCAGCTAACGTTAGGTTGCTGAGGCTATTAGCACATCGACAAGCTGCTGGAGCTCCCGATGCTGGTTGAAGTGGAGCTAGGTAGCCAGCAGGCTAAATGCTCCCGACGACATCGACAAGCTGCTGGAGCCAGCTAACGTTAGCTTGACTGGTTGCTGGCTAACTAACGTGGCTACTCGTCCCGGGAGATAACGGCGCTGCCTGGCTGGTTGTTGGCTAACTAACGTGGCTACTCGTCCTGGGAGATAACGTTCCTCAACGTTATATAGACAGGTCATGTTTTGTAAACTGACGTTATGTTTAGAATGGAATGAATACATGGGTCGGGAAAGATAGTTAGCTCAAAGCTAATCCGGAAGGGCAGCTAACAGTAGCTACTGTCTAACTGTGATGCATTTTCTGTTTGCAGTCCAATGTTCACCAAAACACACACCCACACACTTATAATTTGTTCCTCAACGTTATATAGACAGGTCATGTTTTGTAAACTGACGTTATGTTTAGAATGGAATGAATACATGGGTCGGGAAAGATAGTTAGCTCAAAGCTAATCCGGAAGGGCAGCTAACTGTAGCTACTGTCTAACTGTGATGCATTTTCTGTTTGCAGTCCAATGTTCACCAAAACACACACCCACACACTTATAATTTGTTCCTCAACGTTATATAGACAGGTCATGTTTTGTAAACTAACGTTATGTTTAGAATGGAATGAATACATGGGTCGGGAAAGATAGTTAGCTCAAAGCTAATCCGGCCTGTTTAACCACTAGCTTCTGTTAGCTAATGAAGGCTAATGCTGGCTGAGCAAGGAAACTAACAGTAAACGTTTTTACATGAAATACAGCCCAAAAACCCTGCTGACAAACGTTTGCTTATTAAATACATTCTATACTATAATAATACAAACGTTTCATTGCCTCTCTGTGATGACAAAGTTGTTTAAATAAGGGGAGAAAAGTAGCTAAAACCAATGTATTTGGATGGGACAGGAAGTACCATTGGCAACCGGAAGTCAGCCGGAAGTGCCTACTTTCAGGTTGTGCAAGTGGAGAATAGCCTGGAATTCACCTAAAACCAGCGTTTTGTAACCGAATGAACGAGCCTGTGCATATGTGAAACGTAAACAAACAGAAACGATAAAACTACAATTCCCAACCGGAAGTCACTTTCCTAGCATGTCGCGAGAGTTGCACCCCAATGTTATTCCCTGTATAACGTTAACTCGTTTCCCAATGCTCGGCGCGATATCAGCCGGTTCTTAACTCAATAAAGCACCGCGGCGGGTTCTAATACTGTGCACATACAAACGAGACTTAAACAGACAAACAAACAATAATACATACAAGATAACGTGTTTGTATACCTGATCTGTATCGGATCGCTGTTCGTTTAATCGACCAGCACCATGCTGCGATAAGGCTTGATTACCCTCGGTTTAACTATACATCGTTATTAAAGCATAACGACCGACCCTGAACTTCGAAATTTAACAGCGCTATATTAGATTTGAATATACCGTTTAATCACACTCTCGGTCTCTTCAACCCGCGACTAATGTCCCGTTTAATGTAGTACACGTACTACACCGGGACGTCCCGTAGTCAGCTTCCCGCTATCTGTAGTGATCAATTGGTTCACCTAATCCGAATACATCGTTTTCAGGAATGGAAGAGGTCGTGGGCTTAGTTGAGGTTGAAACTATGAATATTATGACGTTACTCTGGAAAATCTGATTATGATTCGATCAGCTCTCGGTCCTACTTCCCGCCTTTTTGCAGAGGAATCACAGAACGTTTCTAACAGAGTAGCGTTTTCCAAGGATATCACGTCTAATAAGCCCACGTATCTTACTTTGTTGCCTATATTTCAGTCTGCATCAGCTAGACTAGGGATAGCAATCCAACAACCTTATGGTGTGCCCTAACTTTCGGTTGGCAACAGCTCAATCCGGGAATAGCACTACAACCCATCCTCTCAGAACCGCCTGATAAGGACCCGAGTACACGCGTTTCCCCCGTAACGATTCTCAATACAGATCAGATATATTAATACATGTTACTCTCACTCAGCCATGATCTCAATATTTGACAACATTCCGTAACATTCACCTGGCACAGAGAAAAGCGGGAAGGTTTTAATTCTTTGCCATACATTTTGGTCAACCATTCTATTATACTCACTTTTCTCTGTATAGATGAAACAATACAGCACGCCGGGAGGACGCAAAGAGTCCATCACAAGTTCGTAGACGCCAATTGTGGGATATTCGTGGATATCCTGAAGAAGAATGTTCTCAGTCAACCGAGGTTTGGATAATAACAAAGGTTTATTAACCAAACAGATAGAAATATACACATAGTATTTAGAGAGAATGGCTGAGGCTCTCGCCCCAGGTGATCAGCTGAAATGACCCAGGTAAAGAGACCTGGAATGTTGTTGGGAGGAGCATTATATAGTTAAAAGGGGGGAGGTGGTCTCATTTGATAGGTCAAATGGGGGGGGGGATACAGGATTGGGGAGAGGGGGGGGGACACAGGATTGGGGAGAAAGGGGAGGGGAATGTCTTTACATGAGGGAGTTGGGGAATCATTATATTATTCCACAGTTACTCACTTTTCTCTTCATAATGTGGGTGAGATTACTGTATAATATCAGGGGAGGGGGATGTCTTTACATGAGAGAGTTGGGGAATCATTATATTATTCCACACCGCTTGTTATTTGAATTATGGATAAAATAACATGTGTATTAGCAACATATGGGAAGAAATACAGGGGGATTTTAAATAAAGGGATTTTTCTTTTCAATATAGGCCTCTGCTTAGGTATGGAAAATCACATTTTCAGATAATCCAATCAATGTTCATCATGCATACAATAAACTGAAATTGTAATTTCAGACCAACATTTTCAAATATTTAAGAAAACAGCCAAAATAATTGTATATCACAATAGGGAGGTGTAGTCTGACGTCACTTTAGTTTCCCGCGTGGTCCACCCGTATAGGGATTTATCATTGGGACATTTTATTTATTATCTGTAATAATTCTACCTCATGAACTTTGGCAAGCTTTCCATTTTTGCACACAATTAGTTCCCTTCTATCACTAACATTATTGTTTAAGCATTTGGTTGAAATAAAGTTAGTTATAAGGTTTTTAATTTGTCGTAAAAAAATAACTACACTTACCAGTAGAACGCCTGTCGTTCAGTGCTGTCGCCTAATACACGGTGGTACGTCTGTGGTGATGTCAGTCAGCAGCGCCAAAGTGAAGTGTAGTTCCTCAGTGAACGAAAACATAAACGTTGTTATTTTGCTACTTTTACGGTTAATTGCGAATTTTTTCATGTTGAGCTATAGATTGTGGATGAATACACATGAATACACCATGCCAATGTTCATGCTTTATTTGTTTTAAACGAGATGATTTAGAAATGGGTCCATTGGAAATTCAAGGAGGGTGGACCGTACGGGAAACACCAATGACGTAACCACTACACCTCCCTATTAATTATATATACACAGTATAAAAAGCACAACACAATAACTCAAGTTAGAAAATACTTGATATATTAGATTAGATTAAATTAGATGAAATGTATTGTCATAGCACAAGTACAAGTACAAACTGCTTCACACTGACACAGTTCCACATACTCACACCTGGGAGCTGACCTGTATAACCAGTCTTCTACTCTTGGAGACTGAGCAGCTCCACTGGAGCAGTTGGGGGTTACATAAATGCTTTGCTCAAGGGCATTCCGGAGATGGAACCATCAGCCTTTCAGTCACAAACCCTTAACCTTTAGACCACAGTGACACTGTGGCCCAATGTGTAACTAGAAGAAACACTCAGTGGCGTGCTGACCTCCACCACGGCCTAACACTCAGTGGAGTGCTGACCTCCACCACGGCCTAACACTCAGTGGAGTGCTGACCTCCACCACGGCCTAACACTCAGTGGAGTGCTGACCTCCACCACGGCCTAACACTCAGTGGAGTGCTGACCTCCACCACGGCCTAACACTCAGTGGAGTGCTGACCTCCACCACGGCCTAACACTCAGTGGAGTGCTGACCTCCACCACGGCCTAACACTCTCCCCACTTTGCCGTTGCTTTCACATGCAAGATTTTACAGGGTAGATGATCATGAATGTGCACAACAAAGTTTATGGCAATCTGGCAAGTAGTGAAGTGAATTCCCAGCTTAAATTCCCTATCTATTACTTCTTTCTGCGTTGTGATTTAAACCTTTTTACAAGCTCTTGGGATCCACTCTGTTCTAAATGCAGATAACCAGTGTTTTAACTTGGTTACTGCCTTCTATTTACCCAGATTGAAAATACGGCGCGGCCGTTGAAATGAAGCGAGGTCTGAGCAGTTTGAAAAAGAACCCGTTTTTTAATGAAAAAAGGATTTCAATTAGATGTTACAAAAGAAATATTGTGCAATGAACCTGCAAGACGCATCCAATATGCCGGATGTTTGCAGAAATTCAGACTAATTTCTCAATAAAAAGCTCTGTCTAAAAACATGTCTCGTCTCGTTCTTCAATTCTGCTGCGTCGATTTCTCCTCCTGCTGGGTCTGTTGTGGAGAAAAAGGGTGTGTGTTCTTTGTTGCTTCCTGGGTCCTGTTCGGTTGTGTTTTGTCTCTACTAGCACGGAGTCTTTGCTAATATCAAATTTAGGCTCCGCCTCTAGTTTTACGGCAAGCGGGCGTTTTCCAAACTCTCCTTGAGTGTTCCTATTGGAGGACACTTACTCTCAACTCTCATTGGCTAACTCCTTATCGTGACGTTTTACATCGAATTGCGTCACGATGTGGATTCTAGGTCCAAACCCTTTGATCAACTGCCCCTTTGTATAGAAGAGACTGTCTGGCGTCTCTCAAAGCAGTCCCTTTGTATTGGACCATTTGCCTCGAACACTTAGGGTGAAAAATCACTCAGTTTATTACTCCCAGGAAGTCCCAACGAGACTATCTCTTCGTTTGATCAACAGCTGTCTGTCTCAATCACTCTGTTTCAGAGCCTTGAGTCCACGCAGCTGTTTCAAACCACAGATACGTCTTGTTGGTTTTGTTGAATAGAAATGGATAGCGGCAGAGAAGCCAGGAGAATTTGTGAATGCATATTACCTGTCGGTGTTGTGCCATTCTGAGCTCCATGGTATATAGTGCAATAAACACAGTTTGACTGGAATTCTACTACAGTTTCCCCGGTTTGGGGATTGATAATCCCCAAGATACATGTTAGTAATTCCTCAAACAAACTGTTTACAATTACCTTAACCTTACTGTTTAACCTAATTACCTCAGAGCCAAACCTTTCCAGAATCCTTCTGACTCATTTTCCATATTTGTTAGTATCATTTGCTTTCAACACCCACATTACTCCCTCCCCTACTGACCGACTATGGACCCATCTTTTATTTACACAGTTCTCTATTCACGCACACCGTTTAACAATTTCCACTCATTTTGCAGGTTATATACAATGTTATCAGTTATATCAATTTCACTTCCGTCTAGGTCCGTCCCTTTATACAAAAAGATGATCGTACCAATTACCAGGTTTAGACTATACTTTATGTGTTTTTTATCCAAATGTGTCTGTTTTGTGCAATTCACTCTGAAAGAAAAGACCTTACATTGCATTTACTATCTAAACATTTCTAAAAAAGGAGAGAGCTTAGCTAATGAAAAATCAAAAATTAATATGTACACGCCCTCTCCAAGGCCTATCAGTTACACTATCCCTTCCTTTGCCTATGTATATCGTTTAGGCTTCTTGATGACTCGTTGTGGTCGAGTATCTTGTTCCGGGCTTGTGCTAAGCACTGGTTCCTCTGGCTCTTCTGGTACCTTCTCCATGTCCACAGAGGAGAAGTTATTATGTTCCAATTCATAATCCTCTCCTCTGTCTGGTTCCTGTAAAAAACCTTCATCTTCTACTGGTGGCCAATCGTGGCCCCCTCGGTCTGGCTCGCCATAATCATCCGGGTCTTCCCCATCGTTTGGGGTTAGCGCCGCCTTCACTTCGCCTTCGTGTAACGGTTGCGACGCCCCGGTTTTACCGTCAAGGTCTTGTGGTTCAGGTTCCCATTCTTGGTCCGTATTGGTTGCTTTTACATAATGAGTAACGTGAAACCACATAGGCGATCCTTCAACTTGTAAAGCCCTCTCGGTGGCTCGAACGACTTTGTATGGCCCTTCCCGTCTCGCGCCAAACCACTTGCGTCTAAATACTTTGACATAAACGTAGTCGCCTGGTATGATTTGAGGTGTAGTCTGCCTATTCACCTCCTCCCCGGTTTCATGCTCCTGTCTACTGGAGACATGAACCAGAATACTTTTGTGTATCTCTGACATGTATTTTACGTACTCACGCATGTCGTTGTCCAGGATGTCCAAACTCGGACCTTTGCCTGTCGCGCGCAAACCTGGTACTACCATGCAGCGACCTAGCATCATTTCGTGCGGTGTCAAACGCAGACCGCGAAGTTCGCACGAACGACAAGCCATCAAAGCTAAAGGAAGAGCGTTTAGCCAATTCAAGCCTGTGTGTTGACAGATCTTTACCAATTTGTTTTTTAGTGTCCCGTTTTTGACCGTTTTCTTATTATTATTTACAAAACACATAATAGATTGGAAACATTTATTTTCGCAGATACATTCTCTACTGTTCCGCATTTTGACAATACATAATTCTCCAAATCATTTATCTATGTATTTTACAGCTTCTTACGTTAGCATCCAATCAAATCACCTTTGTCTCATTTCTTATTTGTGCTGTACTGTTTTACTAGATCAAATATCTCAAGCTCAACACAACTATCCACACCCTTAAAAGTGGAATATTCATTATTTCACTATCAATACCTTGTTTCCCGACAGCTCCTCGGTCCGGACAGCCAGCTCTAGACGAGGCCAATCACCAACAGAACCTATGTGCATGGTCAACAAACCACAGTCTCTTTAAACACTCATCACACACACTCCGCCAGCTTCCAACAAGCCGGTGCAGAGCCTCCCATAAGTCAATCATCAAATTCACATGTCTGCACCCTACATGAACACTATCTGGCCAATTTGCGACCAGAAACCTACAGAGCTTTCTATAGACAGAGAAATATGTTTCCCCAACACTTAACATAACCCAACATGTGACACAACCCCCCAGATTCTACATCTGGACTCTTAATGAGCGGAAAACAAACCATGAACCAGCTCCCGTCCATTCTCAGTTTCCAGCTCATTATATCAGACTTCCTACCAGTCTCGCTGTGTCACCACCACCTGCTATCCCTGACCAGCGAGAGATCCCTCCCAGCCAGCCAGTTCCTAAAAAATATAGTCAAACAAAAACAAAGAAAATTGTAAATAAACAAAAAAATTGTGAGTGCCTAAATGCTACACACTCATCCAACAGAATTAACTATCATCTAGAGGCATAAATACCCCTGCAACAAAATTAAATAGTCCTTTGTTTCCAACTCTGTCTAACATTAAATGTTCCATTGTTCCTGTCTAAAACCATTAATTTTGTTAGTTTGATTAGCTCATGCAATATTCAGTTACGTCATCCCTCTATAGCCCCAACTTACCCTGGTTAGTCTTCCAAACCATTTTAGTAACTCGCACACCTAATCAAACCTTATCTATGTATCCTCATCTCTATCCTTATTCTAATCAGTCTCATTCTCTTCCGACTGAGCTAGCCGGGCCATTGTTCGCACACCCCCGTGAGATATGACCAGTCTCCCCACACGTCCAACACACCACCTTCCGCACCGGGAATCCAATCGGATTCCGGCCTCTGTCTCCTTTTGGTCGTGGTTGCCACCCTTTGCGTCGCGGCCCAGTTCCCTGTCCGGGCAACGGAGCACAGGGCACTCTTTGATCACGGCGGCCTAGGTCAGACGCCTGAAGCATGATCTCAACAGCTGTCGCTTCTAGTAGCGCAGCCTTTCTTGCCAGTTCTCGTCCCAATCTCTGAATCTCGTGTGCGGCTTGACCAATCTCCAGCTGTATCTTCATCAGATCTCGATGAACTGCCTCGTGTTGTTCGAACGCTGTCACAAACGCTCTCTGTTGTCTATAGGATGCTGCCTCCTCCCCCATCTCAGCACCGGCGGTTTGACTTCCCATCACAGGGCTGGGCCGATGTTGAGGTAGCTGTCGATGGACAGCACAGGGTTGGTTCTGTTCCGGACGGCTTTGGGGAACAGCCTGTGGCAGCAGCTCTGCAGAAAGGTCTCCAGCAGGAACTGGGCGGCGAGGAGGGTCTGCTCGCTGTCTGGAGCACACACGTACTGGAACGGCCTGATGGGGGAGGGGTTCTCCATCACCATGTGTTTGGGTTTGACCACAAAGTCGTTGTGTCCTCCGAATGGAATGTGTTTCTTCCCGCCTCTCATCTTGGCTTCGGTGCTGAGGGCAGGTTGGACATGGGTCGTGTATTCCATACCTGCTGTCGGTCTCAGTTCCAGCCATCCGGCCAGAGTGGATTTCACGGGACCGCTGTAACAACGCCGCCCTCCTCAGTCTCTTTTTCTGTACCTTGGTTAAACTGCAGTCGCCTGCAATGGACACTCCAGCTTGAATCGGTTCTGGTTGGAGTAACACCGTCGTCACTGGTTCACTCCCCTGTATTGGAACCAAAGTCAACATTGCCAGTCCTTTTGTCGTACTGGTCACATGAGAGAAGTCCAAATCAATCAGATCATTATCCCTGGTAAAGTCTATCTGGGAAATGTCTGCAGAGGCTCTCGGCCTACTCCCCCCAATGGCCCGATCACTAAGCCCCTTTTCCATATTGTTGTTGTTGTTATTCTATTGTTAATAATATTGCATTTACCGCTCCAGTTGTTCCTATCAATGTTCCACTAAGGTGAACTTCCTATGTTACTGTCATTCATTCCACTTCAAACGCTCCTGTAATACCGTTTGAAAAAACAAGTTTCTCTGTCTTCCACTATTTCTACTTACTTGAGTTAAAACACTCACACTGTCAACATTTTACTGTGCAGACAAGGATTGATAACTGGCTTATCATTCATACTTATACCAAGGCTCATTACAGCCGGCCCGTTTCCCCAGATGGTTATGGAAATCGTTCAGAGCTCCTGTCCAGTCGAGCACCTGTATGGACAGAAAGCAAAAAACATCCAGACTTAATACAGTGGCATTTCCCTGTTATCTCCACTATTCGTTATGCATTGGAAATGTCGGGCAACACTATACTAATATATTTAGCAAGACACAGTGTGATCTGTTTGAAAATAACGATATAACGATACAGCTTATCTCGTTCGATCTCTGTCAACACACTGGGTTCCTATTTTTTGTTGAATCTCCGCTCTCCTTTACTTCCGCTTGATCCTGCTCCAATTCTGATACTCCTCGGAAAACCAAAACATCTTGATTAATATAGTTTACATTCATTTTTTACATTCTTTTCCATTATTTAGTACCACACCCCCCAGGGGACACCTGTCACCCAGACACGTGTCCCCCAGAGGTAATCTAAAGAATGCCACAGACGCCGCGCCACGCACGCCGTGAGGTGCCGACCCTGTTTTACTGAAGAGACCTTGACAGCCCCTCCACAGCGGCCTAAACCCACCTCACCACAGGTACACAGCAGACAGCATCTCGGCAACCTCTCCCGTGCTCCAGGCCAGTATCCCCAGAGTCCAGTGCCCTGCCGGACGGCCACACATAGCCGACCAGACCCAACACCGAACCCCGGGCACACCGCCCCACATCACACAGCCCTCCAAACGTACCTACTATGGGGAAAAAAAAAAAAAAAACACAATTGTACACACAACCCTATCCCGTCAATTGCAACGCACGGTCGTCCAGGAACGTCCCCCGCCTCACACCCACACGCACGCCCCGGCCCTCCCACTCCCCAACCCTGAATGTCCACCACCCAGATCAGAGAATAGTCGCCAGCGCGGACGCCGGGCACCACGGCTTTATCGGAACGCCCACACCTACCCTGCCACCCTCCGCGCCAACCTTCATCACCATCATTGCATACGCAGGCGCAACCGAGCGGTGTGGGTCCCCAGACGCAGAACCAGCCGCGCCGAGAGTCTTGAACACGTACGTCACACACACCCTGATAACATTCACACAAACTACTATAACCGCAAACATCACCACAGCACACAGCAAATACTTAGCAATTGTCCATCCTATGTAACCTAACCAACTTTATAAGTCCCAAACTCAACCTACCGCCTTTGAAACCTTACAGTAAACAGCAATAAACAATATACCTAGCACTACACCGCGTTTGAAACCCATAAAAAACTCTATATACAGGCCCTAACCTAGGAGAGAAAGAGAAGCGTTTCGGGGGGGGCCGAGGGGGGGGAAGTACATGGAAGAGAGGCGGTGTTGAAATGAGGGGAGCGAGCGAGATGGGGGGGGGTAAGAGAGAGAGAGAGGGAGAGGGAAAGAGGGGGGAGGTGAGAGGGAGAGGGGCGAAAGGGAGAGGGAGGGTGAGAGAAGGAAAGAAAGAGAGGGGGGGGGGGTGAAAGAGAAAGAGAGAGAGAGGGAGGGGAGGGAAAGAGGGGGGGAGGCGAAAAGGGAGAGGGAGGGTGAGAGAAGGAAAGAAAGAGAGGGGGGGGGTGAAAGAGGGAGAGAGAGGGAGAGGAGGCGAGAGAGAGAGAGAGAGAGAAAGAGAAAGAGAGAGAGAGAGAGAAAGCGAAAGAGAGAGAGAAAGAAAGAGGGGGGGGTAAGAGAGAGAGAGGGAGGGGAGGTGAGAGGGAGAGAGAGAGAGAGAAAGAGAAAGAGAGAGAGAGAAAGAAAGAGAGAGAGAGAGAGAAAGAGAGAAAGAGAAAAAGAGAGAGAGAAGAGAGAGAGAGAAAGAGAGAGGGAGAAAGAGAAGAGAGGGGGAGAGAGAGTGTACAATGAAAACGTTCTATGAGCAGAATCCAAACATATTCATCCTGTCCACTACTGCCCCCTACCGTATTCCTAAATAAACTCCACCTTCCCCTTAACAATGGACGCTCGCCACCCCTACCAAGATGGACGCTCGGTACCCTCCCAAAATGGACGCTCGGCGCCCCTTCTAAGATGGACGCTCGGCGCCCCTTCTAAGATGGACGCCCCCTCGCGAGACATACCGAGAGTCCCGTCATGCCATGACGTCAGCACAGTTAGCTTAGCATGTTAGCTTAGCATATTAGCTTCGTTAGCTTCAACCTAGCGCGCGCTTACGACGTCACATCCGGCGACCGCTTTAGCCGTTAGCGCGGCTAAGTAGCATTAGCTTAGCTGCTCCCATGATCCCATAAAAACGTTCCCAACGACCCGTTCCGCCGCGCGGGCCGTCCCCTCGCAACGTTAATACAATACCACATACCCCACAACAGAATCCTATTTCCCTCAAAACGCCAGTGTAGTGATCTAATTAGAAATATAAAAACATAATATCAAAACACTAGTTTGACCCCTCCGTCGTCATTTCCGGCGAGCTTAGAACGACTTCCGGGTCGGGTCTAGAAAATCCCGATCACCTTAAACATTACATAACTGGTTTTATCCGCCACGAATATGAAAACTTTTAAGTGCCCTACATATCCCCGTAATCTCAAGACACTATCGATCGACCTTATACATTTGAATTACGTCTACTTTTCCCCCCGTTCGCTCCGGTGCCCAGAGGCTAATACAGCAGCTAACCGCTGCTGCGTTCGACGGGCCTCGGAAAACCGGCGTTTCCATTAAACTCCCCCATGGCCAATCGGTGACTTAAATTACATAATAACATAACTATACTCTCACACATCCCACCAATCACTCCTAACCATAAACATTCACCCCTATCGCCCCATTCACAACATACAGTATCAAACCGTCCCAGGCGAGCCACAACGAGCTATCGTTTGTAGCATGTTGCGCGCTACGACACGCACGCGCCCCCCACCACGAAGTTGGGTGGCGCATTTGCCGTTGCGTGTGTGCACTTTGGACGTCGCGTGTGTACCCGATTCAATATTAAAAACCGTTCTCAGTCATATTATAAGTGCCACTTTACAGATTTAATCTATATACTTCACACATGTTAAACCTAACCATAAGTCCTTTCACTCATACACAAACATCATACACTAGTAATTGTTTAACCATAGCTTGCAACATACGAGTCCACCTTAAGTACTATTCTAATGTTTACAGCCTATCGCTGCAACATACGAGTCCTATGTTACAGCATAGCTTGCAACATACGAGTCCTATGTTACAGCATAGCTTGCAACATACGAGTCTACCTCAAGTACTATTCTAATGTTACAGCCTATCGTTGTTTAAATTTAACACGTCCGGCGGTGCCCAGGGTTAAACTAGACTCTATTCATGCTCCATCTCTACTGTAGAAAATACTACGCAAATGTGCTAAAGCCAATACTATAAGGCGTACTATGCACATGTTCCCCTTGCTTAACCCTGAGCACAAACCTAGACATTGTCCCTAAATACTTCCATACCTCTTTTTAATGTTCCGACCACGGGCAGCGTCTCGTTCACTTGTGCTAAAATTCTACTGTAGAACGTACAACGCAAAATTGTGCTTAACACCATTACTGTAAGGCATACGACAGCACAGTGTGGTTAAAAATCCAGCTTACAGGACCTATAAACACACACAGCCTTGAGTCGCCACCCTTTGGTCAGAACATTTCATTTAATATCTAATTACAGTCATACTTTTAGCAACCCCCCGTTGGTTCGAATAGAGCCCTCATTTCCATCATCACACTCACCTCTTAGCGACTTCCAGTCACTTGAAGACGGATCGATTGATCAGTTGATTCCTCGTTTGACCGTTCGTGAAGAAAGCGAAGAGAGGCGAGAAAAAAAAAAATAATAACTTCTCTTTGTTGTGAAGAAAAAAAACGAGCGCGTCGATTCTTGTCACGGCACCACAATTGAAGTGAATTCCCAGCTTAATTTCCCTATTTAGTACTTCTTTCTGCGTTGTGATTTAAACCTTTTTACAAGCTCTTGGGATCCACTCTGTTCTAAATGCAGATAACCAGTGTTTTAACTTGGTTACTGCCTTCTATTTACCCAGATTGAAAATACGGCGCGGCCGTTGAAATGAAGCGAGATCTGAGCAGTTTGAAAAGGAACCCGTTTTTTTAATGAAAAAAGGATTTCAATTAGATGTTACAAAAAGAAATATTGTGCAATGAACCTGCAAGACGCATCCAATATGCCGGATGTTTGCAGAAATTCAGACTAATTTCTCAATAAAAAGCTCTGTCTAAAAACATGTCTCGTCTCGTTCTTCAATTCTGCTGCGTCGATTTCTCCTCCTGCTGGGTCTGTTGTGGAGAAAAAGGGTGTGTGTTCTTTGTTGCTTCCTGGGTCTTGTTCGGGTGTGTTGTGTCTCTACTAGCACGGAGTCTTTGCTAATATCAAATTTAGGCTCCGCCTCTAGTTTTACGGCAAGCGGGCGTTTTCCAAACTCTCCTTGAGTGTTCCTATTGGAGGACACTTACTCTCAACTCTCATTGGCTAACTCCTTATCGTGACGTTTTACATCGAATTGCGTCACGATGTGGATTCTAGGTCCAAACCCTTTGATCAACTGCCCCTTTGTATATAAGAGACTGTCTGGCGTCTCTCAAAGCAGTCCCTTTGTATTGGACCATTTGCCTCGAACACTTAGGGTGAAAAATCACTCAGTTTATTACTCCCAGGAAGTCCCAACGAGACTATCTCTTCGTTTGATCAACAGCTGTCTGTCTCAATCACTCTGTTTCAGAGCCTTGAGTCCACGCAGCTGTTTCAAACCACAGATACGTCTTGTTGGTTTTGTTGAATAGAAATGGATAGCGGCAGAGAAGCCAGGAGAATTTGTGAATGCATATTACCTGTCGGTGTTGTGCCATTCTGAGCTCCATGGTATATAGTGCAATAAACACAGTTTGACTGGAATTCTACTACAGTAGTTTTCTAGATATCTTGTTCTTAGATTCGGCCTGATTGTAGCGCTATAGAGGAATGATCACAGGGTCACCAAGATCAGTAGGTTTGTTTCTCTAGGGGTCCGAATGTTCACAGCAAATCTTGTGACTGTACGACGTCAGGAGATGTGTTCATTTGAAAATGTTAAACTCGGCCTGATGGTGGAGCTAGAACAAAGGTCATGGGGTCAATACATTTCTTCCTCTTGAAGTCATGAATGTATCAGACTTTCATGGGCTCTAGCTTGCTAATTTTCTAAGCTAAAGCTAAGACACGAAGGAATCCAATAGTCAAAATAGTGGGAAAGGACAAAATTAATAATGCTCCAAAGTTAGGCAAATTGTTGGCAAGGAAAAAAATTGCCATTTTGGCATGTCGAATCGGTGTGGGCCGATCAGGCAACATCGGAAAAAGAGAGATCACTCTGATTGTCTGCAGTCACACCCACGCTACAACACAAATAGCCAGGGCTGCAACAGTTAATTTCACTTTCTCAGACCGCTGCAAACGCAATGTGCTAAGAGGTCTGTGCTGAGCATGAGTGTGTAATGGTAGCATTGGCTTGTTTACATCATGTGGTCTTCCGTTTCCCCTTGATGATACAGACTACCGCCACCTGCTGGTGTGGAGTTATTTAATCTCCCGCAGGCGCAGAAACGTACGCACTCGTCACTGTTGGAGGTAGTCAAAGCAGTGTGAAATTTGTCTGCCCCGAGTACAGGCGACGAGAGACGATAGGAGTTGTCTTTTGTCTGTGGTAGTTTATTGGTTTATTTAAACGGATCCCCATTAGCTTTAGCGGCAGCTAGTCTTCCTGGGGGCTGGGGTCCAACAACATACATATACACAAGATAACATACACCGATAGAACATAAGAAAAGCAAATATCACAAAGAAAATGTATCATAGAATAGAGTAAAAACATGTATCATAGAAAAAAAGAAATGTAAAACAGGAGATGAAAAAACAAGAGATAAAATCCAGTTATACCAAAATAAAACAATTTATCAGGGTGTGCATGTATTCCAGCTGTGCTGAAGACTACATTTTATTGTTGCAGCCGCATAATAAATAGTGGAATCATCGGCATACATTGTCAAATTAGCTCTACTAATTGCAAACGGCATGTCATTTGTAAAAATGTATAATAAGAGGGGTCCTAGGCAACTCCCTTGTGGGACCCCGCAGTCCAGGGCCCTACTGCTCGATAGAGGCCCATTCAAATAAACTCTCTGCGACCTGGCCGACAGGTAACTCCTAACCCATTGGATTGCAGGGGATTTAAAACCATAGCACACAAGTTTAGATGTTAAAATGTTGTGGTCGATCACATCGAAGGCTGCGCTAAAATCAAGTAATACAGTACCAATGAGCTTTGAGTTGTCCATAGAGGTGAGCCAACTATCAGACATTTGAGTGATGGCAGTACAGGCCTATACGCATGTTGGAATAAAGTATAGTTAAACAATTAGCAGAGAAATAGACTTGTATTACATACACAATTTTTTCCAACAGTTTGCTCAGTACTGGCAGAATGCTGATAGGCCTGCTATTGGAACCACAGAAAGTAGCTTTTGTGTCTTTAGGTAGTGGGATGATCTTCCCTCCTTCCACAATTTTGGACACACACCACTAATCAAACATCTATTAAAAATATGACAGATTGGTTTAGAAACATATGCCGCAGATATTCACAACAACAACTTGCTGTCAAGGAGGTCAGTACCAGCAGGCCCGCCAACAGGTAGAGAGCTCAACAACATTTCAACCATTCCAGCATAAACCTGGTGGAATTCAAAAGTGCACATCTTATCATTCATGATGTGCTTTTTTATAAGCACATCAAGAATTGACAGTACTGTCCATATTCTCTCTAAGTTTAGAGACCTTGTTGACAAAATAATCATTAAAATAATTTGCGATCTGAAGTGGCTTAGTCAAGTAGACGCCATCTGATTCTACAAAAGAAATGGAGGTCATCTTTTTACCCATGATTTCCTTCATTACATTCCATAATTTGTTACTGTCGTTACCGCTTTCAGAAATTCTCTGTTGATAGTAAGTTATTTTATAAATTTTGGTCACCTGATTTCTTAACGTAACCATCGTCAATGGTGCATACATCAGCCCATTCAATATTCTTAAGATCTTCAAGAAAAACATCTTCATAAAATATCTTATATGATCTAGAAATTATCATTTTGGGACAGGCCCTAGGTAGCTTAGTTCTCCTGGAGACAGCAACTAAATTATGGTCACTGAAGCCAATTGGGACTGAAACGGGTGAAGAGCTCAGATCAGGAGTATTAGTGTAAATGTGATCAATACATTTTGAAGTTTTAACCCCAAAATTATTCATGGCAATTCTCGTTGGTTGGAAAATGAATTGCAATAATCCACAGGTGTCATTTATGGTTTTGAGCCTGTTCTTCAGAGGAACATTTTCAGAAAGCCAATCAATATTAAAATCACCAAGACAGTACAACTCTCTATTTTCCTCTGTGGCCCTGTCCAACATGTCACACAAGCTACTTAAATACTGTATATTGGCACTGGGTGTCCTATAACAGCAGCCAATAAGTATAGGTTTCAGGTGTGGGAGTTGCACTTCCATAGCTTCAATATCATTTATCATTAAATCCTGCCTAAGTTTCACAGGGAAATCTTCACGAATACAAATTGCCACTCCACCACCAAACCTGTTTCTATCATGTCTGTAAATTGAGAAACCATAAATCTCAACCTCAGAATCTTCGAAGGAGCTGTCCAGATGAGTTTCGGAAACTGCTAGAATATCAACCTTATTTGACTCCAAGAATAGAGCAAGGTCATGAGTTTTGTTCCTCAGGCTATATTAATGTGAGCAAGGACTAGGCCTTTCGGCAGGTTGACTATGGCATCCATAATAAACGGTTAATGTGATAAGTGATAATAGATAAAATAGTGAATGTAACATGTCTTCTAGGATGGATGATCTCTCTTCGGTCTTGCACCCTGTGGTAGTCTGTGGTAATTCTTTGATGTCGGATTGGTGTGTTCTGACCTTTACATTCACATTTGAAATAGACAAGTCACAACCATAGGCTATGCAGGCTCAATGGCTGCCATACAATGGCACCAGGCACACATCACACTACACAACGGCTCAGGAGACAGGGATTGATACCAGCCAATTAAGGGGGAGGGATGAGATTAGGTGGCCTTGATGTCAGAGACCTGATTGGGAATTTGGCCAGGAACGTTGGGGAACCCCCTACTCTTTGCGATAGAAACCCTGGGTTCTTTAACGTTGGGACCTCAGTTTAACGTCTCATCCAAAGGACAACACTCACAGCTGTACGTGGCCCTATCACTGTAACAGGGGCAGTGTTACTAACAAGTCCAGAGGACAGAGTGCTCCCTGCTGGACAACAACACCACTTCCCGACAACGGCCTTGACCGGGGCTCGAACCGGTGATCTTCCGGAGATCTACCCATTTATCTTTTTCTAAGCGTTTTCTAACTTGATAACATAAACATTCTAAATAGGCCCCTTTGTAATTTCCTGTTGCAATGTTTGTTAATAAACAGTTTCAACTTAATAACATAAACATTCTAAATGGACCCACGTTTATTTCCTGTTGCAATGTTTGCTAATACAATAACTGACAGGAAATAAACCTGGATGCAGAGCTGTTCTGCTATAGAACAGTGCAAGAGGAAATACAAAGGGGCCTATTTAGAATCTTTAAGTTGTAAAGTTAGAAAACGTCTATATGAAGGATCACATCCCAACATGACAATGATATATTTTTATACAAATTCTCTCTGCAGCTGCTTTATGGTACATTTTGAACAGATAGATATGTGTGATTAATCACAATTAACTATGGACAATCATGCGATTAATCATGTTTATGTTACAGCCCTTTAAATAATTAAAGCCATGATTATCTGTAATTTACAGTGTTGAAGGTAGCTCATATCTTCAACTTTGACCTCCAGCATAATATTATATTATTACTTTTAATAGCATCTAGAAATATAGTGCATTACCTTTTTGAATGCTGTTTTATTTACCTTACCAGGTTAGGCAAATTACCTTTGATAATGCTGCAGTGATGCAAAAGACCCTGAATGACGTTTAGCTTCAGGAATAAGTGTTGATTTGTGTAAGCCCATAGTGCCAGTGTTGCTGGAGCCAGGCGTTTCTGTTCCTCTGCACCTCTGCCACATCACCTACCCGGAGGCCAGGGATGCAGACTTCTTCAGCAAGGTGCTCAAGGTGCTCTGCACCCCCAACCAGCAGCTCCGGGGCTCCACTGTGGTGCCCTTCCAGTCCCCCTCCATCTACAGTGGAAGGCCCTGCAGCCCAGCCTCTGACTGCTGTCAATGAGGAGGGGCTCCACAGATGGGATGCTGGTCTGTTCAGTGATATGGAGGTGCCTGACCAACTGCATCTGGTTATTGAGGACCCAGAGAAGTATAGAGTGGCTGTAAGGATGGTCAACAGTGTTTCTCAGAACAAAGTGTGGCTGCGTCCTCTCTGGCAAATAATCCTATTATTTTTTTTGTATTTAATTTTTTTATTATTTTTTAAACAAACATGCCAATAACTGTGCGTAAAAATAATATGTGGACTTGGTGAGATACAATTTTTTGCGTATTTCATCATAACTACAAAAACCCTGTTTGTTGAAAACATCTCCTAATGAGTGTGCCTTGCTTTTCCCATCTAAGGAATCTTATACTATAAGTTATAGGCTGTTTTTCCAATCAAGAGTGCATTGTTATTGAATAAGGGAGTATGATTATGCCATTTCTGTGGGATAGAATATTTTTTTTGTGTTTCACGCCATATCCGGATCGCATGAGTAATTATGGGGCCAAATTTCCGTTTGCATTGCTTAATTGATCATTTGGTGTATACTATGTCCTTCAGCCTATGTGGAGCTATTATATTTTCTTCCAAATTTCTCCAGGATACTGATGCTTGGGGATCAAACCATGTTGTCAGTGGTCTTAAAGTGGACGCCTTGAAATAGTGGTAGAAATCTGGAAATGCCATACCACCGTCTGCTCTGTTTCTCTGTGCGGTGGATCTTTTTATACGTGGTGGTTTGTTATTCCAAATAAATTTGTATGTGGAGGAGTGTAATTCTTTCCAGTAACCCTCTGGAGGGGGTAACGGTAGCATTGAGCTGAAGAAGTTGATTCTAGGTAGGACGTCCATCTTAACTATTGATACCCGTGCCTGTACTGAGTTTTTGAGTTTTGACCACCTGTCAAGGTCGTATTTGATTTTGTTTTGGATTTTTACGTAATTGTGCTTCACCGTTTGGCTTATGGTAGGGAATATTTCAACTCCCAAACATCTAAAGTGTTTTACCATCGGTATCTCTTCTGGGAGGGTTATATTTCTTTTTGCAGGGGCGTTAAGTGGGAGGAAGGCTGACTTCGGCCAATTTATCCTAAATCCCGATAAATCTCCAAAGTCTTCAATCAGCTTGAGAAGATGAGGCAATGCGGTGTTGGGGTTTTGCATGAACAGTATTACATCATCCGCATATAAACTAATTTTATGTTGTGTGCCCTTGATTACGATTGGTTCTATGGATTGGGATTGTCTTATATATTGTGCTAAAGGCTCTAATGATAGATCGAATAGTCCGGGACTAAGAGGGCAACCCTGTCTGGAAGAACGTGATACCGGAAAGATTTCGGAGGTGATTGTACCTGTTGTAATCATGGCCGATGGGTCTTTGTATAATACTTTAATCATATCAATGAATCCTTTTCCTAACCCCATCCTTTCTAATACTGCCCATAGATACGACCATTCCAACCTGTCAAAAGCTTTCATTGCATCCAGGGACAGCATCGCCTTAGGTGTGGTGTCGTCCTTGTTAGCATCTAGTACGTGTAGTAATCGGCTTATGTTATCAGTGATCAAGCGGCCTCTTATGAAGCCAGTTTGGTCCGGATGAATTAAAGACGTCATGTGCTTTTGTAGTCTGATGGCTAATACCTTAGAGTACAGTTTGATATCGGTTCCGAGGAGGCTTAAGGGTCTATAACTACCGCACTCGGTGGGGTTTTTGTCTTTTTTAAAGAGGACTGTTATGAGTGCAATATTGTCGTGTTTATGGAAGTTCCCCTCATTGACTGAGTATAAAATCATATTTAGTAATAAGGGTCCAATTATGTCCCAACAAGAGAGGTACATTTCTGGTGGGATACCGTCTCTTCCAGGAGCCCTACCACTTTGCATTTCAGATATGGCCTCCCTAAGTTCATCTAGTGTAATCGGTGTTTCTAACTGTTTAGCATCATCCTCTGAACGTTTAGGGAGGTTAATTTGATTAAGATATGTGTCCATTTTGTTTTGATCGAAGGTCGTTTCTGATTTGTACAAGTTGGAGTAGAATTCTTTGAATGTCGCGTTTATTTCTTTAGGTTCTGTAACAAGTCCTTGTTGTGCTTTAATGGTAGTTATATCTGCAAAATAATCCTATTCTACATTGAAGGCATACTATTTGCCCTTGGATTGATAGCTGTACATATTGTCTTGTTAGTGGGATCTTTACCTTTATTCAATTATGATGCATTTTTTGTTTTAATTTTCTTAACTGTACCATTGGGTGTCATAGTCCACCTTTTTCTCTGGAAGTGGGATGATGAAATGTACATCATCAGGGAGATGCAGAAAGCTGTAGGACAAGCAAACACAGTACTCTCTCAAAATAAGGTGTTGATGGGGTGTCGGTCCAATGCTAAACTCTACCTGGTCTATGTGTGAGTTTGCAGACACATTTCCTGAGCAGGTCTGCGCCGAAGAGCTGTTTCAAAGAGCTCTGGTTTTCTTCTCTTCAGGATACACCTGCTGCCTGGCCAAGAGACACTTTTTCTTTCCTCAACCCAGCTCCCCTGGACACCTAGAGGGGTGGGTGTGCTTCTGCCAGTATGTCTCCTACCAGCTCAGAAGAGGGGAATGGACGTAGGAATACAGAGAACAGTAGCCATACAAAAAAACTATGATCTGCTAAAAGGAACTACATCCAAAAGGAACTGCCTACATCCAAAACGAATTGCCCACATCCAAAAATCTGCCACGAGAATCTTTTGTGATCTAAAAGTTCTAAATGGATTTGTAGAATTAATCTAGTTTTTTTGTTGCCTTTCAACATATTATTGCCAAGTAACCTGACAATTAAAAAATTACTGCAAAAGAGATGAGAAACCTGCATTGTGATTCAGCTAGTAATATCTTAGCATTAATGTAAGCAGTTTTGGTTCTGAGAAAAATGGAACCAAAACCTAGAATGAGGAAGTGACATTTGCGTCATACACAGTACGTTTCCGTTTCCCTATCATCGGAGGGCAGACCAAATTCACAATAACGAGCACAGTTGAAGTGAGACCTACTCTGACATTTGCCAGCCTTTTGTATCTCACATTGGCTCCTTTACTTTGTTCGAAGGAGGAAATAGGCTTAGCGTTTCCTTACCAGCAGGAACAGCTACATCAGGATAAGTTCATCTCGTATGAAAAGTCGTTTTATTGCAACCCAAAGCCAAGCAGTTGCCATCAACAGTAGGAGTGATCTAATAAAGCTTAGTGAGCTGACAACGGCTGTGTCATTGACCCGAGGGCCTTTTAATATCAGAGATATTGAAGCCCATGGGGAATTTCTATTTATCAAACCCTCTTTCACAATACGGTTGACATGAACAGATATTACACTATGTCATCTCCTCTTTAGATTCTGTCCAGAGATTGGGCCCTCCAGATGATTGACTAAAGAGGAAATGAAGGATAGTGTAATGACTTGATATCCACACAAATGTATTTATTTACGTACACACTATCCCTAATAGATAGTGTGTACGTAAATTAAAATGTATGTGTCTGATAAAGAGATAGGTATATATGGATGAAAAGGCATGTGTCTGATAGGGATATATTATTAAAATATTGTATAATTTTGTATTTTTATATTGTATTATGAATTTGATTAGGGTTTTTACTGTTGTTTTAATTGTCTGTATGACATGTAAATGTTGTGAGTGTATAAGGGTTTTTATTGTTGTTTTAATGGTCTGTATGTCATGTAAATGTTATGAGTGTATAAGGGTTTTTATTGTTGTTTTAATTGTCTGTATGACATGTAAATGTTGTGAGTGTATACGTCTGTAACTGTATTTTATGTGTTATGGACCCCAGGAAGAATAGCCCCAGCACTGCTGTGGCTAATGGGGATCCAAATAAACTTAAACTTAAACTGAAGGATATTGTGGCTGATACAGACAATGGCATGGCCTGTTCTCTGCAGCTAACACTGTTCTTCCTGTACCAACATGCAATGTCACATCACCTATTGGTAGCGTCACAGCAGCGTACAGCGTAATTAAGAAAGATGGGTAGCAGTAAGCCAAATTTGCTTATTGCACTGGTATATTATTACTTATAACTTCTTATTTTTGTCCATAAAGTGGGAATGGGATACCTGAACATTTATTTTCTGTTTACTGCAGAGCGGTGGGACTGGGAGACCCCATGTTACTAACTAGACACTCTATATCAGTGACGGCCGTCAGAGTATAGAGCTATTATTTGAACATGTAGAGTCAAGTCAAGTCAAGTCAAGAGTTTTAATTGTCACGGCACAGGTATACAATGAAATGCGGGTGGTCTTGCCCGCAACGATGTGCAATACAGTGGTACATATAATAGAATCAAAAGAAGAAAACAACATTGTGCAGTAACAGGTAGCAGGTAACATGGAGTGACATCTCTGTATCTGTACATAGTTATTTACAGAGCATGTGGGACATGCTAGTTAGCTTTGGTAGTGCAATACACTGTTCCTGTTATTCTAATTTAAAGTGTCCTTTCCTTTGGCCATAAGTGTGCGTGTGTGCGACATGAGTGTGTGCCCGCTCATGTTAAAGTGTTAAGTGGCTGCTCGTGTGTGAGCGTGCACAGTGTGCGTGTCGTGTGTGTTCATGTGTGCTTGTGTGTGGACAGTTCAATGTTCTGAGCACTCAATGTTCATTGTTCATGGCTCTGATGGCCTGGGGGAAGAAGCTGAGCCTAAGCCGCTCTGTCCTAGTAGCTGGGGTTCGCAGGCGTCTGCCTGACCTCAGCAGCTGAAACAGGCTGTTATTGGGGTGGTGAGGGTCTTTCATTATCCTGCAGGCTCTGGATTTGCACCTCTTGTTGTATAGAACCTGCAGGGGGGGTAGTGCAATACCTGTAGGGCCTTCTTGTCCTGTGCCGTGCTGTTTCCATACCAGGCAGTGATGTTTCCGGTCAGGATGCTCTCTACAGCTCCTGAGTAGAAGGACTGGAGTATCTTCCCCGATACTCTGAACTTCCTTAACTGTCTCAGGTGGTAGAGACGCTGTTTCGCCTTCTTTACTACTGTTTCTATGTGTGTTGACCATGTCAGGTCCTCTGAGATGTGGACCCCCAGGTACTTGAAGTAGACCACTTATAACAAATAAAAATATACCATTTACAGCACCTTTAACATTTTAATGACGTCAAACTTGTCAACATGTGTTTTACGCTGAAGCCCAAGTGAGTGACATCTAGGGTGCGTGAATTCTGTCCACCGATGGCAGGCGGAGCCACCAGACCATAAACGAGCATCCAGTAATGAAGTTTGCTGGTGATATGAACGGCAGTATTGATTGATTGATTGAAAACGTTATTAACAGATTGCATGGGTACAATACAGTACGGCTCAATACAAACAATTGTTAAGAGGATGCAGATCAGAAAAATACTTTCATCTTGTATCCATTACAACAGTGGTTCTCAACTGGTCTAGCCTCGGGACCCAACATTTTCCTTAGTCATTAAGTCGCGACCCACATTTTTTAACCACTATGATTTATTTCAAATATATATATATATATTTTTGCAGTAATACACAATCTTTCATGCACTGTTAAAAACATGAAATAAACACACAAAAAACTGCAACTAGGGCTTAAAACCCAATGAAATAAAATAATAATAATAATATTGATTGATTGATTGAATATTTTATTTTGACACAATCGTAGGACAAACATTTAAAAGACAAAACAATAACAGTGTCAACACGCTGGTCAAAAATGGATAAAACACAATAAAGCCAAGGCTTGTTTCCATTGTGGTCCATACATGGAACATAAAAGGCACAAAAACACAAATGGACATGTACACTAGACAGGACACATCCTAAAAATTAGAATAAAAACACCTAACCTGACAACTCATACAGTTAACTAATGTTAAAAGAAAATCTGCAATAAATAATATATGCTTCTTAGCAGACTTCTTAGCTTAACATAACAGACCTACAGTAGTTTGGGGGAACTAATGGGATAACTGGGGTTGCAACAAAAGTGCAACTAGGGATAAAAACAATGAAATAAAATAATAATAATAATAATAAATAATATATGCTTCTTAGCAGACTTCTTAGCTTAACATCCCCAGGGAACTAATGGGATAACTGGGGATGTTGTTTGCTCCTGACAAGAGTCTCAAAGTCTGGGGGGATGGTAGACAAAGCAACTCTGAGGTCATGCTCAATGTCCAATCTGTTTCTCTGCTTTGTCTTCAGCTGGACCAGAGCTGAGAAGCCACTTTCACAAAGATAGGTAGGCTAGTGCAAAAAAAAAAAAAAATTAGTTTGTTAATTTTTTATTTTTTTTACACACATCTGCGACCCACTCAAAATGGCCCGCGGCCCACTTTTGGGTCGCGACCCACCAGTTAAAGGGGAACTATCTTATAAATGGCCTTTTTCAGTGTTTAGCATTGTTTCCTAGCTATGTGGACTTATATTAATATTAATATGATCTATGTCTCTAATTCTCATATTGGCGCATTCTTCCAATTCTCCTCTCACAATATTCACCCTCACTGAACCGAGTCATCTGAAAATGTGCTGATCTGTGATGTCAGAGAGACTCAGCTGCATGATAATGTGGCAGTTGGCACCAGGCCACACAGTGGTTTAGGAGCCCAGCCTCAAAACGGCTCGAGATCTTGAGGTAGAAAAATGCTGTTTTTGAGGACTTGATTAGAAATACAAAACAATGAATTAAAAAAAATTATAATTACAGAGGTGTTCCATAAACTCACAGGAATTGTGTAAAAGTGCCCAAATAGTGAAAGAAATAGTAAAATAGTTCCCCTTTAAGAAACACTGCATTACAATACACTGTTCCCTGGACCTTTGTTCCAAAGTAAACACACAGATGTACAGATGTATTCGTCCTGTTATCTCCTTCTCAATCTATTCAAATATACATATTCATCAAGATCCTTGGGAGGATCTGGAAGGACACTGTATAGAAAGAACTGATGTGGTTCTTGTATAGTATAGTTTAGAAATCGTAAGTATAGAATAAGGATATAAAAGTAAAAACTGTATACTGTATGTAGTGTACATAGGACCCAGTGCCTTGACTCGTAGCTAATATTGTATTGCTGAATCTTACATCTTGAATCGTTGCCTATCCTTTGATAACTACATTCCAAGCTCTCTGCTTCTTCTCCTCTTCTGGGAATTTGTTGCCCAGACGCGTTGTCAACTCTATTTGCCCTGGCCAATGGATCCTGAATGGTGGTCTAATTATAGGTCTTCTGTTGACCACCTGGCTTCTTACACCTCAGGGGCCCTTCCAGTTCTGGTGGTTTCCTAGTTTTTCTACACATGCTGTCTTTCTCACATTCCTTGAACATTTACATGGGGGAAATTAAATAAAACCTATTTTCTACGACAACTGCTTATGTGCACCTGAAAAGGGCTGGGACCACGTACTGGCTCCTGTGCACACATGATGGGACAGTGTAACAAGGCTTGAAGCCAGCTTCTTCTACTATAGCTTCTGAAATGTAGATGCCAATTGTCTGGTGACTGTTCTACACTTTGGCATCTAGAGGCAGTAGTTTCGGTCCCATTCTTTTCTACCTGGCTCCGGTGATTAGCACATCAGGTTGACGTCGTCTTATATGCATCAGCATGTTTGATGCGTTTCCACTGACACATTGTCTTTGTCCGATCCACCATCTTCATCACTCACGGGTCTTCTAGTTCCTGTGTCTCATTTGCACTCGCCATAGTGAACGTGAAATCGTCCGCTTCATCTTGTTTTGGTTTCTTCTTCTGCTGTTTTTGTTCCTTAATGGCAGTTGGCAAACAGTGTTTTATCACCACCTTCTGCATTGGAGTGTGGATCAGAACGACTATACAGCTCAGATGAGTTGAGGCGGCACGGTGGTGTAGTGGTTATCACTGTTGTCTCACAGCAAGAAGGTCCTGGGTTTCGATTCCCGCTTGGGGACCAGGTTGCCAGGTACCCAAGTGGGGTATCTCCCGGGCCTTTCTGTGTGGAGTTTGCATGTTCGCAAGGGTTTCCCCCTCAGAAAAAGAGATAAACCCAATGGAAAAACATGCAGAACGGATTGCTAATGCCGTCGCGTCCCTGACAAAGGACAGGAGCATTTGGATTGGTCCCCGGGAGTGATCCACACCGCAGCCCATGTCTGGTCCCTGTTGCCTTTGGGGGGAAGGACGATGTGATGGGGCAAGCGCAGAGAGGCATTTCATCGCCGACCCAATGCATATGTGTTGCTGTTCCAGTGTGTTGCCCATCTCGCATGTGTGTGTTCATCTGCATGACAAAGCATGTATCTTACACCCCTAATGCACACATCTAACATTTGCTTAATGTTGGGACCATTCCCCATTCTGTAAAAACAATGCAAAACATACAAAAAGCTATTTTCACAATAGCTCCCCTTTAAGTAAGTTGAATCAACCTAATATGAGTGATATTTCAGACAACTTCATATTTCAGATTATCTACCTTCTATTTAGTCAACATTATAATTAACGATAGGTTATGTATATAACCTAGTTATATGAGTACTGGCTGAGCGTCCCGCTCTTAAGCCTATCGAGATATACCTCATCTCATGTACCTATTGTACTTACACAACGAATAAAACTAATACACCCACACCTGCCGGGTCCCGCCCCTACGGAGGCGTAGCCTATAAGATAGTAGGCGTGGTCCCCAATACACCCTTCCTCGCCAAAATCTCATTCCCAGTCAAAAGATCCCTCAAGGGGACTCAGGGCCGCTTAAGAGCGGGACGCTCAGCCAGTACTCATATAACTAGGTTATATACATAACCTATCGTTATATTATCGTACTTGGCTTATCGCGTCCCGCTCTTAAGCCTATCGAGATATGGGGTAAGAGCGGACCCGAAAGCCCACATCAAGGGGTTTGGGGAGTCCTGTCACCCCATCCTCCCTAACGAAGGGGGGGCGCAGTCAACTCCACCGGAGTGCGAACAAGGAGGAACTAGAACCCCTTGAACACACAGCACAGGCGGAACCATGTGTGACTTAACACACTGTGGCCCATACCCATACACTCCTGCTACCCTACCAAGGACGGGAAGCAGGAAAGGCCACAGACCCCAGAACCGCCTGGGAGACAGAACCCCCGGTCATGTCCATGAGGTAAAACCTTACAAAGGGGCCCGGGGAGGACCATGAAGCTGCAGCACAGATGTCCTCCACCGAAGCCCCACCCAGGAGAGCGGCAGAGGCAGCCACCCCACGAGTGGAGTGCGCCCTGACGCCCCCAGGGGGATCCAGCCAACGTGTAGCAGAGAGCAATGCCCTCGCACAACCAATGGGACAGGCGCTGTTTCGACAGTGCCTTACCCGCACGAGAACCACCGTGACAGACAAAAAGCTGGTCGGTAACCCTGAAGTCCTGAGTACGGCTGAGGTAAATTGTGCGGGGAGCCAGAGAATAGCCGAACGGCATCCTCTGGTACTCGTACACTATGCCCTGAAACAGGAACTGTAGGAATTTCCTGTGAGGAGGGAAAATCGGGATGTGAAAATACGCATCCTTCAGGTCTATGGAGGTGAACCAGTCTCCCCTTCTGACAGCAAGCAGAAGGAGTTTGACGGTCAACATCCTGAACGGTCTCGCTACAATCATACGATTGAACGCGGACAGATCCAGTATAGGTCTGACCCCCCCTGTTTTCTTGGGCACCAGAAAATAACGGGAGTAGACGCCTGACATCGCGTCCTCTCTCGGAACCACAACGACGGCCTGCTTCGCCAACAGAGATTGGATCTCGTCGGCCAGGGCTGTCACTGCTTCTGACCCTGACAATAGGGTCGGCACCAAACCTGAGAACGGAGGGTGGGGTTGTGCGAACTGTAACACAAGCCCCTCCCTCAACGTTCTCTCTATCCACTCCTCCAAATGGCATTCTTGTTGCCATATGTGAAAATAATCCCACAGCGCACACGCCGTCAACTGACGCTGGGCCGCAAGAAATAGTAGATAGTTGGCCCGGTCCCTCCCGCTGTGCGACGCACCCAAGGGGGGACCCCGACAGAAAGGGCCGGTTTGATACGGGAGAAGCTGTCATCAAACTGGTTGACACACCTCCCCCCTTGAACACCCCTCTAGCACACGCTGAGGAGTCGTTCCGCAGCTAGACACGCAAGGCATGAGGACCCCATGGGCTCCTACACGCCGAAGCCCTGCAGTGATATTGCTACCACCCAAATCACGCTCGCCTCTGCTTCGCAGACCACTGCCGCTCTCACGGGAGTGGGAGGCATCAGCGCGATACCCCGCCTGGCGAAGGCGAGGCCGGGGTAATCCTTGCTGTGCATTCAACAGAAGAGGCCTCGAGTCCCCCTGCTGACCACTGTAGCTAGTGGCAGCCGTAACACCAGGCTCACCCATCACACAACGTGTGGTGCAGGAGCCACGCGACAGACCCAGGCTCAGCCATCAACTGGGTGTCAGCCCCTGTTCCCATGAGAAGTGAAGAATGGGGCCGCATGCGCTTCAAAGAAGGTTCGCGGCCCGCAGCCAAAGGAGAACGATCAGAGCCCCGCTTCCATGGGTAACAGAGAGAGGATTGAACGGGGAGCGGGCTGCTCGCGGCAAAGTGACGACGGCTTGTTTTATCCAAACCGAATTCACCCAAAATGGCTGATCCCTCGGCCGCCAAGGCTGTCGGCCTTGTGGAACCCTGTTGACTCTCCGCCCAGGGCACCACTGGCGGGGGAAACATAGCCGCCTGTCGAGGATCTCGCCACAGTCGTTGACGAGACCGTGCTCCCACCTCTGGCTGCACAGCGTGAGGCGATGTAGAACCCAGATCAACAACCGCCTGCGCCTCCACAGAATGACCAAAAAGCCTTTCCGTGGAAAAAGGAGTCGTGAGGAGAGAAAACCTATCCTCTTCCCCAAGAGGAGAGTGCTCCAACCAAACATGCCGAACAACAAACGTTGACAGCATCCTAATCCTCCCCGCAGTTATAGCTTGCGACTGAGTCAAGATCTCTATAACACCACAAACATGCAACATGTTTATAATGTCGGCTGGACCCATAGCCCTACTACCCGACGCCAATGTGGATAGGAAACTAGACAGCTGAGCCATAACACTGGCCGCCGCTACAAACCATCCTGCAGCAGTATACCACTCATCCGTCCATACTGCCACCCTCCGAGCCGATGCGGTCTCAAGCATCGGCCGGTGGGACATCGTTCATCCCCGCCGGGGCACAGGATCAAAGCTACCTGGCTATGTAGCCACGGTACATCCGGCCTGCACCCAGTTGTTAGCCCGTTTACCCGTAAAAAAGGTAAATAGGACTCAGCGAAACCCCCACATTAGCAACCGACTGACCTTCATCAATGAAGCGGGTAAGAGGAGGGAAAAGCGGAATTGTCCCGCGGCGGGGATCATTAGAACAACGACCCATTTCAGCGTCAACATTAGCATTAGCAGTAGCAGCATTAGTAGCATTATCGTTAGCAGCGTGCTCCAGGATTGCCAGGAAAACGTCCACTGCAGTGGAACGTTCACCAAGCCACCCCGGCCCTGGCGCCGAAATATACTCCACAGCATTACCAATACCAACATTGATGCCTAATGACACAGGGCTCACCGTTGTACAAGCCGGCCCGATAGCCAAACCATGTACGCTGCCCCTTGATCTGCTGTCGTCAGATGAGGAAACATCAACATAGGCCCGTCGTGTCGCTGAAACATGCCTCGAAGATGCCAGGAGTAAGCAAACCTCCGGTAAGCTTTCAACATTACGTAATTTCTCTAATCTTTTCATAACACTAGTTACATAAGGTGCATTGCATCCGCTATGCTGGGAACGAAAATAGAGGAAGGGTGTATTGGAGACCACGCCTACTATCTTATAGGCTACGCCTCCGTAGGGGCGGGACCCGGCAGGTGTGGGTGTATTAGTTTTATTCGTTGTGTAAGTACAATAGGTACATGAGATGAGGTATATCTCGATAGGCTTAAGAGCGGGACGCGATAAGCCAAGTACGATAATATAACTGAATTTTGAGCAGGGCAGACTATTCAGGACCTTAATTCAGGGCTTTTTGGGGGGGAAGTGCATGTTCATATTCGATTAGATTCTAATTTATTATCATTGCACATCACATGTACAGTACAATGAAAAGAAGTTCATCTGCAGAATAACAGTAAAGTAGAAATATACAGTGTAACATTATGTATATATGAGCACACTATGGTAGTAAACCATATTAGCCAGTGGTATATAGCTACTAAGATTGGTAAGGAATATAAATTGTAAATACATAGGTAAAGGTATATACAGTATGTGTATGAATGAATGAATGAATGAAAACTTTATTAACAGATTGCAGAATGGGTACAGTGCAGTACAGCTCAATACATACAATTGTTAAGGGGATGCAGACCAGAGAAAGACTTTCGTCTTGTTTCCACCAGGGTCCCCCATTTCCAATTCATCGTAACATATATGACATACATGACATACAGATAGACAGTACTGCTACATCTATACATTTATGACATACCAGATTTGCAATTACAGTACTGTATTTGTGATACAAAAAGAGTCCAGAAAGAAAAGAGTATATACATTAGGCGTAGAAACTGTACATTGGATTGGGTAGGTGGGGGTGGGACTGTACATTGGAGGTGGTTGGGGGGGGGGGGGGGGGGGGGGGGGGGGGGGTAGGAGTGGGGGGGGGGGGGGTGTTGGCGGGGGTTGTGTTCGGACATTTACAGGGGCCAGTTTCGAGTTGCAGTCTCCCTTAGGTGTTTTTTGAGAGTGTTTTTGAAAGTGGGTAGTGATTCACATTCCTTTACAGCTTTGGGTAGGGCGTTCCACATTGATGTGGCATAATTGCGAAACGTGTTTAGTCCCTTGTTTGAGCCGAATCTGGGTTTAACATGATTTGTGGAGCTCCCTCTGGTGTTGTGATCGTGGTATTCACTGACCTTTGGGAAGTATTTAGTCATGTACATGGGTACCTTGGTCGTGTAGTGTATCTTGTAGACCAGGCCCATTGCAAGTTGCTGTACTCTGTCGTCTACTCTAAGCCATCCTAGGTTGTCAAAGTGGGCAGGGGTGAGGTGGGTTCTAGGAGTAAGGTCAAGCAGTAGTCTGACCAGTTTGTTTTGAGATGTTTGTAATTTTGTTTTTAGCGCCTTTGAGGTGCTTTGGTACCATGAGGTGCAAGCATAGTCGTAGTACCCTTGAATGAGTGCTCCTGCTAGAGTCTTCAGGGTATTCTTGTTTACCAGTGAGGAGATCCGGTACAAGAAACGAGTTCGTTGGTTGACTTTTTTTATTACATTGGATGCCATTTTGTCACAGGAAAGATTTGCCTCTAGGATGGAACCCAGGTAGGTAATATCTTCTTTCCTTGTGACAATATTGTCACCCACTGTAACTGAGAAGCCGTCGGTCTTGCTGAGTTTGTTATTTGAACCGAAGAGAATGGACTCTGTTTTGCCCATGTGTAATGATAGTTTGTTATCAGCGAGCCATATGCAGATTTTGCTTAGTTCTGAGCTGAGGGTTTTTTCAACCTGTAATTTGTTCTTGTCAGAGACCAGCAGGGCTGAGTCGTCCGCAAACAGGAACAAGTTGCAGTCACAAGCTGACGACATGTCATTTGCATAAATTAGGAACAGTAGCGGACCTAGTATGCTTCCTTGTGGAACACCACAGTTTACTGTGAGGGGGGGGGATAGGGTACCGTTTACCTCCACCATCTGCTCTCTCCCCTCCAGGGTATGGGTGTATATATATACACAGATATATAAGCATATATACACAAGACAGTTGTAGGCAGTAGAAAAGTATGGATTGAGTATAGGCATCAGAGTTCATATTGTATAGATTAGGCAACAGAGCCTTGAATATACTGTAGGCATCAGGAGTTCAGCGAGATGACAGCTGAGGGGAAGAAGTGGGGTAGAAATCGCCTGGTCACGCCCGTAATAATATAACACAGTGATTTCTAGTTATATCCAATAAAAAAATATTGGGTAAAGGAGTAAGACATTCTCTGGCCAACTTTGTGGCTTAAATTGGATTATGTCTTTCCTCATCATAATTTCATAATAACATATCATAATAGGATATTAGACAGAGAGGAAAAATATCTAGTTTCTCAAATTATGCATGACCTTATATCCTGTTTTCAATTTGGGTAAACCTGAGTGTGGTGGCCAGAAACAGGCAGGTCATAGGTCAGGATATCCTAAAACGCAGTAACGGCTTATGAGAGCGGCAATTGCTTTTTTTGTGTCAAGTAGTCCAGTATTAGTCTTTCCACAATATGTCCCAGACATTTGCACAAAAAAAAGATTTGTTATTATTCTTGGCTGCCTTGACATTTCCGTGATGGCCCTGGGCCTTGGAAGGAGGAAATCAAGGAAATCCAGCTGATACAGAGATCTCTATGGAGAAATGTGTCATAAATTTGCCATTGAGCACGTGAGCCAGGAAAAATCCTGTCACTAGAGACATTCTCAACTGTTTGTTTTCACAAAAGAGGAGACGGTACCATAAATTAGCCACCCACAATCTGCTCTGTAAATTATGTTTAGTCAGTGATGTAGAATAATTTTTAAAAATTTGTTTTATCTTTATTTACCTAGGGTAGGTTCGCTGAGCATGGATACTCTTTTTCAGACTCTGCATGGTGAGGCTTGGATGCTCCAGTTTATAGTCTGTCTCGAAGTCTGCTGACGGCAATGTTATTGTGGAGGATGAGCTGCTTAACCTCCTTGCTGATGGATAGAGCCCTTGAAGAAAGTGTCGTTTGAAGTTTGCTCTACTAAACAGGTGTAGTGCGTCTCACATAAAGCGCCACAGAAAGACGCCAACAGCATAAAAAGGTTGCCTATCATTACTTTGCCAGAGAAAGCCAAGATGCTGCCCAAAGGCTTTGGGGGTAGGCCGATACTGCTGGCGGCAGGACCAGGTGCTCAAGACCATTGCTGAGAGCATCTGTAGAGCCCTCACCAGCTGCAGGAGTTCAAAACCCTTAAAGCAAACCATCAGCTTCATCAGAGTTGGAGAGAAGCCAAGAATAACACATAAAGCAACATTAGGGCTTCTCAACACACTGCACAGGCAGCTCAAGTTCCCTCAGCATGTTGCCAAGACCACCCTTAGACCTGACATTATTCTAGTGTCAGAGGCAACAAAGAACATCGTCATGCTGGAGCTCAGGGTGCCATGGGAAGACCAGATGGAGGAGGCCTCTGAGCGGAAGAGGGAGAAGTATGAGGAACCAGTCAGCGACTGCCACAGACGAGGCTGGAAGGAGAGGTGCTGTGGAGGTACAGTAGGGTGCAGATGCTCTGCAGGACAGTCCCTCTGTAGGGCTTTACTCTACACTCTAAGCATCTAGCATCAAAGGTGAGCGGAGGAGGAGGGCCATGCAGTGAGAGTAAGAAGATGATGATGAGGGCGAGACAGGAGTTGGTCCATGAGGTTACCTGTGAAAAGATTGGCACTGTACTAGGGATGAGCCAAAATTAAAATATGAATTTGGGAAATCATGGATAAGGCAATGGGCACATATTTTTGATACTTGAATATGCTTGTTATTATCCGGTGGGCGGGGGGGGGGGGGTCTGGTCTCTCAGTCATTAGAAATATATTGAAATCTATGACAATATAAAAGGCAACAATTAATAAGTATATCTATGTTGCATACTGTCTTTTCTTGAATGAAAAACAACTTATATAGTGTTTTTATCCAAAGCGCTTTACAACTTATGCCTCACATTCACCCATCCGTCTGTGCAGGGCCGCCTGGGAGAAATGCGAGGCCCTGTGCGAGATTTAACGCGAGCCCCCCCCCCCCCCCCCCCCCCCCCAAAAGGTTAAAAAAAATAAAATAAAAAATTATATATATATATATTTTTTTTTTTATACAGTCAACATATTCTTAAATAATAGCGCTGCCCGAGGCGGGGCATGATACAGTCAACATATAGCAAAAGAGAGAGCGAGAGAGAGCTCCCGTTCTACAGTCAATATACAGTGTACAGAGAGAGAGAGAGAGAGAGAGAGAGAGAGAGAGAGAGAGAGAGAGAGAGAGACACATTAGAAAGAAATTGAAATGCTATTTGGCCCTAAACAGAGAGTACACAGTGGCAGAATACCTGAGCACTGTGACTGAAGATCCTTGACTATACAGACTCAGCGAGCACAGCCTAGCCATCGAGAAAGGCCGCCATAGGCAGACTGTGTGTGTTAGAAAGAGAGAGAGAGAGAGAGAGAGCATGTGTGTTAGAGAGAGAGCATGTATGAGAGAGAGAGAGAGAGAGAGAGAGAGAGAGAGAGAGAGAGAGAGAGAGAGAGAGAGCATGTGTGTGTGTTAGAGAGAGAGCATGTATGAGAGATCAAAAAGGACAAAGATCAACACTTAAATCCAAGGAGAAGAGGGTCTATAGAGAAACCAAAGCAGCAAGGAGCCAATGGCCGACATCAGCTAAATAGGCTAGCCAGGTACTGTGACACACACAGCTTTGGCCAACGGCCCAACGTTACCCAAGCTACACAAACGACCAAGACATTCACACACAGCACATGTCGTATCTCCAAATGTAGCATATGTTTTGCCTGGAAAAAAACATCGTTATTAACAAAACATTCGGGAGGGGAAGGAAGGAAGAGTGGGGTAATGTCATGACATTTTCATTAATCTTAGTTACCTGCACGAGGAACGCAGGGCGAAAGGCCGCAACACAGGTCTCCACGTTGACGAAAGGCCTCTCGCTGGCGGGACAAAAAGAAGCTATGGCCAGAGCCTTGTCATGGTGCAGGCCCGACTACATCTTCTGTCAAAGGGCCTGCTATTCTCAAGGCTAACTGATAGCATCAAACGAACGTTCCCAGCTGACGCTAAACAGCTAACTGGCTAACAGTTAGCTCAATCAGGTTAGCTACTAGTAGTATTAGCTAGTCGACCAGTTTGGCTCCAGAGAGAGAGAAAGAGAGACAGGTCCACGGCGGGTATATAATCATAGGTTGACTCACCATAACGCAGTATCAACGCCGGCGCCAATGGTAAAGTTGGAAGGAGACTTTCTTGGCCCACGCCACGGTGTAATTTCTTCTTCTTCTTCTTCTTCGAGTACTTTCCGACAGACTGGACACCTTTCGGCGTATTGCTGCCTAACAGATTTATCTGCTCACAAGTTCTCTTCTCCTTCTTTTGAAAAGACATCCACTCGCCTCGCCTCGCTCCTCTGAATAGGTTAGCTAACGCTAGTTAGCCTTTAGCTAAGCTAGCTACTAGCCGATATCATCATGGCTATACCATGACAAGGCTCCGGCCATTTGTCCCGCTAGCGAGAGGCCTTTCGTCAACGTTCCTTGGTGACCGACCGACTGATAATGATGATAATGACCGACCTCTTTCTTCGTCTTGGCTGGCATAACTAAGCATAGTCAAAAGCTGCACGCGCGAAATAGTCAAACGCAGCTGACTCACGCGGCGCCGGCGTACTACTACACATGATGTAAGTAAAACCACTCCCTTCGTTGAAACCTGCCTGCTGCTGCAGAACCCCAGAAGCTGAGCTCCAATAGTGAGTATGTCTGCAGGACTAGACCCAGGAACAAGTCAGACACATTCTACAAACGTGTCTAATGTGAAATATATAAGCATATAAGCAAAACTAGATTTTAGGTCTGTGATGAAAAAGGGCCTCGCGGGAAGGGGGGCCTCGCAAAAAAAAAAAAAAAAAAAATAATAATAATAAAAAAAAAAAAAAAAAAAAAATTTGCGAGGTCCCCCTTCCCGCGAGGCCCTGTGCGACCGCACTGCTCGCACACCCCCTGAGGCGGCCCTGCGTCTGTGAAAGGTTAACCTTCTGTAGTGTGGTAGTGAAAGGATAAACGTCTGTAGTGTGGTAGTGAAATGGTTAACCTTCTGTAGTGTGGTAGTGAAAGGTTATTCTATGGAATAAGTGTCACAGGTTGGTAATGAAAGGGTTAACCTTCTGTAGTGTGGTAGTGAAAGGTTATTCTATGGAATAAGTGTCACAGGTTGACAGAAATATTTAGCTGATTTTCCTTAGTGTTTTTGTTGACTGTAAAATGCCCTATTTTGATGGACTGACCCTGTGTTTTCCCCATGGCTGTGATAATGGACTGATTGGTCGATGAGTGGGCACAGCAGTGGGGGGTCTGGATTCAATGTGGGAGGACCCGCCTATATCTTCTTCATAGCCTCTCATTGGTGCGTGATGCTGTAATGACCTGCACACCTTTATAAGGGCAGCCCAATGTTGAGAGGACAGTCTACTCTCGGGTGGAAGCCCACAACACACCGAAGCTGCGGTCTCACGACAGCGGGCAGCTCGTTCTACATCTACAAACATCTACACTGCAGCAGGTTTGGAGATCCACTAAACTGGGGCGACAACCATAGGTGGCGGACCAGGCTATAGTAGGTTAAGCCTTCCCAAATGTTATGCTGGGAATACTGTATTGTGTGTTGTTGCTGCAGCTCCCTGGTGACAATCAGGTGAAAATTCAAGGTGATTATGGGTAGGCTTAGGTACAAAAATGTAGCCAATCACATTCTGAATCATCCTGATCCCTCTGCAAAGCATAAATTATTTTTTGTAAACATCCGCATTTAGAATTTTTGCCCGCCTATCGCTTTGTAGCGAACACCAGCACGCTATTTTGAGTCAAATTACAAAAAGCTAAATGGATATGCTCTTTTTTCAAGGCAAAGGATAAACAAAGTAATTCAAATTGTGGAAACTTTTTAGAGCTATGTAAATGTTTTATTAAAAGATTTGCACGCACCCGTGCAACTCCCAACTGTAGCCTTGCCTAATGTTCATCTCACCCGCGCCTATTATATATTATATATATATATTATATATTTGAGCTCCCCAGTGTCTTTGGCCGTTGCAGCAGTAGCCTGTACCCCCATTCATATCAGTCATTGGATATCAGTTGTTTGCATGCCAAATGTATAATCAGACTTCAGATTCAGATTCAGATTCAGATTCCTTTATTAAGCCATTTGTGTAAAAACACATTGGTAATTGTTGCAGCATTACAGTGTATGCATTTTTCATTTCTTTTTTCACAGTAACGACAAACACCAACACAGACACAGGACATCCTTTGGGATCCTCAGCCTTCTCCCAGAGGGGAGCAGGGTGAAGAGGCTGTGATCGGGGTGGGAGGGGTTGGCCATGATCTTCCTCGCCCTCTTCAGCGCCCTGGAGTCGTGCAGGGACCTGAGGGAGGGCAGGGGACAGCCGATCACCCTCTCCGTGGAGCGAATCACCCGCTGCAGATCTTTTGCCGCTGCAGCGGGGAACCAGGAGATCAGAGTGTAGAACCTGGTGGCGCAGTTTTACGAGCATGAGTAAGTATAGAGGTACCATTATATCCACCTTATTTAAAGTGTGGCCATTTGGCGTTCAAATCGTTTGTGTGTATAATTTCCAGTTCTCAGACAGGAACTCATTATTTGGCCATCACATGATTCAGTTCTAGTAATAATTTTGACAAGCAACTGCCTAATGATTGCAATAGTGAGGCCTGGAACACTACGTCATGGCTAGACACTATTGTATTACAGCTGATGCACATGCTTCATTGGGGTGTATGAGCATTCTGTATTGGGCAGCAAAGACGATGATCATACCTTTTGCTATATCAATAAATGTTGAACCTGTGTTATCTAGAAATGGAAAGTGTCAACACAGAAAAACAGGTCAACCATCACAAAGTAAGACATCTTAGCCCATTCTGCTCTAATCTTTAATATTTATCTACCTAAAAAATTTATTATACAGTGATGATAACTGTAAGAATGTGAGATGAGATCTTCTCTCCATGTACTGTATAATGGTAAGTGTTTTGTATGAAGGCAGTAAGCCCTACTACAAGCATAACAATAAGACACATAACATAACCCTGTTTGGAACAAGTATACTGTAGCTGAGTAAAAATGATATTTTTTCAAGGTTCACTCTTGAGTAGCTCGTATTTATCCGAAAGCTGTAGGTCATGTTTTTTCCTCAACATATCAACACGCATTAGTGCTCTGATAGCTGTCTATGGAGCAACTTCACTATGTCTAGTGACAAAATATTACTGAAAGCATATTAATGTAAGTAACAACATTACAATGTACCCACCTAACTATTCACATGTGTTTGCATCAGCTGATCTAGCTAACGTTAGCAGGCAGCTGATGTGATGAACTTGGTATCAACTGTTGTGAACTTTCACTGCTGTGATTTGATTTATGAATGTAAAACTATTCTGTTGGACAAATATTTTAGTCTTTGATCAAGATTGGGCTAGCAAAGCACTCTGATGTTTGGACAGGCAGTATTTATTTAGTTTGATGTAATCACAAAGTATTAGCAGAATGCCAGTTTGGTCAATAATACCAAGTCTAGCTAATTAAAGTGAAGTCACAAAGGGCCTATATTCAGTTCTGATTAATCAGAACTGGCCTGCTCTGCGTTGTGTATTATCCCTTAAAAGCCCTATGTATTTTCAAAAACCAGCTAAGTGGTTTAAAGCGACGACAAAGAGACGGCGGTTGGAAAAAGGAGTCAGAGAGGAGTTATTGTAAGGATCCGGTTTTAATGGAATCCCACCGTTAATAACAAAAGATTTGAATGAAAAACAATGCAATGAAATCCAATCATGCCCGATACTGTGCCATCGGCTGTGAGTTTCAGACTAAAATTCACTTAAATTAAAAGAATCTCTCTCGGCTCCTCCTCGTTGGTTCGCTGGTGCTTGTCTCAATGCGTCGTCGTCCTTCTCGTCCAGTAGGGGAAAAACAAGCTTCTGGTCGTGTTGTTTTCTGTTGTGTTTCTCTCTGTCTCTGAACCGCTCACTTTAAAGACTAACTCCTCCCCCAGCATTACGTCAGGAAGGACCTTTCTATGAGAGAAAGAGCTTCCAATTGGAGGACCAGTGTGGCGGCCGTTTTTAGCCCACCCACACTTTTGATTGGGTGAACCTAGGTAGCAGCCTTTTTAGCTTATCTACCAGGATATGTCCTTATTAAGGCATAGGTTGGCTCTTAATAGCCTGACGGAAATGCCCTTATAAAGGCATAGGTTGGCTCTTAATAGCCTGACTGTGTATTGCTGGTTAGAAGATTCTTCAGTGTTTGTTCCTAGTTAAAATATATATTTCTGAAGTTAAGTTTGCCCGCTTGGCAGAAATGTGTCTAAACAAGTGTTTCTCTATTGATTGTTTAAGATTAACAAGACTATACGTGAGGGTAAATGTGTGTCATTCTCTGAGTCATCTTGCTTATCTAGCATAAGAGTCTGTTGGAGGTGTTAGTCTCCCCCACCCTTAGAGAGAGGGGGGTAGGTGGGTATTTCCACTCCGCCTGGCGGGTGTTTCTTCCTATTCCTGATTGTTCTATTGAGGCTGGTTCCCTATAGCCGGCTATAAATCAACATCATATGGTTCAGAATCTATCTTTAACTTGCCAACAGGATCTTGGGACCTTTGATATGCTAATTTGCTCTGTCCCCAAGCCTCTACTCTGTGTTTATCTTTGCAGAGAGACAGAGAACAAGGTTGAGTATCGCCCGTTTACAACTATGTGCTGATCCAATCTGTGTCCCCTCCACCCCTTCCTCTCCAGGTGGGGGTTGGAGACACCTCTTGGATTAGAAATGTATGATGCAATGTTACCCTGTTCACCAACGACTCTGTAGCGCACGACAGATCTGTACATGTATACATTTTGCTTGGGAAATCCACCACAGGTCCCCGGTTTGGGGATTCTATATCCCCAATATTCTTGTTAGTATTTTCTCAATCAAACTGTTCGTACATTGTACAAATACCTTAACCTTTTAACTGTTTAGCCAAATCACATAAGAACCAAATATCTAAAGAATCCTCTAACGCACAGTTCATATTTGTTAGTGCCAAATGCTTTCAACACCCTCGTTAGTTCACTCACACAATTAACGATTATCAGTTAGTTGAAGTTGACACAATTCTAAGTTCACTCACACAATTAACAATTACCAGTTAGTTGAAGTTGACACAATTTATCAGTTTTATCAGTTATTTAAAGTTGACATCCGTCTAGGTCCGTCTCTTTATACAAAAAGAACATCGGACCAGTTATCAGCTTTTTGCTATACTTATGTGTAGTTAACCAAACATGTCTGTTTTGTGCGGCTAACTCTGAAAGAAAAGATTATTGCATCGCATTAAAATTAAACACTTCTAAGAAAGGAGAGAGCTCAAAATCAAAAAATCAAAAATATATACACGCTCTCTCCATGGACTTATCATTTAGCTTTTCCTCACTTTTTCCTATGTGTACCTTAGAGGTTTCTTAATAACTCGTTGCGGTCGAGAATCTCTTTCCGGGCTTGTGCTAAGCACGGTTCCCTCCGGTCCTTTTGGTACCCCATCCAAGTCCACAGAGGAGAAATCATTATGTTCCAATTCATAATCCTCTCCTCTGTCTGGCTCCTGTAGGAATCCCTCATCCCCTACCGGTGGCCAATCGTGTTGCCCTCTGTCTGGCTCCCCATAATCGTTCGCATCTTCTCCTTCGTTTAGGGGTTGCGCCGCCCCGGTTTCTTGCTCAAGGGCCCGTGGTTCAGATTCCCATTCTTGGCCAATATCTACAGATTTTACGCAATGCGAAATATGAAACCACATCGGTGACCCTTCAACCTGTAAAGCCCTTTCGGTGGCTCGGACGACTTTGTATGGCCCTTCTCGTCGCGCGCCATACCATTTACGCCTAAATACTTTAACATAAACGTAGTCGCCCGGTATGATTTGAGGTGTACTCGGCCTATTCACCTCCTCCCCGGTTTCATGCTCCTGTCTACTGGAGACATGATCCAGAATATTTTTGTGGATCTTTGACATGTATTTCACGTACTCGCGCATATCATTGTCCAGGATGTCCAAACTTGGACCTTTTCCTGTCGCGCGCAAGCCTGGCACTACCATGCAACGACCTAACATCATTTCGTGTGGTGTCAAACGCAGACCGCGAATTTCGCTCGAACGACACGCCATCAATGCTAATGGGAGAGCGTTTAGCCAATTCAAACCTGTGTGTTGACAGATCTTAACCAATTTGTTTTTTAGTGTCCCGTTCATGCGTTCCACCAACCCCTGGCTCTGCGGATGATAAACGGCCCCCAATCGCTGTTTTACGCCTAAATGTTGGAGTAGTAAACGTACAGTTTTGTCGACAAATTCTTTTCCATTGTCCGAGCTGATTCTGTCCATTATTGCAAAACGGGGACACACCTCTTGGCATAAGAACTTGGCCACCGATGCTGCATCCTTGTGCCGGGTGGCAGACGCCTCCACCCACCTTGAAAAACGACAGACAACGACAAGAATATATCTCTTCTGATTAATTGGTTTAATCATGTCAATGTAATCAATTACAAGGTCTCGCATTGGGCCATTTGGCATGGGGATATGCCCTGGTGACACACTAATCCCCTTACGTATATTATTTTTCAAACATACCGTACATCTCTGTATCACATGATCAATTTGACTGGTTAAATCTGGCGCCCAAAAGCCATATTCTTTGATTTTTCTCCTCACCTCTCCCCGATGAGCATGACAGAAGTCATGAGCCGTGTGGATCAGCAGTCCGACCAGGCCAGCAGGAGCCACCACAAATCCACTGTGGCTGCGCCATAAACCTAAAACATCCTGACTAGCCCCCCTGGTTACCCAGAGGTTTCTTTCTACCTGACTAGCCTCCTCCTGGAAAGTCAAAACATCCTTGTAAGTTATCTTGTCCTCTAACTCAACTTTGTGTCTGATAACCAAGACCTTACCTGCCCTGTCAGCACCTGTCACTTCCTTGGCAGCTTCATCTGCTCTATTGTTTCCTCGAGTTATTTTGTACTCGTCTGACTGATGAGCAGCACACTTGATTATTGCAATCTGCTTTGGTTTCATAATTGCTTCTAACAAATTCTTAATCTGGCTACAATGTTTTATGGCGCTTCCATCGGCTTTCTTGAATCCTCTCACTTTCCATACCGTGCCAAATAAAAATGCGATTCCTTGTGCATATGCCGAGTCGGTATGAATATTCACAGTTTTGCCCTCTGCCATTTTACATGCTTCAGTCAGTGCAACTAATTCTGCTAGCTGAGCTGAGCAGGGTTGTGCTAAAGCTTCGGCCTTTTCTACCACAAAACCTTCGCCCTGTGACCTTATCACGGAGTAGCCTGCTTTTAGTCCCTCACCAACTCGATAACAAGAGCCGTCAGTCCATAGTTCCAGATCTGGACTGCTAAATGGAAAAGCCTGCAAGTCTGCTCTGAGTTTAGAGTACCTCTCGGCTTCGGCCACACAGTCATGAGGTTCTCCATCCTCAGGTGTAGGGATGTCCGCTGCCGGGTTCGTTATGGAACACCTGACCAGAGTCACATCTTCCTGTTCCAAAAGCCTGTAATAATGTCTAATGCGAGGCATCGTTAGTGCATATTTACCGCACTCCAACATACTCTTTAAATCATGCCTCACCATGATATCCACTGGATATCCCATCATGATACTTGCGGCTTTCTCGTACATTGTATAGACTCCAGCCATTTCCCGGTAGCAGGGAGCCATCCCCATCTCAACATACTCAACTTCTGATCGCTCCGACGAGACTGTGCTTTATTTTGTTAATTTTTATAGTATTAGGAGTTTTATTTGCACCAACTGTTGGTGCATTATATGTGTATGACCGTCAGTCAATCATTGACATTGGATTAAGAAAAACTTACCGTTTGGATTGCTCTCTGGATCGGATCGCTGAACAGCAGAAATGGCCCGACGAGATCCTTTGTTATGCCGGCCACGGACAAGGAAAAAAGCCGCCGCGAAGACGAGGAAAGAGAGCCGGGGTCCGGAACAGACTGAGGTCCAAACGACACAGAACCACATTGCCCAGCATATTGTTGGCCAATGTGCAATCGATAGGAAACAAATTGGACGACATCAGAGCAAGGATCCAATTCCAGAGGGACATTCGGGATTGTAACGTCCTCTGTTTCACAGAAACTTGGCTGAGTCCAGATGTCCCGAACCATGCAATAGAACCGGCAGACCACTTCTTCGTTCTACGAAAAGACCGGACGGCATTAGAGTCACTAAAGAAGAAAGGAGGCGGCATTGCCTTCATGATAAACAAGGAGTGGTGCGATTTAGGCAACACAAAGGAAATGACTAACCACTGCTCCCCAGACCTGGAGTTTATCACGATAAAATGTCGACCCTTCTTCCTCCCAAGAGAGTTAACGTCCATCATCCTCATCGGAGTGTACATTCCACCACACGCGAACACTGAGGTCGCACTTTCAAAACTTCACGACGAGGTAAACAAACTCCAGGCAGCTAACGTTGACGCGGCCATTTTGGTCTTGGGGGATTTCAACAGCGCGCGTCTTAAAAAGGTGCTGCCGAATTTCTATCAGCATGTGACCTGTCCCACCAGAGGCGAGAACATATTAGACCATGTATACTCGCAATTTAAGAATGGGTACAAGTCACAGGCTCTTAGTCCATTCGGTAAAAGCGATCACGCCGCAATTTTTCTTTTGCCTAAGTACAAACAGTGTCTCAAGCGAACGCCGGTGGTCTCGCGAGAGGTTAAGCGTTGGACCGTGACGTCAGTAGAGTCACTCCAAGCAGTGCTGGGAAGCACAGAATGGAGTGTACTCCGTGATAACACAGCCAATATTAACGAATACACCGAAACGGTGATTGACTATGTCTGTACTCAGGTAGAAGTAATAATCCCCACCACCAAAATTAATATCTACCCAAACCAAAAGCCCTGGGTAGACAAATCCGTCCGTGAGGCTCTGAAAGTGCGCACATCAGCATACAACACCGGGCTGGTGACAGGCAACATGGAAGAACACAAGATGGCAAGATACAACGTCAGGAGAGCAGTAATAGAGGCAAAACGGCGTTACAGGGATAAAGTTGAACTTCAGTTTGAACAGGCTGACTCTAGAGGCATGTGGCAGGGCCTCAGAACAATGACAGACTACAAAGGAACCCCCCTCAAACTGAACAGTGACATCTCCTTAGCAAATGATCTCAACTCCTTCTATGCGAGGTTTGAGGCTGTGAATAACAACACCAGCCTACAAACCACGGCAATGGGGGGGGGGGGGTCTGCTGATGGAGACTCAGTGTTCAGGGTAACAGAGCATGAGGTGAGACGGATCTTTAAAAAAGTGGATATCAGGAAGGCAGCAGGACCGGACGGCATCCCCGGCCGCGTCCTAAAAGTCTGTGCCGACCAACTGGCCCCGGTATTCACTGACATCTTCAACCTGTCCTTGGAACAGGCCGTCATCCCCACCTGTCTGAAGAAGTCCACCATCATCCCTGTACCCAAAAAATCTACGCCCGCTTGCCTCAACGACTACCGCCCTGTAGCCCTCACCTCCATAGCCATGAAGTGCTTTGAGAAGCTAGTGAAGGGCTACATCTGTTCCTCCCTCCCCATCAACCTGGACCCTCTGCAATTTGCATATCGCCCCAACAGGTCCACGGAGGACGCCATAGCCCATGTGCTGCACACAGCAGCATCACATCTGGACAAGAGGAAGGGGAACTATGTGAGAATGCTGTTCATCGACTACAGCTCAGCATTCAATACCATAGTCCCCTCCAAACTCATAGCCAAGCTCAGGGACCTGGGCTTGAACTATGACCTGTGCCAGTGGGTCCTGGACTTCCTGACGGGCAGACCCCAGGTGGTAAGAGCCGGCAACTGCACCTCCTCATCCATCACGCTCAACATAGGGGCCCCCCAGGGCTGTGTTCTGAGCCCCCTCCTCTACTCCCTGTACACACATGACTGCGTAGCACAGCGGAACAACAACACCATCATCAAATTTGCTGATGACACAGTAGTGGTGGGCCTGATCTCTGCCAACGACGAAAGGGCCTACCTGGAAGAGGTAGAGAACCTGTCACAGTGGTGTCAGGAGAACTGCCTCTCCCTGAACGTCAGCAAAACAAAAGAGATGATTGTGGACTTCAGGAGGTCGGGGGTCAAGGACTACAGCCCCCTCAGCATCGACGGGGCACCAGTTGAGAGAGTGAACAGTTTCAAGTACCTCGGAGCCCACATATCCGAGGACTTGACATGGACCACACACATTGACAGTGTTGTGAAGAAGGCACGACAACGCCTCTACTTCCTCAGGCGCCTAAGGAAGTTCCAAGTCAGTCAGAAGATCCTTAGGAACTTCTACTCATGTACAATAGAGAGCATCCTGACCGGCAACATCACCTCCTGGTTTGGGAATAGCACTGCACAAGACCGTAGCAGACTACAAAGAGTGACACGTTCAGCCGAACGCACAATTAGAGGGGGGCTTCCCACCCTCCAGAACATTTACAACAAGCGGTGCAAGGGGAAGGCTAAGAGAATTATTAAGGACTCGAGCCACCCGAACAACTGCCTCTTTGAACTGCTGCCGTCAGGCAAGCGATACCGGAGTCTTATGGCGAGCACAGAAAGACTCAGAAGGAGCTTCTATCCCCAGGCCATCAGGCTGCTAAACGAACAATAATCGCTAAACGAACAATAATCACTATGCAACAACCATCAAATGCACACAGCACACACACCCACACGCACACACACACTCACTCAAACAAACAACACACTGCAGCACCCACTCTCCACACTTTAGATCACACAAACACACTTACACTTTATATTTATTGATAAAGGATTTGCACTACAACTCGTACACCTACTGTGAATTGTACCTAAACTGCACCTCGTCCATTTATGCCTTGCACTATATAGTATTGTATATTAGTACACTGCACAGTATTGTATATTGTATGGTAACTACGTCTACGAACATTGTACATATGTCTAAACTGAACACTGTGACCTCTTTTTTTTCTTCTAATTTTTACTATGTTTTTATTTCATACTTATCTTGTCATGCACAGTCTCTGGAGCGCAACAGTAAGAAGCATTTTGTACAAAAGTATTCTGTACTTCTGTATGACAACTATTAAAGAAACTTGAAACTTGAGTAGGCAATGGAGTAGTACGCCATCGGCTGTGGTCGCGCCCCCACCCCGGTGTCCTGGGTCAACACCGCGCATGCCTGCTTTTGATCTGGAGAGGAAGAGACGTATAATATGAATTTCTTGGTATAGTTAGGCAAAGCCAGGGCTGGCGCTTCTAACAGTCGGGACTTGATTGTTTCAAACGCCCGTAAACCATCCTCAGTCCAAACCACTTTACTACTCAGCTTATCAACGCCCGCCTCTTTCATCATGTCTCTTAATGGTTTCACTATTTCAGTATAGTTTTCGACCCATGGAGAACTGTACCCTGTGATACCCAAAAATCCCATCATTTGTGTCACCTAGCAGCGCTTGCGACCACAACTCGGCCCGCCCCTTTGTTGGCTAGACCTTCTAGAGTTTTCTCTTTTTTTTTTATGTGTTTTTTTCTTTTCTTCACATTATTATAAATTGAATGTATAAGTACTTGTTTACTATAAAAACGAACAGTTAGAATATCTAAAATAGTGTCAAACCTGTGTTTAAATTTAGGTTGTTCACGGACTTTATTTCAATGAAACGGGGGCGTAATTACTGTATTTGCATGTGAATCAAACCTAGCCTGCAGCCCGCAGAGATTTACATTGGGGGAGTGTTTGAAGCGACGCACTGGCTGTTTACACTTTCAATGGGATTAGCACTCTGGATCAGAAAGAGATGAATGCATTGGATCTAATGAACGAGTACATGAACTTTGTTAAACCAGTTGATTCAGTCTCTGGCTCTCTGCTCACCGGTGAAAACACCGCGCTATTCAACGAAATTAACTGAGATCGGTCGAGATGCGTCTGCATGGGTAAGTTTAAGAATGTTTGTTTATGTTTACAGTAGCATGTTTACAATTCCGCATCTTTGATAAAACTACACCAAGTTTTTCTGCCGACCACAAGTCCAACCATGTCACGTTTATTACATTAACGTTAGCGTTCGTCTTGTTTACATCAGGGTCCCCCATTTTCAATGCATCATAACATTGACATACATGAACACAACGCATTGTAACGTTAACGCAGCTGTCAACTGTACTTTACTATGGAATATACATGTATATTATCGCGACGCGTCGTCACAGACTAAACAGTGTTGTGAACACAACACATTGTAACGTTAACGCAGCTGTCAACTGTACTTTACTATGGAATATACATGTATATTATCGCGACGCGTCGTCACAGACTAAACAGTGTTGTGAACACAACACATTGTAACGTTAACGCAGCTGTCAACTGTACTTTACTATGGAATATACATGTATTGTTAGAAAATGTTTTGGATCTAAATCACTTGGAGTTTGAAAGTGATATCAGAAGAAACTACTCAACCTCGGCTGTCTTTAACTATGATTGAACACAACACTCTAACTCACCATGTTTAGATAATAAAGTACTCAACCTCTACTTGTCTACTGTCTGACTGAACACAACACTCTAACTTACCATGTTTAGATAATGAAGTACTCAACCTCTACTGTATTTAACTATGAGTGAACACAACACTCTAACTTACCATGTTTAGATAATGAAGTACTCAACCTCTACTGTATTTAACTATGAGTGAACACAACACTCTAACTTTTGTGTTCACTCATAGTTAAATACAGTAGAGGTTGAGTACTTTATTATCTAAAGATGGTAAGTTATAGTGTTGTGTTCACTCATAGTTAAATACAGTAGAGGTTGAGTACTTCATTATCTAAAGATGGTAAGTTAGAGTGTTGTGTTCACTCATAGTTAAATACAGTAGAGGTTGAGTACTTCATTATCTAAACATGGTAAGTTAGAGTGTTGTGTTCAGTCAGACAGTAGACAAGTAGAGGTTGAGTACTTTATTATCTAAACATGGTGAGTTAGAGTGTTGTGTTCAATCATAGTTAAAGACAGCCGAGGTTGAGTAGTTTCTTCTGATATCACTTTCAAACTCCAAGTGATTTAGATCCAAAACATTTTCTAACAATACATGTATATTCCATAGTAAAGTACAGTTGACAGCTGCGTTAACGTTACAAGGTGCAAGGTGGAGAGCTGTAAACAAGACTAAAGTGTATGGATGCAGGGTCCATGTGTGTGTGTGTGTGTGTGTGTGTAATAACAACAAGTTTATAATCTCAGCACAGATTGCAGAATGGGTACAGTACAATACAGCTCAATACACACAATTGTTAAGGGGATGCAGACCTGAGAAAGACTTTCGTCTTGTTTATATCAGGGTCCCCCATTTTCAATGCATCATAACATTGACATACATGACATACAGGTAGACAGTACTGCTACATCAGTGTCTAAGAGAGGTGATGAGCATCAGATAGCAAGGTGGAGAGCTACATAACATTAGGTTGTGGTGGCTAGGAGGGATATGAGAACTGTGTGTGTGTGTGTGTAGTTTAAGATGCTGCATCACCGCTTAGCCACTGAGTCCAGCTAGTTTAAGATGCTGCATCACCGCTTAGCCACTAAGTCCAGCTAGTTTAAGATGCTGCATCACCTCTTAACCACTGAGTCCAGCTAGTTTAAGATGCTGCATCACCTCTTAACCACTGAGTCCAGCTAGTTTAAGATGCTGCATCACCTCTTAACCACTGAGTCCAGATAGTTTAAGATGCTGCATCACCTCTTAACCACTGAGTCCAGATAGTTTAAGATGCTCATCACCTCATGACATGAGGACCGTGCGTATGTGTAGCTAGGAGTGATATGATAAGCAGTGTGTAAGCAGCTTGCAGAGCTACATAACATTAGGCCCATGCCACTGAGTGAGGACTTTGTTGCTTTTTCTCGTTGTGACATAGATTTAACAATAATTCTGGTGTCAAAGCAGCATGGGGGGGGGGGTACATAGCTTCACAGTCCTATACAGTCCAGATAGGGGGTCCTGGAGAGACAGGGGTCCTGAGGAGAGAGAACTCTGATTCAGCAGCACTTAATTATGTTAATGTTATTCAGGTGAGGGGCGTTGCTGGAGGGGGGTTTGTTGACGCCCAGTTGAAACTGTCTGAAGTGTGAAAAGTTGCCTTCCTTTGAGACACCTTTTCACCTCTTTGGTAATCTAGAACACAGCCAGTTTTAGAAGTTATAATTGGGCACATCGTGTTCAAAACATTCTCAGATGTCAACATATGACACATCATTTGAAAGCTTAGATTCTGTACTTTAGCAATCTGGAATAATCTGAAAAATGAAAATGTAGAGATCTGGCATAAAGCGCTGTGAGGTGACACATTTGTCTTACCGTCACAGGTTTGGGAGCCGTCTTAATGGCCACCAAATGTTCTTCCGAAATAGCCCGATGGCCCTGTGAAATTGTTTGTCCTAAATAGATCACTTTAGGTTTACAATACTGCAATTTCTTCAAAGACACTTTGTGGCCTTTTTCTGCCAATAGCTGCAACAGTTTTACGGAGTCGCGATGACATGTTGTCTGATCGTCTGCACACAGTATAAGATCATCCATGTACTGAATGACCCTAGAGGTCAATATTGTATCCAACCCGTCTAAGTCCTCCCTTAGGATTTTGTTAAATATGTGTGGCGAATGCTTTAGTCCCTGAGGGATTCTAGTATACTCATAATGCTCATTTTTATGGGTAAAACCAAAAAAATGCTGGCACTCCTTGCTCAAGGGTACACTAAAATATGCACTACACAAATGTATAACCGTAAAATATTCAGCTAAATGTCAATAGCGTATGGGGGTCGGGGACATCCGCGGGATAGTCAAGTAAAACCTCGTTGACAGCCCTCAAATCGTGTACCAACCGGTACGAGGTATCAGGTTTCTCCACGGGTAGCAACGGCGTGTTGCTCTGGGGATTAGTTGTTTTCTGTAGGACTCCCGCTGTCAAAAGTCCTTTGATTTGTGGCTCGATTCCAGCCACCGCTTTCTCCTTCAGTGGGTACTGATTTTTCCAAGGCAGGGTGGCCCCCGGTCTAAGCTCCACTCTCACAGGTTGAGCGGACTTGATTAATCCAATGTCAGTGCTGTTTTTTGACCACAGCTTCTCTGGCACCGCCTTCATCATGTCCTCCTGGAGGCTCAATGCGTTAGGGAATTCTCCCATTGTCTCTTGGGATAATTGTACAGTTTGGGGGCGACCCATCCCTGTGCCTTGGACCATGATCTTAATAAACCTTTTGTCGGGGCTTATCCAGATCAGTTTGTTTTCTTTCATCTGTTCAAATTTAATTCCTTCCGCTTTTTTCATCATCTCGCCAATGTGCTGCTGATCGCACGAGTTGGCTACCTTTAAAGTCACATGGGGAACACTGTCCGCAATCTCGTGTTCTTTATGCAGATATTCGCTCCGTGCAATACGTAGCGCTGCTCCTTGCGGCCCCAATATGATATTGGTAGCATTAAGCTGTACTTTGTCTGGTTGCACACTCAGCCACTCCTTAGTCTGTGATGAGTCTGCATCTTTATGGTATTGCAGAGTGCAATGGTATGGTGTCTTTGGATCACTTGCTTCAGGCATGTTGGCAGTGATAAATGTCTCCCATTCCAAGGCTGAACCAAGCAACTCTTGGTCCAGTCCCCCTAGACAATAGATTTCCGGTGGTCGGCTATCGATTCTTTGTACCATCTGATAGTAATGGTCTTCTCGTACATTTATCACACAACCATCCGCTGTACATTTAATGTCCATTCCCAGTAACCCCAGCCCATCTCTGCCAAGTAAGTTAATGGGTGAACTTTCCGAGACCAGCACGGACTGGACTAAGGCTTGGAGGTATTCCACTATCTTCCCTGCATCGGTTGGCTGTTGATACAGGATCCTTCGGTGTTGTTCCACATCCTTATCCTTTTTATTTTGCTCCCTCTTCCGATATAGGTCAACTTGATGGGCCACATTATCAGTATAATAGTTTAGGGGGAGGCTTGACAGAGACACCACCTCAGCCAGTTTTTGCCTCACCTCCATGGGGAGGCCGTTTTCAATCTTTCCTCTTAGCACGGCTTCCCCCAGGGGGTCCTGTTCTACATCCTGGCCAGTTGTATCCCTCCAGGCGGCGTAGGCTTTTTGTACATACTGCCTAGGGTGGGTGTCCCCCAGGGTACCAATGTGGATTTGGTCTGGGTGCATCTTGGTCGGGTAGGTTTCTCGGAGGGCCAGCCACAGTACTCCCCTGTGCCGTGCGAACAGGTCCGCATCCTGCGCTCCAGTCCCCACATGGTTTCCCATGCCAGCCTTCTCAAGTACTTTTTCCATGCCCGATTTTCCCATCACGGTTGACAATAGTCTTTTTACATCCCCCATCGCCATCTCTTGGCCGATCATTAGTTCCTCCAATTTGGCAATCCACGGATTGGCCCCATTCTGGAGGGGCGGCAATTTCTCAGATACTTGAGTCATGTCGGACGCCTTCCAGGGGTGATATTCCAAGTCCTGTCCTCTTGTTATCACAGGAGCTATTTTGACGGGGGCCTGGTTGTGGGGTTGAAGACTTTTCGTCTTTGATCTGGTCACCATTCCACTCCTCACGTCCTCCTCCATCTTCTCAAGGGCCTTTTTCCGCTCTACTTTTTCTTCTTCCAGGTTCGTTTTCTCTCAACCTTTTCCCATATCTCCATCACCTGTTTATAATCCTTCGTATCTTTGCTCTCTGCGTTGTCTGGGTTATTTATCCTCCATGCTATTTCAGCATTGTCATTTTTCAATTCCAAGAGCTGCTGGTCTATTTTTACCAGATCGTCCCTTCTCCTTACCATCTCCTGGACAAGTTCAACACCCTGTGAGGAAGAGATTTTTGAATCAGATTCCTTACCTCTTAGTGCTGTTTCGGATTTTCCCTCTCGACTTCCCGTTTCTGTTGGTATCTCCATTCTCGTGGATGTTTTGTGTTTCTTCATCATCGCCCACTCGGCTAGCGTGCTGCCAACTGGGGAACTGTTTCTTATTTCATACCGGCTGGAATCACTTGAGGGGGGGCGACCTCTTTGATACTCGCTCTGGCAGTCAGACGAGTCTGGGGTGGGGCCGTGTCTTTCCATTAGCTTTTCCCACTTTTTCCGTGATACCATCTCCTCATATTTGCTTTGTCCTTCCACTTCAGCCGTACGGATCTTCCTGGCTGCTTCCGACATATATCCAGTCTTTTCCCCTTGATGCTGTGAGGGCACATATGCCCTCTCTGAACAAGTCAAGGGTTGAATGTCTTGTGGCTCAGGTGTCAGGTGAATTTCTGTTCTTGCATGTCCCGACTCTCTATTCCCCCGATCGTCTGTTAAATGATAAGGGCTGCTCATTTGTATTACAGGCAGAATAGGGTACACTCGTTCCCCATTCCTACTGTCATATGGTGGGGGTGCTAAAGCTCCCTCGACTCTTACCTGTTCTACTCTTGGGTGGGACACTGGGGTGAGTGAGGCTACCTGAGCTGCACTTTGGACAATGACAGTTGTTGTGTTAGGGGCCAGGGGAGTTATGGTGACCGGGACTACCTCCTCTGCTGGTTTGGCCGCTTCATTGACAGTTGCACTGCCCTTCTGGTCACTATTTCTCCTCTCGGCCTCCCGTGCATAGGATTCTATCATCGTAGTTTCTTGCAAAAGTTTCTTTGCCCTTGCCTTTTCACTCCTATGGTGTTTGTATGTCTTAATTAGCACTCTTATGTCAGCTATTAGCTCCAAATCAAAAGAACCTTCGATGGGCCAAGGGTTTGTAAGATGTTCCCATCTTTTGTTCAATTTTTTCGATATTCTATCGACTTTTTCCAAATAATATGTGTTATCTTTTGTGTGGGGGTGACCGTTGGCGATAACCTGTACTGGACTTTCTTCTATCCAACCAATTAGGGTCGACCTATCTGAGTGGGTTGCAACTTCCATTTTCCTATATGAGATCTTATTTCCCATTTACTAGAGCTCCCCTTTCCTTTTGATTTTGTAACAATGGCAACAGGCAAAAAAGTGTTTTCTGTATTCCCTGTCTAAATGTAGGTGTCTATGCTTTTTGTGACTGACTCCTACTTGGACAGCCAATAGTGGCACTGCAGGCCCTACCTATTCTCTTCTGTCCCTTTTCCACCTGAAATTCCTATTCTTACCTGATTTGTGGTGTTCCGCGGGCCCAATGAAACTGCTGGAGATCAGAGCACACAATGACAACAGTTCTTGTTAATTTATCAACTGGACTTGTACTTTACTCTGTCTATACAATCAAATTTCTGAGAGGTTCTTTTCATTCACTGTATGAGTATCTTTTTACTTCCTTCATACAATTTTTAAAAACGAGATATTTGTAATTGATACATGTGTTTGATGTCGCCAGTTTCTACTCCCTGATTTTCTTCCTGTTCGATCTCCGTCAACACACTGGGTTCCTATTTTTGTCGAATCTCGGCTCTCCACTATTCCTCCTTGATTCTACTCCAATTCTGATATCCCTCGGGAGACAAAAACATCTTGATTAGTCTTTCATTACATACATTCTTTCATATTTTTTCCATTATTCAGTACCATTCCCCCCAGGGGACACTCGTCATCCAGACTCGTATCCACCAGAGATAATCTAAAGAATGCATCGGACACCGCGCCCTGCACGCCGTGAGGTGTCAGCCCCTGTTTTCTGAAGAGTCCATAACAGACCCTCCACAGAGGTCAGAACACACCCCACCACAGGTACAAAGCAGTCAGCATCCAAGCATCTTATCCCACCATTCAAGCTATCATCCCCAGAATCCAGTGCCCTGCCGGACGGCCATGCATAACCGACCGGACCCAACACCGAACCCTGGGTACACAGCTCCATATTATACAGTCATCACTCACATACCTACTATGGGAAAAATTAAATTGCATACACATCCATACAACCAACGTTAATGTACAACCTGTTCAGGCACGTCCCCTACCCCATACCCTCACGCACACCCTGGCCCTACCGTCCCCCAACCCAGAATGTCCACCACCCAGATCAGAGAACAGCTGCCAGAGCGTACTCCGGGTACCTCGGCATCAACGGGACGCCCACATCCGCCCGGCCCCCCTCCGCGTCATCCCTTACTATCATCATCGCAAACGCAGGTGCCGCCGAGCAGTGTGACCTCTCAATCGCAGGACCAGCCGCGCAGAGAGTCCTGAACATATACATAATACACACCTTGATCACAGCCACACAGACAACTATAACTGCAAACATCACCACGGCATAAAACAGATACTTAACAACAGACCACCCCACATAGCCCAATTGTACATGACCCCAGTCATCCCATGAGTCCTCCCGAGAGTCATGCATATCCCTAGTAATGTTCTTCAAATGCTCAATTACGGCTGGCAAACCCATTTCATCATTGGCTGGTATGAATGTGCAGCACTCCTGACCAATCAACGCACATGTGTCCCCCGACGCCGCCAATAGGAAGTCCATAGCCGCTCTCGTCTGCAACTCCATCAGTCGTAAGGACCGTAACTCCTGAGCCTCCAGGCTCAAGCCCCTCGCTGTCGTGGCAGCCATGTCCTCAAACAATTTAGCCAAATGATCCAGTTCTCCCATGTTTGCATATGCCCCATACCAGGGAAACGCCACCCTAAAAAAATGGTCCGCATCCCGTGTCTTCCTTGTCTTGGGAAACGCCGGCAAAACATCAGACACCCTCATAGCCGGTACTAAGTAACCCAACGCACATCTTCCCCTCCAGTCAATTGGCAACGAGGCATACGCAAATTCACCACAAATCCAAAACGCCCCAGGCGGAGCTGGCGCCTCTGAATCCCTGCCCCAGACCCCATTATCCCCCAGGCAGCCGTCCAAGTACCCCACAACTTTACCATTCGATTTACCATCCACACACTTCTCAAACCCTGCCGACCTATATGCTATTGGAATGGGGCCAGTGTCTAACAGCCCACCTATCTTCATTTTATTCTTCATTAACCCCTGCCCCAGATATCCCTCAATCCTTTCCGATCCCACCCCGTTACACAGTTCAGGCAAATCCCTTAACACATTGGCATGACACTTCGTTATAGGGTGTGCAATCAGAGGAAGGCCCGCGGCGGCCGCCTGTGGGGACAGGCCGCACACATAGCAATCTGATTTATTAGCTACCTTCGCCACCGCCCTTGCCATCCCCAGAAACAGATTACCGTGACGGTCTGGCAGCGACCGTTTACCCACTACTACCACCTCTGGCAGCTCAGGCTGCCGGAGTGGAACATATAGCACCACGCTAGCCAATATACACAACCAAACCATTGATATAGCACACCCCAAAAGCACCCGCCTACTACATTCACTCAAACCAGGAACCATGTTGAGTGTTCCGTCCTCCTCTGCGTTCCTCCTTCACCGGCGCGTGTCCTAATATGTCCTGCAACCCCCACAAACAACAACACGTCTTTATAACAACACGCCCCACAGCCAACAGCCTACTGAAGTGAGGACCCCATTTTAAAACAGAGAGGCAGGACGCACCGGAACCCCTGAAGGGTAGGAGAGAGGGCGTAACGGAACTAAAGGGAGGTCAAGAGAGGAAAGGGCTAGGGGGGGAAACATGTAAGTCCGGGCAGGTGTAGGGAGAGCCCTGCCAGGTAGGCAAGGCTAGTGTAGGCCTGGGAGGCTAGGGGGTAAGTGTAGGGGAGACTAGGGAGGGAGAGGCTAGGGCTTATGGAAAGAGGAATCTAGGGAAGGTTAGAGAATTAGGAGAGAGGGGTAGGTTTGGGAAGTCAGGGTAGCGGTCTAGGTTCAGGGTAGGTTAAGGGACTGGGGTAGGCTTGGGTAGGTCAGGGGAAGCAGGGGAAGCTAGGGAAGGCTTAAGGGATTAGGAGAGAGGGGCAGGTTCCTTGAGACCTACAGATGTGAGGGGCGGGGGGGAAAAATGGGAAGAGCGGGGGTCATCCCTATTCCCCAAGGCCTTTATTCAGCCCAACGAGACATACCCCGCGATTCATAACCACTTCACGCTTTAACAAAAGACCCCCCACCTCTTGCCACTTATGCAAACCAAAAATAAGCCCCACGAAACAGTGTGCTGGCAGCGCATTTCACTGTAACTTCCCCCAGTGAAAGGAAGGAGGGGGGAGAGAGAGAGAGAAAGCAAGGGAGAGAGAGAGGGAAAGAGGGAGGGAGAGAGAGAGGGGGGGGGGTGAAGGAGGGAGGGAGAGAGAGAGAGGGGGGGGGCAGGTGGTGGAGAACGGGAGGGAGCGAGAGAGAGTGAAGGAGGGAGGGAGAGAGAGAGAGAGGGAGGTAGGGAGAGAGAGAGAGGAGGGGGGGGGGGACAGGTGGTGGAGAGAGAGAGAGCGAGGGGGTTAGGGAGAGGGGGGGGGGCAGGTGGTGGAGAACGGGAGGGAGCGAGAGAGAGTGAAGGAGGGAGGGAGAGAGAGTGAAGGAGGGAGGGAGAGAGAGAGAGAGGGAGGTAGGGAGAGAGAGAGAGGAGGGGGGGTGCAGGTGGTGGAGAGAGAGAGAGCGAGGGGGTTAGGGAGAGGGGGGGCAGGTGGTGGAGAACGGGAGGGAGCGAGAGAGAGTGAAGGAGGGAGGGAGAGAGAGAGGGGGGGTTAGGGAGAGGGGGGGGGGCAGGTGGTGGAGAGCGAGAGAGAGTGAAGGAGGGAGGGAGAGAGAGAGAGAGGGTGTTAGGGAGAGGGGGGGGGGGGCAGGTGGTGGAGAACGGGAGGGAGCGAGAGAGAGTGAAGGAGGGAGGGAGAGAGAGAGAGAGGGAGGTAGGGAGAGAGAGAGAGGAGGGGGGGGGTCCTAAAAGAGGGACATATATCGACACGTCCGTGGCTTCCAAACGTCATCACTGCCCATTAATCTAACCATACTGCCAACGTAATAAAACCACGAACGGCATAAACGAACTGCACCAGCTAAACATCTCCTGTATCTACCCCAGGACGGGAGTCCAAACGATGTCTCCACCGCCCCCTAGCGCAGTTCCAACCACATTGCTTTGAAAAAATGAACCCCTTACAATGGTTACCCCTTGCCCCGTCTAAAATGGCGACCACGGCGCTCCACCTAAGATGGCCGCGCACCGCGAGACATGCAGAGAATCCCCTCAAGCCACGTAGGCAGCAGGACGGGAGCCCTAGGCATGAATCTGGCGCCACCCAGTGTACTTTTAACCACATACCACCCATTCTGCTCGCTCGCTTCACACACCACACATATCGTCCTTTCAAGCCAGTGCGCATGCGCGAATCTCTCATACGGCCTACCAATTCAATTTAACCATTATTATCTTTCGTACTGCGGCCCACACCACGCATTCAGCATTAATACTAACATTAGCCAATACTGCAATTCACACGACGCATTCAACATCAATGATAATTCAGTTACACTGTAATACCATCCCATTCACAAAATACAGTATTGAATAACCCTAGCAACATATTAGCACGCAGCCAGTCAGTCGCTAGCCACGGCTAGCAGGCCATATAGCATGTAGCTAGTTAGCCGCTTAGCTTACGACGAGCGGCCTACTACACACCCAATAGCCTACGAGCTACGACGAGCGGAACATATTAGCACACAGCTAGATAGCCGCTTAGCTACGACTAGCGGGCCATATAGCATGTAGCTAGTTAGCCGCTTAGCTTACGACGAGCGGCCTACTACACACCTAATAGCCTACGAGCTACGACGAGCGGCCCATAATGTCGAAGCAACTTTAATCTCAATATAAGCGCTAGTGTACAGATTTAATCCCTTATTTTATTAATCAATGTACAATACAACAATAAGTCCTTATGTTATGTCAGTCATTCCTAACCTCTAACAGTCATTCAAACATACACATTATTGATAAAATTCAAACATCCATTCAGATTTTGATCTCATGCTATTGTTATCAGAACGCCCGCGCGGCCATCTTTAAAGATTCACATTCTATGTTACAATTTTCAATAGCTTCCGCACGTCCATTTTTTATTTGCTCAAGCGCATTATTATACTATAACCGCAAAGGACATTTACCTTGCAAAGAGCATATTGAAACGAATATTGTTACTAAGCGCTTTTTTTAATCGCCGTCGCGGGCCGAGACAGTGGAATTGGGCGTCCAGGCGAGCATGCCCTCTCAGGATATGTACCGAATATTTAACCTGTTTTGAACTCGCTTTCTCAGGGCCAGCCAGGCAATTCGATCCCCCTAACCAAGCCCTAACACGGCCAGATTATGGTAGGATAGCTGCTACGTTTAGTAAAAAAAATCCCCGCCCGTAGAAACACCGGGTCTCGGCTAGACCGAACGAACCTCTAAGCTAATTGCATGCTCACCCAAAACTCAGCCGCCGTCCGCCTATCCCCACCATCTGGGAACCCCGCGACTCGCAACGAGCTTATACCATATGAGCACCCTCTTAACATAACCATTCTTTCCCGCGGCCTGCAACGGTGTTGAACTGAAACCTGGAAACTCCATACGCATTCTTGCCGACGTCCTGTACCCCTGCTTTTTGGCGCTTGAGAGGCGCCAGTAAACAAAGGCACGGCGTTAGCCCTGCAATTGCACATATCAAGGCCCACTCACCGTATACAGAACACGAAAAACACAACTCATCACTACACCCCCTGGAAGACGACCCGCGATTGACTGAGCTAGCCGGGGCCAGTCATATCCAGAGCTGCACACTAACGTACCTACCCATCAGATAGACAATTTAGCAGTGATCAAACGCTATTTATCTAGTGCGGCACGTCCCCTTCTATTGAAACGGAATACCTTGAACCCCCCGCTTCAAATCGATGCTCCCAATATGATAAACGAACGTTACGAATCCCCATTATAATCATTGCGCCCACCAAGAACCCCGCGACTGCCACGGAGCCCCGGCGGGCGTCCTCAGCAAGACTTTTGAGTCATACATCTCTAATGCAACTCCCGTTCGACATGAACGCCTCGTACTTTCATTCATCACGGCCCCGTTTTCACTCACCTGTTCTCTTTGTAGATTTGCAGGAGACTGTCGTGATGAGTTTCCCAGGCACCGATTAGCCGAGAGTCAGAAGAAAAAAAATTCCTGGCGCATCAGGACAAGGGTCGACGGCACCAATTGAAGTCACAAAGGGGCTATATTCAGTTCTGATTAATCAGAACTGGCCTGCTCTGCGTTGTGTATTATCCCTTAAAAGCCCTATGTATTTTCAAAAGTGGTTTAAAGCGACGACAAAGAGACGGCGGTTGGAAAAAGGAGTCAGAGAGGAGTTATTGTAAGGATCCGGTTTTAATGGAATCCCACCGTTAATAACAAAAGATTTGAATGAAAAACAATGCAATGAAATCCAATCATGCCCGATACTGTGCCATCGGCTGTGAGTTTCGGCTGTGGGTAGTTTACTACAGGGTAGTTTAGTTAGGGTACAGGGTACTACATGGTACCACAGAGTACTACATGGTACTACATGGCACTACAGGGTACTACATGGCTCTACATGGCTCTACGTGGCACTACATGGCACTACATGGCACTACAGGGTACTACATGGTACCACAGGGCACTACAGGGTACTACATGGCACTACAGGGTACTACATGGCACTACAGGGTACTACAGGGTACTACATGGCACTACAGGGTACTATAGGGTACTACATGGCACTACGGGGTACTACATGGTACTACATGGCACTACAGGGTACTACATGTCTGCTCCTTTGCAGCACCACAAACATGGGAACTCTCTAACTCTTCCCCCCCCCCCCTCTTCCCCCCCCCTCCCCCCCCTCCCCCCCCCCCCCCTCCCTCCCCCTTCTCTCTGAGTGCCCGTCTCCTGGCGCTGACTAAGGTGATGGATGCCTCGGGGTCTTGGCCAAGATTGTAGTGACTGCTCTACATGCACCTCCGAGGCCTTGGATCAGTTATTCACCGTCGTCTGTCCGTGGTCCTGTCAACTGATTAACAGTATTAACAGACTGTTAACAGATTAACAGTCAACGCGGTTTCATTGCTGGGTTAAGTACTTCTATTCTATTCACATAATACGCTTACTTCATATATCTACTCCATTCACATATATGCCTACCACTTGTATCTATTGCTATGTCCGCCTACTACAATCTCATGAGCTGTCTAACGCCTGTCCCGTCTCCCTGTCCCCCTATGACTTGCTGTCCTGGAGTGTTGACCGGAGTGTTGGACGTCCCGTGATGAACGCCGGGAGGTTGCGACCCCCTCTGCGTGCCCCCCTGTCTCCGGAGGTCTCGTAGTGGTGACCGGAGTGCCGGATGTCCCGCGATGATGTCGGGGAGTTCGCGACCCTCTCTGCGCCGCCCCCTATCTCCCTGTCTCCGGCTGTCCCTGAGCAATGACCGGAGTGTTGAATGTCCCGTGACTAAGACGGGGAGGACGTGACCCTCTTTGCGCCGCCCCTGTACCTCAAATAGATCCGCTATCAACTCTATCTTTAATCTTTCAAAATGTTCAGTTGCTATCGCTATTAGCTCTATCTTTAATCTTTCAAAATGTACAGTTGCTATTGCATGCACTCATCTGTGTTTCACTACACACATGAGTGCATGCTTACCAACTGTCCGTCTGCAACACTACTATCACCAACATCTAAGAAGGGAGATCCCCCCTTGAATGGCCCTTCTAAGGTTTCTCTCCTCCACACTGCCTGTGGAGATTTTTTCCCTATTGTTAGGTTTTAGTGAGTTTTTCCTTACCTTCGCGTGGGGTATGTGTGGGAGTGCTTGCATTCTTTCATTTATTTGCATTCATCTAAAAATGTTTGGACCTTATGGTGTTCTTGTTCTGTTCTTGACTTATTGTTATGTTTTCTTCTTGACTTGTTTAAAGAAGACCTGTACGGCCCATGGGGACATTAACGTGTGTTGTCGGGCCCTATAAATAAATTTGATTTGATTTGATTTGATTTGATTTAGCTTATCTACCAGGATATGTCCTTATTAAGGCATAGGTTGGCTCTTAATAGCCTGACGGAAATGTCCTTATAAAGGCATAGGTTGGCTCTTAATAGCCTGACTGTGTATTGCTGGTTAGAAGATTCTTCAGTGTTTGTTCCTAGTTAAAATATATATTTCTGAAGTTAAGTTTGCCCGCTTGGCAGAAATGTGTCTAAACAAGTGTTTCTCTATTGATTGTTTAAGATTAACAAGACTATACGTGAGGGTAAATGTGTGTCATTCTCTGAGTCATCTTGCTTATCTAGCATAAGAGTCCTATAGTCCAAATGTTTGTGAAGCCACCTGGCCACCGTCTGTTGGAGGTGTTAGTCTCCCCCACCCTTAGAGAGAGGGGGGTAGGTGGGTATTTCCACTCCGCCTGGCGGGTGTTTCTTCCTATTCCTGATTGTTCTATTGAGGCTGGTTCCCTATAGCCGGCTATAAATCAACATCATATGGTTCAGAATCTATCTTTAACTTGCCAACAGGATCTTGGGACCTTTGATATGCTAATTTGCTCTGTCCCCAAGCCTCTACTCTGTGTTTATCTTTGCAGAGAGACAGAGAACAAGGCTGAGTATCGCCCGTTTACAACTATGTGCTGATCCAATCTGTGTCCCCCAGGCGGGGGTTGGAGACACCTCTTGGATTAGAAATGTATGATGCAATGTTACCCTGTTCACCAACGACTCTGTAGCGGACGACAGCTCTGTACATGTATACATTTTGCTTGGGAAATCCACCACTAAAGTGCATGACTAATTTGCATATTTATTCATGAAAAGTTATTGATTTGCGGACAGTGAGATGTCTGGCAGGCAAGTCAGTCAACAATGTCAGATTGTACTGTTTGTCAACCAAAGGCAACACTGGACAGAAAGGCTTGCTAGCATAAAGTGTGATTATCAAGCTGTTTTACGTAGCAAAGCCAAATTACGTGCTTATTCCACATAATTGCGGCTTTCGGGTCCGCATTTGAACTGTTGACTCAGACATCAGTCAGTCAGGCACCTTTCCTCCTTGCCCTAGCGGGTCCAGCTAAAAATAAAAATAATACCAATCAAGCTAGCTAATGTTAGTGGAATACACTGTGTGTTGCATGCAACTTTGATTATTTTGTGTAACTGTCTAGCTGCATTATAGACATTATGTAATTGGCTATTTGCAACCTGCAACCAGTTGTGTGAAAGTTTGACTGTGTAAAGCCAGCCTAAGGGATAACACATCCACTGATAAATAAAGGATCAGCACTACTCTCTGCACCACACAATCAAAACAACATTTATCACTTATTTTTTAATTGTATGTTTATTTCAGTGACAACAAGCTAAATTGCATTGCCTCTCTCCCTGAAATAAAAAAAAATTCCACATTGAGTTCCAGTATTCCTTTCCTTCATTTTCAGTAATTTCATGAGGTTATACCAATAACTCATCATGGGGTTGTCAATCATCACTTGTTGCCATAGCTACATGCCAACTCACTCAATGTAAGCACTTCAGTTCATAGTTCTTTACTTGGTGCCTAGCGACATAACATGGCAATGTTGTCATCTGACACAAAGCACTGGACCACTGGTGCCAACCTGATCTCTCAGCCTGGCTATCAAGCTGTTCTAAGTGTAAACTATGTCATTCCTTGTTTTGATTACTACTAGACTAAACAATCAGTACTCAACACATTCTGTAAGTACATCAAGCCTAATAGCTGTTCCACATGAGCCCATTGTGTCTCTACACTCTGTCACTAAAACCATTAAAGCAGCGCTACTTAATGTAAGATCACTATCAAGTATTTCCTAATCAGTGACCTGTTTATTAGTCAAAAATAGATTTCATGTTCCAATACTGAAACTTGGTGTGATTTGAATAACAGGGAGGCTGTTCTTACTGAATCAGCACCCCCACATTTTTACTTCATTGATGCCCCCAGAGTTGATAGAAAAGGGACAGCTATTATTTCTTTCAGACATAATATTTGTGTATGTATAGGCAGGTATCCTTTGGAAATGTTTCTTTGTTTGAATATCTTGCTGCTATACTGTAATGTTCCCCTTGTGTTTTACTCCTGATTGTATGCAGACCGCCATTGTTACAGGTACCAGGATATGGCACCTGATAGCAGAGATATATTTAACCTATGAAACAGGTTGTAGTTAGTCATTTGACAAAGGAAGGCGCAGACATGGTGTTACTGGTTTGAGTCCTCCCCGGTTGTGTATTTCAACAACGTTTATTTATTCAACAGAATAATCAATCAATCATCATCATTGTATCATCATTCAGTTCAATTAGTTACATTACTTTAATACATTCAATTATAATTCCATCATTGTTATTAATTCAAAAGCATATTCATCATTGCAACACACATTCTACCCTTTTTGTAACTGAGGGGTACAATTCCCTGACTGTATGGTTAGATATGATACTTACTACCACTACCTCTTGTACTTTAGACTCTGGCCACCCAGTACTAGGTATGAATATGTTGAACACTCCCACCTGATAAACGGATCCAACACAAATGTACCAAATCGAAAGTTTTAGTTTTAATACATAGCAAAAGGTATGTACAACGATCACTTAATTACATTTATGATTTGAAATAGTATGCACTTTTATGGCAAATGAGTATTCGTAGGTAGATCAATATCGAATGTCCAATCTCTGATTGCGCAGGAAGCAAATATACAACCTGGAATATTTAGGGAACAATAGCAATGATACTTGAATGATTATATAGCTGGATACACTAGGGGAAGGTTCCGACTGCTTGTAGGACAGCTGGAGGGGGGGGGGTTAGAGAGTCACTGGCTGGATCCCGTCTGGCCGAGGGTATCTTGGGAGAGTCCACAGTTGTGCGACACGGTGCCCAACGATCCTCGATCCACAGATGAATGCAGTTGGACCCTCTGTGGCCGGCGTCCTCCGGTCCACGACGGAGAGATGTGAGGCGACCTTACTGTGCAGAGCGCCGTCTCACCTGTCGTCCTCTCCGGGGGGGGTATTTCCAACACACCGCAGTGTTGGCCTTTATCCATAGAATAATCAAAGTACTCAAAGCATAATCCAAGCCGGGGAAGGCTAGCCATCGTCGGTAGAATAATCCAATATACAGGTCCACTCGCTCTTTGGCCTGGAGCTCCTCGGGTGCAGCTTCACGTGGGGTCAACCACCCTGGATAAGCGTCCAGCTGATGCCCGAAACGATGGGGGTGCTGATTACTATAGAACTCTTACCGCACGAGGCACTATATATGAATAGACTATTATTAGCTTAATAGAATACGTCCAACTCGACGATATAGTGCCAAATATGACTATTCAAATATTAATATACACGATGTCTCAATGCCGATACTGGGCCGAATTGGCCTTACTGCCCACACGTGGTTCGCGGGGAGGCTTTTGCGTCTGTCACTCTGTTGGAGGGTAAGGAACTGGACTAAAAGAAAGCTCTACTTTAATAGCGCAGTATATATACGCACTATGAACAAATAGTACCATTAGTGGTGCGGTAGACATATTCCTACGCGGAACTAGGACTTGTCCATACATGTTGAGCGGTACGATTGAACCTGGTCTGAGGGGTATGGCGACCTGGCACCAAGGTCTCGTCCAATGGTAGAATGGAGACTATTATGGGATGTTCAGTAGACTAGAAGGGATATTAAATGCATATTGTACAAGGAATATACAAGGGATATCAGGGGATATACAAATACAATTAAATATATATATATAAATAAATATATATATTCGGTTTAATCTGATCCTTCAGAACAGCCGCCCCCTAATTGGTCCCAACCTAATTAGTTAAGCAGAGACAGATTAACCGCACTGTCTACCACTCAAGGGTTCGCTGTAAGGGTCAGTCAACTCACAAAGTCATAGGGTCATGGTCATCATCGATTGTGTCTGGGAGTCGGGGCAGTTCCATGAGCCTCGCCACAGGACGGGTGTAAATGCGCCCTTGGACGAGTACTTCAGCTGCTCGGACCTTGCCATCGGCACCGGTGATCACTTTGCTTACGCGGCCAGCCGGCCACATAGCTCTGGGTAGTGACTGGTCAATAATCATGACGACTGTTCCTTCCGTCAAATTGTCTCTCTCTTTTACCCACTTCTGGCGGGTCTGTAGAGACGGTAGGTAGTGCAGTAGGAAACTGCTCCAAAACTTGTCGGCTAATACTTGGCTGTACCTCCACATTCGTCGGCCGTTCGCTTCTTCAGGCCGGTACATTGTCTGGGGTAACGCGGGATCTAGCCGCCCCATCAGGAGGGTGTTGGGGGTGACTGGGTCGACATCTGCTACATCACTGGAGACGTAACCGAGGGGCTTTGAGTTCAATACTCCCTCAATCTCCGTGAGGACTGTCATTAGGACTTCTTCCGCCACAGTCTGGGCCCCAAGTACTGCGTACAGGGCTGTCTTTATAGAACGTACTTCTCGTTCCCAAGTTCCACCGAAGTGGGGTGCGTTTGGGGGGTTGAATTGGAAGTCAATCTGGGCTGGAGCGAGGTGGGTCTTAAGTTCTGGGCCCATAGCTTGGAAGCTCTCCCTCAGCTCTCTTTCTCCGCCTTTGAAGTTTGTCCCGTGATCGGACAATAATGTAGACGGTTTTCCTTTCCGTGATGTGAATCTTCGGAAGGCCATAAGGAATGAGTCTGCGCTCATGGTCGGAAGGAGCTCGATATGTATCGCTCTGGTGGTCATGCATTTGAATACAATACCCCACCGCTTCTCGGTGCCTCTTCCTTTCTTTATGTGCAGCGGGCCAAAACAGTCCATGCCTGTTGAGTGGAATGGCTTGTCGCCGAGTCGGAGGCGACATGGAGGTAGGTCAGCCATCCGTGGTATGCTGGGCTGCGCGCGCCACTTTCGGCAGTCTAGACAGGTTCGCTGGAAGCGTCGCACCGCCTCTCTTCCTTGAAGTATCCAGTAACGACGTCTGATCTCCGCGAAGACTCTCTCTGCTCCTGCGTGGTGTACATCCTCGTCGTATTTCTTTATAATCAGCTCTGTGACCTTGTGTCGGCTGTTCAATACGATCGGGTACTTAATGTCATCCGGTAAATTGGGGGCTCTCCGCAGGCGACCACCCACTCTGATGAGGGTATGTGTGTCACTCTCGGGGGCCAGATGAATCAATCTGCTGTCTGATGGGACGGGCTTTCCTCCCTGTAGACAGTCTAGTTCATCGGGGAACGAGTCTCTCTGGGCTCGCCGCAGCAGAAGCAGCTCTGCCTCCTCGCAGTCAGCCGCTGACATATCAGCGGGGGACCGAATCTCTGGGTGGTGCCGCAGGAATGTCCGTTGCTGCGCACTCTCTATGGTAATGCAATCGTCTATGTTGGGGTCTGCGGAGACAACAGTGCTCAATCCACAGAACATAGGTTTCTTATTCTCAGCCTCCTCGTCACTTGCTTCCCTCGGGGTGGGCGTGGGCCAATCTCCTTCCGGGAGCTTGAGGAATGCTGGTCCGTCACTGTAGATGTTACGACGGGTTAAGTCATCTAGGGACATTCCCCGGGTGATGACGTCAGCTGGGTTGTGTTTTGTATCAACATAGCGCCAGTTTGCTTCTCCGGTTAACTCTCCGGTTAACTCTTGAATCTCAGTGACTCTGACTCCCACGAAGACTTTGTATTTGCATGAATCCGATTTGATCCAGGCGAGTACTGTCGTGGAATCTGACCACAGGATTGTTCTATGCACCGGAATGGTGAGCTCACGTTGGATGAGCGTGGCTAGATGCGCTCCTGCGAGGGCTGCGCAGAGCTCTAGACGTGGGATAGACTGTTGCTTGTGTGGGGCTATTCTCGAGCGGGCGAGGATGAATGCTGTGTAGATCTCTCCCCCCTCTTCTTGGGCCCGCAAGTAGGCTACTGATCCGTAGGCGACCTCGGAGGCGTCACTGAAGACGTGTAGATCCATTTTACATGTCTCTGGCCTCACCGTGGGTGGGAAGTAGCTTCGGCGTATATTAACGCCTGGGAGTGAGTGGAGTTCCATCTCCCACTCTCTCCAGGTGGATGCAAGGTGTGCGGGAATGGGGTCGTCCCAGCCCTGGTCCTTGTCCCACAATGCTCGTACAATCATCTTTGCCCTGGTGGTGTACGGTAGTATACATCCTAACGGGTCATATTGTCGGGCGAGTGTTCTGTACACACTCCGTCTGGTGGTCGGTATTGCCGTCGACCTTCCCTGCTCCGTGGTCAGGGGTTTGTGTCTATAGTGGAGCGAATCTGTTTTGAAGCGCCACACTAGTCCTAGTGTCATCTCTTGGGCTTCTCCTGGGATTGTGGCCATCCAGGTCTCGCTGCTCGCTGCCTTGTCCTCGGAGGAGAGGCTGCGCAGTACGTGCGGATCGCTGCTGGCCCACTGCCTGAGATCAAAGCCGCCTTTGATCAGAGAGGCGCAGAGTTTAAGTAGGAGAGCCTCGGCTTCTTCCTGGGTCGAAACGCTTTGTAGACAGTTATCTACGTAGAAGCTGTTCTTCACACTGTGTCGGACCTCTTCGTCCGCTGCTGGGTCCTCTGCGACATGTCTCTGTAGTGCAAATGTAGCACAGCATGGGCTGCATGTAGTTCCGAAAGGGAGGACTTCCCATTGGTAGATGGCTGGGTGCTCATCTCCTGGCCTCTCTCTCCATAGGAACCGCAACAGGGGCTTGTCCTCCTCTACTAATCTCACCTGCAGGAACATCCCTTTGATATCCCCGCTGATAGCCACCTTGTCCTGGCGGAAGCGGAGTAGTACGCCTAGTAGGGAGGGGCCGAGTGTAGGACCGGGCAATAGCTCTTTATTCAGATTTTGGGATCCGATCTGGTAGCTGCAGTTAAACACGATGCGGTCTTTGCCGTTGTGATGAACCTTGTGGTGGGGCACGTACCACGATTCAGTCGTCTGGTCGGCCTCTTTAATGTCAATCTTTGTGACGTGTCCCGCTGTGATGAGCTTCTCAATCTCAGCGCGGTATACACTTTCTTGGGCGGGGTCCTTGGCTAAGCGCCGCTCTGTGTTTAGTAGGTACCGCTCTGTGGCGTCTTTCTTTGCGTGAAAGGTAGGCATCCCTTCCCGCCGCAGGAGTGGCGTGGCGTATCTCAACACGCCGCTGACTGGGACTCTCTTTGTTCCCGTCTCGAGGAGGTTAATGGCGTAGATGTCGTCTTTAGAGCGAATGTCTTTCCTTTCGTTCTTAAAGGGTATTTGTTCTAAGGTCCATAGCCTCTCTACATGCTGCAGGAGTGCGGTGTCTCCCTCTGTGACTCGGGAGTGGAGACAGCTAGTGGCTGTGGTTCGGTTGAGAGATTTGGCGAGTGGGCCTTGGAGAGTCCATCCTAGGCGGGTCTCGACTGCTGCAGGACAGCCTCTGGGTCCGGTATGAACCCGGTCTATCGGGACAATGAGGTCTGCATGGTCGGAGCCTATCAACAGTGTCGGGGTAGCACCGTCTATGAGTGGGATCGGTAGCTTGCGTAGATGTACATATTTCTCCATCAGCTTGGCTACGGGGTATGTGTACCGCGACAGTCCTATTTCTTGGCTGGTGAAAGCGTCTGTAATCCTGTACCGTCGCTCGGGCTGGCCGCTTGCTGCGATAGAGAATGAGACATTCTCGCCCTTTATCGTTTTCAAATCTCTTCTTATTGTCCGAATTGTCATTTGGTTTTCGCTCCCCCGCAGCCCTAGCTGGGCCGCAGCGGACGCGAGCAGAAGGGTCTTCTCTGACCCGTCATCAAGGACGGCGTAAGTGTCCATGACTTTATTCTGGTAGCTCAATGTCACACGGACTACCTTTAAGAGCACTCTGGCTCCGCTGCTGCTGGCGGGGTTGATGTACATGACGCTTGCTTTGCTGCTTGATGGTGCGGGTGGAGGCCGCCGTCTGTTACTGTCGTGGAGTATGTCCAGATGGGCTCCATCGCACCGACTGCACTTTTTCTTTAAGCGGCATTCGGCTGCCATGTGTGATCGCGCACAGCGAAAACAGCGTCTGTTGGACTTTATCCATTGACTCGCTTCCTCCGCATTCATCTTGGGGAATGAGTCACATTGTGACAGCCAGTGTTCTTTCTCACAGTAGGGGCACACTATCTTCCACTTCTCCTTTCTTGAGGGGGTACTGTGGCTCCTACTGCTTGGCACTGACTCCGATTGGTGCATGACAGTCACCGATCTTCTTCCATCATTTAGTCTCCTGGTTCCTTCTCTGGAGCCAGGGGTGCTCCGTCCGAATGTATCTAGCCGTAAGCTGCTGACTTCTCTCGCCAGGAAGTCGGCTAGATCGAGGAGGTTCGGTTCGGGGCCATTAGGGTCTCGGTGGTCTCTCTGCCGCCTAAAGCGCTCCTGTCGGGCGGGCGGTAGCTTCTCCAAGATCCTCTCTACATTTGAGTTGGCGTATAGTTCATGCCTACCCTTTTCCCTCTGCGCTCCCAGCATCCCTACCAGGGACTGCACTCTGATGGACAGGTCGTCCAGTGCTCGATTGTCTGTTGCTGGGGGTAGGCGGTCGATGTGCCTGATCTCCTGGATCACGTAATCCCATATACGTCCATATCTCTGGTCCAACGCTACCAGCGCTGCGGTGTATGGGGTCGTGGAAGTGGCGTAGGCGAGCGCTATGTTGTGCGCGCGGGGTACCTTTAAATGCTTCAGTAGTATCGCGTATTTATGGCGTTCATCAATGACATCCACCAACATTGTCTCCAGACACATGCGGAGCTCCGTATACTGGGCCCGGTTCTCCTGGGTGAAGTCTGGTACCATAGGTGTGCCAATGTATGACGCGGATTGTTGATACATCGGCGAGCGTTGGGGGAGAGGCCTCCTAGGCGAGTCTCCTCCTGCTCCTTGGCGTGGGCTGGTACCGGCTGTGTACCATGGCCCGCTGGTCCAGGTGCTGTTCCTCGGTGCGGGTCGTGCGTCGTGCTCACCCGTGAATAGCGTCGGGGGTCTGTAGCGCAGCTCCGCGGGGGTATAGCCTGGGCTGTACTGGACCTCCTGGTCCGGTAGAGTACTGTGCTGTCGTCGGGCGTGGTTCTCCTCCTCTTCCTCTTCGTCTTCCGTTAGGTCATCCAGGGCTTGTAGTCTCTGATTTAGCCTCTCCGCAGTGTATGCTGCTCCTTCCCGGTGGCTGGGTCTCTCTTGGACCGGTTGGGGAAGGGGGTCTGCGGGGGGTATAGACCTCGTCTGTTGGTCAAGTTCAGGGTCGCTTACTCGGCTAGGGGATGCCGCCCTGGAGTGATGTCTAGACGAGTTCCTGGAGCCTCTGGTGGAGGGAGGGGGTGTTGTCCTTCTGATCAGCTGTTCTATTAGTTGCGCTTGTGCTCTGTCGCGCTCGGCTTCGCGCTTGGTGAGATCCGATTCTCTCTGGGCACCGGTGGCGGCGCGCTGGGCGTCGGCCCGGTCTCTTGCCATATTCTCTTCCATCTGAATGCGTCTTATTTCCAGGCGTATGTGCTCTTCTTCGCTCCGTTGCTGTATCTGCAATCGATCGCGTTCACCCTGGAGTCTATCGCGTTCAGTAGAGGCTTTCAGGCTGACGAGGAATGCCTGCTGTAGTGTCCTCTCTGCCTCGCTGGGAGAAGACGGTTGTATAGGGGAGCCGTCCCTTAGGGTACTCCGTGCGGAGTCTTGGAGCTCTATCTCCACGGTGCTCTCCTCATCTTCTTCCGTGCCGAGTTCTCTCTCGGTAGTGTTGTCTTCCTCCCGGGACTCGTCGGGGACTACTTCTTCGGTATTGGCGGGGTGTAAAGTCATGTCTGGTTCCCCCTGGTCCCCACCGTGAGCTGGGTCAGTTACATTAGAACCCATAGGGGCCTCTATGGTCGGGGTAGCCTGGTCGTTAGGGTTAGACATAATTTTACTTTCTTGTTTTACCGCGTTTACTGTTGGTAGAAGACTAGGTTGTTGACTGACAGCGTAAGCCTCTAGGTACTGAGGGAGCTGTCGTTTGCGCCGCGGGCGTTGTTGGTTAGGAGGATCGTTTCGTGGAGTGTTCATCATAGGCCATTTTAATATTAATAACACTATATTAATATTACACTGATTACCATCCGGCTCGAAGGACCAATTGTAACTGAGGGGTACAATTCCCTGACTGTATGGTTAGATATGATACTTACTACCACTACCTCTTGTACTTTAGACTCTGGCCACCCAGTACTAGGTATGAATATGTTGAACACTCCCACCTGATAAACGGATCCAACACAAATGTACCAAATCGAAAGTTTGAGTTTTAATACATAGCAAAAGGTATGTACAACGATCACTTAATTACATTTATGATTTGAAATAGTATGCACTTTTATGGCAAATGAGTATTCGTAGGTAGATCAATATCGAATGTCCAATCTCTGATTGCGCAGGAAGCAAATATACAACCTGGAATATTTAGGGAACAATAGCAATGATACTTGAATGATTATATAGCTGGATACACTAGGGGAAGGTTCCGACTGCTTGTAGGACAGCTGGAGGGGGGGGGGGTTAGAGAGTCACTGGCTGGATCCCGTCTGGCCGAGGGTATCTTGGGAGAGTCCACAGTTGTGCGACACGGTGCCCAACGATCCTCGATCCACAGATGAATGCAGTTGGACCCTCTGTGGCCGGCGTCCTCCGGTCCACGACGGAGAGACGTGAGGCGACCTCACTGTGCAGAGCGCCGTCTCACCTGTCGTCCTCTCCGGGGGGGGTATTTCCAACACACCGCAGTGTTGGCCTTTATCCATAGAATAATCAAAGTACTCAAAGCATAATCCAAGCCGGGGAAGGCTAGCCGTCGTCGGTAGAATAATCCAATATACAGGTCCACTCGCTCTTTGGCCTGGAGCTCCTCGGGTGCAGCTTCACGTGGGGTCAACCACCCTGGATAAGCGTCCAGCTGATGCCCGAAACGATGGGGGTGCTGATTACTATAGAACTCTTACCGCACGAGGCACTATATATGAATAGACTATTATTAGCTTAATAGAATACGTCCAACTCGACGATATAGTGCCAAATATGACTATTCAAATATTAATATACACGATGTCTCAATGCCGATACTGGGCCGAATTGGCCTTACTGCCCACACGTGGTTCGCGGGGAGGCTTTTGCGTCTGTCACTCTGTTGGAGGGTAAGGAACTGGACTAAAAGAAAGCTCTACTTTAATAGCGCAGTATATATACGCACTATGAACAAATAGTACCATTAGTGGTGCGGTAGACATATTCCTACGCGGAACTAGGACTTGTCCATACATGTTGAGCGGTACGATTGAACCTGGTCTGAGGGGTATGGCGACCTGGCACCAAGGTCTCGTCCAATGGTAGAATGGAGACTATTATGGGATGTTCAGTAGACTAGAAGGGATATTCAATGCATATTGTACAAGGAATATACAAGGGATATCAGGGGATATACAAATACAATTAAATATATATATATAAATAAATATATATATTCGGTTTAATCTGATCCTTCAGAACACTTTTAGGATACCCTGGTTCACTTTAATAGCATTTTCCTCTCAAATGTAGTTATCCAGTATTATATACTGTACATTGTAATTACTTATGTCTTTATACATATTTGACGTCTTAAGTATAAGCACATGAGAAGGGAAGCATTCTCCTGTTAACCTCTGTCTAGGCATGTCTAGGCATGTTGGAAGAGACCATCGTATGTCTTCTTTTAACAACACTGTCATTCTCATTGTCTGTCAAACAATTCCTTATATCATCAATAGCTGTTACCTTTATCATCATTCGTTTATCATCAGTCATATCCAGGGCCGCCTGGGAGATATGCGAGGCCCTGTGCGAGATTGAAACGCGAGCCCCCCCCCCCTAAAGGTAACCTTTTTATTTTTAATTTTTTCATACAGTCAACATATTCTTAAATAATAGCGCTGCCCGAGGCTGGGCATGATACAGTCAACATATAGCAAGAGAGAGAGAGAGAGAGAGCGAGAGAGAGCTCCCGTTCTACAGTCAATAGTGTTATCGCTTTGTAACACTGTACAAATTTCTCCACAACACACATGTACAAGTGGCAGTAATGCAGAAAATCCAGCAAGGGAAGAAGCAGTGTAGAAAACAGGTGGAGTTTTTGCCTAGCAATGGGAATGCTTTGGCTATACTGTGTAGATAGAAGTACACACTCTAGTGTTGATGTCTTTGTTTAAAAGGCTTCAGGTATGGTTGCTCTGCTACAAACACAGTAGAGCAGCTGTGTGCACATCCAACCTGTTTTAGGCCAGGTGCAGGATAAAACTAAATGTGACTGAAGGAAAAATTGCAATGAACTGACCGACACAATTGACAACTATAAGCAATGCAATGCTCAGAGAGAGAGAGAGAGAGAGAGAGAGAGAGAGAGAGAGAGAGAGAGAGAGAGAGAGAGAGAGAGAGAGAGAGAGAGAGAGAGAGAGAGTCTGTGATGATCCAGACAGAGAGAGTCTGTGGTCCAGAGAGAGAGAGATGAGTCTGTGGTCCAGACAGAGAGAGAGAGAGAGAGAGAGAGAGAGAGAGAGAGAGAGAGAGAGAGAGATGGGTCTGTGGTCCAGACAGAGAGAGAGAGAGATAAGCAAGACAGCTAAGATGAGCCCCTAAAGGATATTCAACTTTTAATGGAAGAACAAAACAGAAGGAAAAGATAACTTCAAAGGCAACATGAATATACATAGATCCAAAAGGACAAAGATCAACACTTAAATCCAAAGAGAAGAGGATCTATACCAGAGAAAACAAAGTAGCAAGGAGCCAACGGCCGACATCAGCTAAGGAGGCTAACTGCAAATAGAGTAGCCGGGTACTGACACCAGGTACACACCGTTAGCTACGACAGCTAGCCGGCCCGTTTGGCTCAATATAACGTTAGCTACGTTAGCTAGCCGGCCCGCTTTGGCTCAATATAACGTTAGCTACGTTAGCTAGCCGGCCCGCTTTGGCTCAATATAACATTAGCTACGACAGCTAGCCGGCCCGCTTGGCTCAATATAACGTTAGCTACGTTAGCTAGCCGGCCCGCTTGGCTCATTATAACGTTAGCTACGTTAGCTAGCCGGCCCGCTTGGCTCAACATAACGTATACGACAGCTAGCCGGCCCGCTAGCTCAACATAACGTTGGCTACGATAGTTAGCCGGCCCGCTAGCTCAACATAACATTAGCTACGATAGCTAGCCGGCCCGCTAGCTCAACATAAGGTTAGCTACGATAGCTAGCCGGCCCGCTGGTCCAACAGAACATCAGCTACGATCGCTAGCCGGCCCGCTGGCTCCACATAACGTTAGCCAACATAACGTAGCCACGATAGCTAGCCGGCCCGAGAGAGAGAGAGAGAGAGATATCTCCACGGCGGGAATAGAATAGAGTGCATTAAAAACTCACCAAACGTCCAAGAGGCTGGAGACAACCGCGTGGAGTTGACGAAGTTCATCTGCCGAACGACCGTCCTCTTCATCTTGGCTAAACAATGCTGCACGCGCTCTCTCTAGGTTAGCTAACGCTAGTTAGCCTTTAGCTAAGCTACTAGCCGACATGGCTATCCCGACTGAACCACACGTTAGCACTCAATATTATAACGTAGCTAAAGCTAACTAGCTGTCCCTGCCTTTAGCTAAGCCGACTAGCTTGACTGAACTTTCTAACATGCAACAACTTTCATCTTCAGTCCATCTGCCGAACGACCATCCTCTTCGTCTTGGCTGGCATAACCTCCAATGCTGCACGCGCAAAAAATAGTCAGACGCAGCTGACGCACGCCGGCTGACTGTACACATGTAACCCCTCCCTTCGTTGAAACCAATAGTATGTCTGCTGCAGAGCCCCAGAGCTCCAATAGTGTATCTGTAGTCTGCAGAGCCGCAGAACCAGGAACAAGTCAGACACATTCTACAAACATGTCTAATGTGAAATATATAAGCATATAAGCAAAACTAGATTTTAGGTCTGTGATGAAAAAGGGCCTCGCGGGAAGGGGGGCCTCGCAAAAAATAAATAAATAAATAAAATAAATAAAAATAAAATAATAATAAATTATTTTAATTTTGAATTTTTTTGTGCGAGGCCCCCCTTCCCGCGAGGCCCTGTGCGACCGCACTGCTCGCACACCCCCTGAGGCGGCCCTGGTCATATCCACTATTCTCTAGTGTACAGAAATACCTCAACACCTCAGTGTCACTCATATTGTGTTCCAGCTCAAGTTCTGTTGAACCTCGAAATGTGCAACGAAAGTGCATTTATATATATTTATGTATCTGGCCGTTCTCAGCCTTACTAGGAATTTGCTAAACCGTGACCATGGTGTAACTCAAGGGAATAGATTTATATTTACATTTAACGGAGATCGGGATAGAGATAGAGAGAGAGAGAGAGAGAGAGAGAGAGAGAGAGAGAGAGAGAGAGAGAGAGAGAGAGAGAGAGAGAGAGAGAGAGAGAGAGAGAGAGAGAGAGAGAGAGAGAGCATGTGGTACAGCTCCGGTGTTTAGCTACCTTCTAGGTAGTGTAAGCTAAAGTAATTTCCCTCTAACTGTGAAATTGCAAAGAAATTGCATGTAGATGTGTTTGAAACAGTGAGGATGAGAAATGGTCTGATCTTGCTGTAAACAAATAGTTTTTGATTTGCCTTCTTGACTAAGCTATTGTTGTGATGTGTGTAAGTGAGGTGTGTGTCAAGAGTGTGTCAAACGCTGAATCGAGAACCTCATCCTTCACTCTGTCATCTTTCTCTCCCATTACAGAAGCCGAGACCCTGACACTGGTAACGTCGAACCGTCCGACTACATGCCAGCTGGACCAGCTACCCTCCCCACTCCTCCAGACCATAGCACCGGACATCCTCCCATTCCTAACTGCAACCATCAACTCCTCACTCAACTCGGGGGTGGTCCCCACCTCCCTAAAACAAGCCAGAGTCACGCCCCTCATAAAAAAACCAACCCTGAACCCCACCGTCATAGCCAACTATCGTCCTGTCTCTCTTCTCTCCTTTCTTTCTAAAACACTTGAACGTGCTGTATCCAACCAACTTACTGCTTATCTCTTACAGAATGACCTCCTAGACCCCAATCAGTCTGGCTTCCGGACTGGCCACTCCACAGAAACGGCCCCCATTGCGGTCACAGAGGCACTTCACTTAGCAAAAGCGAAAGGCCTCTCCTCTGTCCTGATTCTCCTAGATCTATCTGCAGCCTTCGACACAGTCAACCATCAGATCCTCCTCGCGGCCCTCGCAGGAATGGGAGTGGCTGGATCTGCGCTGACATGGCTGACATCATACCTCAACGACCGCTCCTACCAAGTGTCATGGAGAGGGACTCTGTCGGCCACCCGCCCCCTCCGGACGGGTGTCCCCCAGGGCTCGGTCCTAGGACCCCTTCTCTTCTCCCTCTACACTAAATCACTGGGTAACATTATCACGTCTCATGGCTTCTCATATCATTGTTATGCCGATGATACTCAACTCTTCCTCTCCTTCCCTCCCCCAGATATCCACGTCTCTGAGCGGATCTCGGCCTGTCTGTCCGACATCTCCATCTGGATGACGACCAACCACCTCAAACTGAACCTAAGCTAAACAGAATTGCTCCACCTGCCGGCCAAATCCTCCCCCCTGACCGACCTCTCCATCACAGTCGAGAATGCAGCTGTGACCGTGTCCCCGACCGCCAAGAACCTTGGTGTTGTCCTCGACGACCAGTTGAACTTCTCTGCTCACATCGCAGCAACAACCAGAACCTGCAGATTCCTCCTGAGCAACGTCAGAAGGATACACCCCTTCCTGACAAAAGAAGCCACCCAACTCCTCGTCCAATCAACAGTCATCTCCCGCCTCGACTACTGCAACGCACTGCTAGCTGGCCTCCCGGCCACTGCCACCAAGCCTCTTCAACTCATTCAAAACGCAGCGGCCCACCTGATCTCAAACCTACCGAAGTCGGCCCATGTCACCCCACTTCTTAGGGACCTGCACTGGCTCCCCATTGCTGCACGTATCCGCTTCAAGGCCCTCGACCTAGCATACCGTGCGGCAAAGGGAACCGCTCCCGCCTACCTCCGGTCAATGGTCTCTAACTACACACCCTCAAGACCCCTACGCTCTGCATCTTCTGGCCGCCTCAGACCTACTCCTATCCAAGCTCCCGGAGGGTCATCAAAGAGAAGCCGCCTATTCTCAGTCCTTGCCCCACAATGGTGGAATGAACTACCCATCCCAGTTAGGACAGCCGAATCCCGTCCAATCTTTCGCCGTCGACTAAAGACTCACTTCTTCAACCATTATCTGAAATGATTAAAAAAATTAAAATTAAAAATCTAACCCTGACTAACCTTACTGTCATGCACTTGTCCTAATAAACTAACCTACACTGTAACATGCAACACTTGATGAACATTGTTACTCAGCTGATAGAGTTGTACCCTTCTTGCTGTCTTGTCGTACAGAACTTGTAAGTCGCTTTGGATAAAAGCGTCAGCTAAATGACTAAATGTAAATGTAAATGTAAAGAGTTACTCAAAGGTATAAATTACTACTAGTGCCTGCCTGTTGTCTTTAACTGTAGTGTCTGTCTGCTGTCTTCATAACCACACTGTGTCTGTACTTCTTTATTACAATTTTTTATCTCCCGTCCTCCCCAATTTTTGAACTCACCAGCCACTACTGACACACACATTGGGGGATGTTTTATAAATATAATATAATAATTTGTGCTTCACCTAAAAATTTGGTCAGCAGCCTCCACTGATACCTACATGTATGACCTATTTATCTATCTACTACTTTTTGGATATGAGCATTTTTTTGTAGTTTGCTTTAAAGTGGACATGCATTGCTATTCCTTGCACTATTTGGGCAACTTTACACAATTCCTGAGAGTCTATGGAATACATCTGTATGTTTTTTTTCATTGTTTTATATTTTAGTACTCAAAAGCATAATTGTGTGTAAATGTGTGTGTGCCACTGCTTCCCTGCGGGTCCAGGTTGTGTGTAAATGTGTGTGTGCCACTGCTTCCCCGTGGGTCCAGGTTGTGTGTCAAATTTAAATGTGTGTGTGCCACTGCTTCCCCGCCGGTCCAGGTTGTGTGTAAATGCATGTGCCACTGCTTCCCCGCGGGTCCAGGTTGTGTGTAAATGTGTGTGTGCCACTGCTTCCCCGCACACGGGTTGTTTCCCTGACAGAAGCTTCTGTCTCTCTCTCCCTCTCTATCTCTCTCTCCCTCTCTATCTCTCTCCCTCTCTCTCGCTCGCTGTTCTCTGTCTTGCTCTGTTTTTGAGGAAGTGAAGATATTTCCACTCTCTCTGCTGTCGCTGTCAACCATAGAGGGGGCATTAGTTATGCAAATCAGTACCCTATTCACGTCAGCAATACCGTCAAATCAGAACGGCTTAGTTGAGTGAGGGAAGATCTCGGGACTAGACTGATGAGTCAATATGGTAATTCGAGACACAGACCCATTGATACTAACCCCTATTGCTATAAAACATTGCTAAATAGTAAATACTGGAAAAACCCATTTATAATGCATGTCCCCTTTAAAAATAAGCATAAGATCAGCTGCATTCCAAAGATTGGACCCTCTATACCTCACTGAGAACTGCCTAAGAGAAGTACCACAATAAGGTCCCTGGACTGACGTGTGACATATGAATGAAAATCCAAATTAAAAGAAAAAACTATTAAAACCATTTGGTAGATTGTGATAATCATAAATGCATTTGTACACAAATATACATATCTGTAAAGAATTAACCGCAAGAAAAAAATGTCACAATGTTTAGTTTCTTGAAAAGAGGAGCAGATTGATCAGTTAACATCGATCTGAGAGGGTTGCCAGTCTAACAATTTTTTTTTAAAGTAAAAGAATTTTTTGAAGATGAGTTGAATGAGTGCTAGCCCATATTATGTTACAATAAGATATGTAAGGAAAGATCAGACTATAATACAGGATTAAAAAACAACTTCTATTTATCAATGAACACACCTTCTGTTATGGATAGTGTTGTCTGAGGACCCAATCGCGGAACAGAACGAGGAGAGAACAGGCAGACGAGTGGAACGAGATGTGGAGCCAGGGGTGAAGTGTAAAAATGGTCTTTACTTCAAAAAGGGTAGCAACCAAAACAAAGAATCTCATAAACGAGAGCAGGTACAAAAACAACAGAGGAACCACAGCAGATATAGGCAGACTGATTAAGACATGGGACACAGGAGGGCTAATTACCAACGAGGCACACATGGGGAGAGAACCAAGTCCAAACACTGGGGAAATAAACAAGGAACAATACAAGGACCAATAAAACACAATTAACAAGGGAACAAGAGACAATGTAGCAAGGGAAGGGCACAGAGAGACATGTAGACATTAAACATAAAACAGTGCACCAGGAGGGGTAGTGACAACAAGGATCCAGGGGCTGGGAAAGGTCTGTGCAAAGGTGGGGGCTGTTGAGGAGTAGAGAAAAGTCTGTGCAAGGGTGGGGGCTGTTGAGGAGAGGAGAAGGTCCCAGGGACAGGCGAACCCTCACACCTTTCTAATACCTACTGACTTCATTGCTTTTTTACAAACATGATCAATGTGTTTTTTCCAATTGAGTTTATCATCTTGAATCTTTTAACAGCACCACGTCAGATTGTATATTCTATAAGCGCTGATAAAAGATTAGCTGAAAGCGTGGTTATGTTTGGTTTGTTTGCGCTACATTTCTTTTCGACAGGAGCATTGCTGGATTGGACTGCACAAACATTAGCGGGGAGGAGGTCTGTCTATTTTTATTCTGCACATGCAACATTCAGCTTCTCTAGGAGCAACTCGTCTGAGGGGTCTGTCTATAGCAGGCAAGGTGTTAGGTCATTCCTTATGCTGCCATTCCGTAGACCATACTGTATGCATGAACAGGCTTTGTATTAGTGCTGGATCATATTTAGGGTCAGACTGAAAAAGAAATGTCTTTCATTGTTTGGAGAAAGTTCTGTGTTGGCTGCCCTTGGCATCTGCAGTAAGTTGTTTGTATAGTTCTGTCGCACTTCTCTCCTGATAATGAGACCTCAGGATTCTTCGAAGGTGAGGTAAGGTGAGATATTTGTTACCATCATGGTAACTCTGTAGCTGCAGATTGAGAAAACTATCCTGCAGATCGAGAGTCTATCCTTTTGTCCAGCTTCACCTATTTGGCTCAATATTTGTAATATTTGCGCCAGGCTGCCATGTTCTTTTGTTTAATGCTGTGGTTTACTGTGTGGTTCACCTTTTTGTTCATCAACTCTCACATTTCACTTTCCATTTGATGTAGCCTAGAGAGCTTTTCAACGCCTCTGGCTTCCTTTGCAGTTCTATTTCATTATGGCTCCGCTCAGCATCGGTTGCATAATATCTCGCTTCAGTGGATATGCACTGAATACATTTCTAAATGTACCTTTACATACCAACATCCGTCTGACCACACCCCCATCTGCTGCCTACATAAGCAGGGGTGGGGCCACACACTCATCTCCTTCTCAAATTTCATCCACAAAGAAGTGCCTGTTATATACCCACTTGACGTGGAGAAAATATTTAGTCTGAGGAAAGGAAAACAGAAGAACAAGGAGATACGTTGACATTATATCTTTATTTTCTCTCTCACTATTTTCGAGAAAATACGGCGATATTGTCTTCGTCACTGGAGTGTCTGGAAGATGATGATCATTCTAAACTTCCACCGGTTTTTTCGTATTAGGGGCTCGCGTCGCTGATATACTCCCCAAACTGCAGTCCTCCTTTGCTGCGGCTGGATGGGTTTGGCCCTCCGGCCATGCAGCTGGACTGTGGAAGTCTGTTGTGAGGGACTAGGTTGTTTTCGAGCCTGGGTGAGTAATGTTATGCTTGCGAGCGCCAGTTGTCTGTTAGTGCTATGGGGGCTAGCTGACAATTTTTACGAAAGCCGGCCCCAGATTAGGGTCCTCTGTTCGGCCTCTTAGGCGACGGCGGAGGATCTTGGTCTGAAGCCCATGATGGTCAACTAGTGGGCCGCGACCAGGACCTGGTGATCCCAGGATTCTCTGGACAAGCGGATGCTTCTCTGTCCCGTGCAGGCCCCATCTTTCACATAAAAGTGAAATTACACCCTAACGAGGAAATGTGGGCATGGATGTTCGTTATCGGAAGATCCATGTTCAAGTCGGCTGCAGCCCAGATGGGACTTGTGCCGGCTCTGCCGTATGTCTGGTAAAATCACCGTTGTAAACTGTGTTGACATTTCTTTTTCTCTTCTCTCTTAAAGGATGAGGAGGGTTTCAGACGGCGGCCTGTCTGAAATGTGGCTTGTTATGTCGTTGTGTACAGTTCAGGTGATAGCTGCTTAGCTTGCGTGCTAGTTGTGGCCTACCTGTTAGCCAGTCAGCTGTTAGCTGCGGCGCTAGCCTGTTGTGTCACTAGGCTAGGAAACGTTAGCTTGTTGCTATCAGTCGGACGGCTGTTAGCTTAATGCTACACTGTTGAACGTTTTCTATGACTATAACATGCCTTAAACACTCTGACTACGATGTCATCTTTGACAGAGGATGTTAGTCGAACCTACACCGGGAGCCCTGCCAGCGAGGACTGCGTCAACATGGAGAAACGTAGCGGCTGGGTGGCGCAGCGACGTTACCCTCGTCACCAACACAGGAGATGCTGTGTTCAACTTCGGTGTCCCGTTAGCCAGATTGCAGTTCTCTTGGCCTGCGCTCAGGGTAGGAAGGTCCCGACCGGACTTTAAACACTTCTTCTTTCCTTCCCTTCCAAATGTTTTGTAATAACGATGTTTTCCAAAACGTGTGTTGCTGCAATACATTGAGGATACGACGCGTGTTGTGTGTGAATTGTCTTGTCACTGTGTGTTCATGTAACGTGAACTCACAACTAAGGGGGTTAATTAACCTATGAAGCTATGCTTAGTGACATGTGATTGAGGAATTAATTCTTTTCTCAGCCTGTAATGACAATGAACAGTGTGTTCACATATTAACAGGGTTACCTGTTCAACTTGGTCGTATCAAGGGTAAGGAAGGAGGGGTGATCCCCCCCGGTTTCCCTGGGGCTTCCCCACCCTCCTCTCAGACATGTTGTTTACAATATATTGTGTCACTGTGTTTGTGGGGATACGATGTAACCCTCAGCTTAATTGCTGGGGTTGTGCTTTCCGCTTGAGAAACTATTTTTTCCTAAAGAAAAGATTGTTTGGTCACTTATCATGTGTGCTTAGCAAGGCCTGTGGCCAATACGTAATCGAGGATTCTGTATTCTCTCGTTATGAAAAACGGCGTTCCTCTGTAGCAAGAGTGTACTTTGCCATTTTTTGTTGTGATGAAGGGTTGTGTGTGTCTTGTGATCTACAACTGGGTTAGGTTTGGCCCACAGAAGCACATATGTAAGTCTGGTACCGGGGCTCTTAAAGGGGGCCCTCTCTGTTCTGTGTTTTTTCCTTAGTAAAAATCAGATAGCAGGTTAGCACATGAGCTATGTGAGGCTGTTCGATGCTTCATGTAGCAGGCTATGACTGTGTCATGCTCTACTTGTCATTACATCGTATCATGGGTGTGGGGTCGTAAAGGGGTAAACTGGTAATCCTTTCCTCCCCTTTTTCTGATTGGTCAGGGGTTAAAACCTCCTGTCCTTCAAGGTTCTTGTCACGTTGCTGTTCGGCACGTTACAGGGTAAGAGGGGGGGGGGGGGGAGTTTCCTGGTCCCACGCCCTGGAAGATTGGGCGTGTGCACCGCGGAAATTCCCCCGCCATAGAGTACGTCACTGAGCGCGTCTCTGTTGGTAAGACTTCCGTGGGTTGTTCAGGTCCATGTTATGAATCTGTTTCAGGGAGTTGTCAGAGCTCCTCCTCACGAAGCTCCTCCTCGGGGAGAAGTGCCTTCTGTGAGTTCGGACTCTCCTTCCCTGTGAGGGAGCCTCCTCAGAGTTTCAGAGCCTCCTCCTTAGATTGTCAAGGTGAGTAGAACTTCAAAAAGGAGTTCTGCTCTATTGTGTGTGTATTCGATTCAATTAGATTGTTGAGTGTGTATTGGTTCAGTGCCTCCTCCTCGGAGAGCCCTAAACCAAGTGTTACATAGCTCAATGTTGCAATATATTCTTTTCAATCTATACAGCTCGCGTGGGAAGTCTCTCTGGGGATTTCCGTCTCCTCCCTGTGGCGAGGGTGGTGGGATGTAAAAATGTGGGATTCATGTCAGTCTGTGTTTCTTTCTTTTTTGAATAAAAAGAGGAAGGAACATGAAGCATGACAGCTCCTTGTCGTTCTCCCAGGCGACTTGGAGGAACAATGTTTGGTGTCTTGCTAGACTATCCATTGATGTGTTTGGGTCTTGACGCATCAATGTAAGTGCTGGCTCTGGGTGTTTCTGATGGGAATCACGCAGGGGCTAAGTGCGCCTTGATTGCTTGTTATTAAAACAGCGTTTTTATGGGGCAACTGGGATGGAGTTTTGTCTCTTCCGAGCGCCAGTTTACTAGGTTGTCTCGATGAATTCTCGTTCATATCTGGGGGATGTTAACGGAATAGATCAGAACATAAGTAGAGGGGTCTTACGCCCTTGGGGTGGGCCACCGAGCATGGTTCAAACTGGCCCGTCTGGGTGGCGCCCTCTTTTCATGTTTGAGATCAACACGCATATCTGCCCCTTCTCCTGGAGTAGGCATGTCGGCGTGGTTAAGGCACGGGACTGGTTCTGGTCACGCTGGTCCAGGTCAGTTAACCCGTTGTCTGCCGGGGATGCAGATCTGCTGTTCTGGTACCCTGAGGGACTTGGGCTTTTTTCAGGGGGAAAAATGCCGGGTTGGCCCGGGTGTCACAGGGTTAGGCGTTATGGAGACCCTTGTTGGGTACTCTTTTGTACCTGGCACTATAATAAGGGGCTGGTTCTCCTTTCTTCGCTCCTCTCTCACGCATGGCGAAGAGGGGGCTGTTGGGGTGGTCTTCTGGACCTCCTCTGGTAACCCTGTGTGCTTCCCGAGCCGCCGGGCCCGGTCCGAAGTAAAGTTTCGTTGATACCGTAGGCCTGGGATAACCCTTTTTTGAAAACTGAAACACTTGTACTGCGGTATAGCTGGTGTATACCCGCAGGTGTGTTTTGGAGTTTTTTCTTGAGGGGTTATAGGAACAACCACCGTCTGTACCAAGAGGGTAGTTGATTCCCTGGTATGTTGGGGCAGTGTCAACTCCCGGGTTGCCCGGTTGAGTGTGCCCCTGCACGTTCATGACGTCTGCCAATCATGTCAGCCTTCTCTGCCTCGACCCCTCTGGGTGGTTTTTTTTTAATGGAGGCTTTGTCATGGTGATCAACGACGCCAGCATACGCCCCTTCCGCCGGGGGGGCTGTTTTCAGCTGACTCCTTTGGCGCCTGTCTCGTCCGCAGTGCTCCAGGCTCAGGTTATAGCCTGCTGCCTGGTTTCCCCGGTGCGCTGCCTGCTTCCGTTGGTTAACCTTTTTGAGTGCTTACGGCCATGCTGACTGCCTGTTCTGCAGGGTCAGTGTGCCAGGCGGTGTGCTATTGGGGGGAAAGGGCCCGCTCTTGGAGGGGCCTTATCCGAATACGCTGGCGATGTGGGGGGCGGTGTCACTAAGTGGCCGCCTGGTGGGGTCTTGATGCCTGGCGTCATTGACCTCTCCGGGCCCCCTTTTTCCGGGGGATCCAGTCCCTTCGGTGGGTCTGGGTCTTCCTTCGCGCTCCGCTGCTACAGCCTTGCCACGGGGTTGGGTTTGCTCTTGACCCCGTGATTTTGGGGGCAGTAACGAGGGTTGTTCCTTCCGTTCGTTCCCTGGTGGCATGCGGGTTGTGTGTGTGCATAGTCGTGGGGTCAAGCCACGGTCTGCTCACCCTGTGCGTTGAGTTGCTTGAGTTCCTCTTCGCACGGTCGGATCCGTCTCCCTCCCGTAAGCCTCCAATAGGGAGGGTATCCTCCATTAGGGCGGGTCGGGGGGCTCGGTCCTCCCCGGTCTGATGGTTGTGGGGGGCTTCAGCGGGTTACATTTGTTGAGCTTTGGCTCCCGCTCAGCTCCTGTTATGCAACCGATGCTGAGCGGAGCCATAATGAAATAGAACGTAAGGTTATGTATATAACCAAGTTCTATAAATTATCAGGACGCCGCTGCGGCCCTTGATCTTTCATTGTGGTGAAATTTGTTGGGAAGGAGATGAGTGTGTGGCCCCACCCCTGCTTATGTAGGCAGCAGATGGGGGTGTGGTCAGACGGATGTTGGTATGTAAAGGTACATTTTGAAATGTATTCAGTGCATATCCACTGAAGCGAGATATTATGCAACCGATGCTGAGCGTCACCATAATTCATAGAACTTGGTTATATACATAACCTTACGTTTTTCCTGTTCCTCATTTTGGTTTGGTTTACCTGTTGTGCTCATTTCACTGGTCACTATTATAAGATACGATATTCCTTTATTCATCCTCTTGGGGAAATGCAGGCATCATATTAGCATGGGGAGGGGGGAGGGGAGGTACAGGTATGGCCAGGGTAATAGTAGAAGACATAAATATAGGCAATACAATTTTTGTAAAGATAAAAATAAGCAGTGTATATTGTCTATCATGTCCTTAGCAGCACTGACTATAGTTGTAGGCTCGGGAGGTAGAGCAGTCATCTGGTAATCCAGAGGTTCCCAGTTCAATTTCCACTCCTCATTCTCTTAGCATGCGCCGACCCACATATGGGACGTTTTTAGGACGATTTGCCGGTATATGAGGCTTGTGCAAAGTACACGGTATTGCGCAAAATACCACTCCAGACTCTTGGTGCAGTAGTTCCGTCAATCTAGATCCGATCTCGAAAATGATTGTGGATTTTATTTTTGTAGTGTAGTAGCTTTTTAATAGAACATAGATCCTAAGCCTCATTGTCCCATAGAAAAGGTCTGAAACTGGTATTCAAATCAAACTAATGTGTTTTAGTAGAAGCATGTCACTATCATGAAATCCTTGTGTCCTGGGGGACAAGATTAGATTGTGTGTGTGTTGTGACAGAGACCGGGGAAGCACCACAGGAGGTCATTTGCATATAGTCCCTGGCAGCTGCAGAACACCAAGATCAAAGGTTGTTAAACTGGTCCGGTGGCTGATTAGGACAGGAAGCCGACACCTTATGCCCCAGGTCTACTGCAGCTGGCAGGGGAGGAGCAAACGTCTCCATTCTCTGTAACAAAGTACATGTTTAAATGCTTGAATCTAATGATATAATGTACGCCAGGTTTATGACGGGGAAACACAGAGTTGGAAATTAGGCCACGTTCTGAAAATAACATTGGAAAATAACTTAAAGGTGTCTTACTGAGTTAGGAGGTTTACCCTCAATGTGAAATAACTACAAATGCCTGTTATATTGTGGTAACCATCCTGAGTCGAATGATATGAAATATGCAATGTTTATGAGTCTCATTTAGCATCAAGATAAACTGTTCAATTATGATATCTCTGTTTATGTAATCAATTGCAATTCGAATAGATATATTGTGAGATCAATAACCAAATTATTATGTTAGTTAGACGATGGTTGTTCTTTGGTTGAAAAACAAGGGAAATGGGCCCTCCTCCGTTTTCAAATACTCGGTGCCGGCCTGGGATTGGAGGAACACGTCTGGTGATGTCACTCTGGTGACATCACGAGAGACTCCAGGCCTTTGCTATAAGAGCTGGGGTGTGGTGACGAGGAAAAGGACACACACACACGCTGAAAACCAAACCACCCAAGGAGACCACACCCATCTCTTCACACAGGAGCAGACGACGGCGGAAGCAGAGGAGAATCAACAGACAAAGAACATCACAGAGGAGGGAGAATATACTACTTTGTTCATCAGCCAGAGAACAAAGCCATCAACAACTTATCAACTCTACTGTAATATTAGTCTAGTTGGCATCACAGACGGCATAGTGTCGTGATCACAACTATAGCATTCTTTACTTTTAATTGAAACAGATCATTTTTGTATAACTTTGTGGATTTAATAAACCACTCCGTTTGAAATAACTACCCTCTCCTCCTCCTTCCTCCTGCTGCACCGCTGATCGTCATAACAAAGACCTCAAGTCTTTGTTTAAAGTACTTTCCAGGGCTTTAAAGGTTTTGAATCACAACGCAGAGCAGATTAGATATTAGGTTCTGATTTATATCAGAACAATAAGCTCAGGAAATTACTACATTTTGGTGCCGTGATCCTAGAACGAGAAGCGGCCGTGAAACGAGATTTTTTTTTCTTCATTCATCAACCTCAACAAACAACAACGTCGACCGGAGCTGCGTCAGCTTCGATCCTGTGAGATAGGTGAGTGATGACGAAAAATAGGCCGCTCAGTTCGAACATGGGGGTTGAAAAGTTAAAGGCCTCATATAGGAATATATGAAGAAAGTTAGAACCTCATATAGATATATATATGAAGAAGCACTAGAAACCACTCATATTGGGATATATGAGTAACGTTGGGAGCCTCGTATAAGTAGTATATGAAGAAACGTTGGGTGGCACAACTACTGGTTCATAGTGCGGGTCGAGGCGTCGGACTACATGGGATGAAAGGCTTACTGATCATGGGCACGGTATATCTGGTGTTGGCAAGTTCGACAGATGGGTATTCTGGGTTATGAAAACCTAATAATTTCTCAGAACCGGGCGCAATGATGTTGGTAATTTTTTGCGTATCTGAACAATGGGGGAGCTATGTATTTGCGCCGGTGAGGTGGGACGGGTCTCGCTGGGGGGTTGGTACTCAAAGTGGCGCCCGGGCGAGGCGTGTTCCATCGGGACGTGGATGCAGTAGCTCAAACGTTGTTTGGATTATGTAATCAGATGTGGTATAATACGGGGGCTATCGGTATGAATCAGGGGGCTTGTTGTGGGTCACAGGACAAAATCGAGTAAGGGCAATGTATGAGCGATTGGGTACTACTTAGAAGTACGCAGGCTGTTACAATGTTGGTACGAAGGTAGCGGAGGAGGTTTCAATTCGACGAATCTGCGTTCTTGGCACTCAATATCAGCCGAACTAAATGGAGAATTATGCTTGATTTAAGGTATTTTTCAAATAGATTATGTTGACGAAGGGCTGTCCTCATATTGAGAATGTGGATTTCAGAGGCCCCATAGTCGCGGGATCTTTTTTAGTGCGTGACTGTCTAGGACATATTGCGAGACTCGATCGCTGTGATGGCTGGCGAACATAATAGTACTTTAATTAAATGTTAATTGGCGAACAATGGTGCTTGATAACAATTCGGTTGAAAGACTGATATAGTACTTGGTAGCGATTCGGTTGAAAGACTGTTGTAAACTTAATCATTCAGTATAAGTTAAAGTGTACGATTGCACTTGGTCTTGTTTTTAATGGTCGCGCGGAAGTTATTGAATAAAGTGAAATAAAATGTGCATTTTTTTTAAAATGGCCGCGCGGGGGCTCTAGTAACAATAGTATGTAAATCTGAATGGTTGTTTGTGTTTTTATTGGTGGTTAGGAGTGATAATATTATGAATGTTTGGATGATGGCTATGGTTAGGAATGATTGATGAAACGTATGAGTTTATTGTTGTATTATTATGAAATTTAAATTACCAAACAGCCGTGGGGATATGTAATAGTATAACGCCGGTTTTTCGAGGGCCGTTGGAACACAGCAGCGGTTAGCTGCTGCGTTAGCCTGGGGGCGACCGGAGAATGCTAGTGACAAAGCGGCGTAGTTTCAAATGTATAAAGTTGATCGGTAGTGTCGTGGGACTACGGGGATGTGTAAGGCACTTTAAAATTTTCGAATTCGACGAGGATAAAGTAGTTGTTTAATGTTTTAAGGGATCGGGATGGAATGAAAAATTGTCCCGGAAGTCGTCCTGAGCACCGCGGAAGTGAAGGCGGCGGGGTCAAGCTAGTGTTTTGTGAGCGCCTGTATGATGTTATGTTTTTTTTTTTTGATTAAATCACTACACTGGCGTTTTGAGAGGATTAGGGTTCTGTTGTGGGGAAAGTGATGTTGTGTTAACATTGCGAGGTGTCGGCCCGCGCGGCGAAACGGGACAATGGGTCGTTGGGGAACGTTTTTATGGTATCGTGGGTGAAGCTAAGCTAACTAGCCGCGCTAACGGCTAAGCGGTCGCCGGTTGTGACGTCATAAGGGTGCGTGGAGCGAAGGACGGACTGGCGGCCTGCGCGCGCTGGGTTAAAGCTAACGAAGCTAATATGCTAAGCTAACTGTGCTGACGACATAGCATGACGAGACTCTCGGGATATCTCGCGATGAGGCGGCCATCTTGAGTAGGGGCGCAGGGCGTCCATTGTTGAGGGGAAGGTGGAGTTTATTTAGGAATGCGGTAGGGGGCAGCAGAGGACATGGTGAGTTTCCTTTCGAAACTGTTTTTGGGTTCTGCACACAGAACGATTTCATTTAGAGGTTAGTTTGATAATAGGGTTAGATTGTTATGCTTTAATCTGGTGGTGGAATGTGGGGCCCTGGCCCCCCTCCCCCTCGCTCTTTCTCTCTCCCCCACCTCTCTCCCTCCCTCTCTCACCCCCCCCCCCCTCTCTCTCCCTCCCTCTCTCACCCCCCCCCTCTCTCTCTCTCTCTCTCGCTCCCTCTATCTCCCTACCTCTCTCACCCCCCCCCCCTCTCTCTCTCTCTCTCTCTCTCGCTCCCTCTCTCTCTCCCTACCTCTCTCACCCCCCCCCCCTCTCTCTCTCTCTCTCTCTCGCTCCCTCTCTCTCCCTACCTCTCTCACCCCCCCCCTCTCTCTCTCTCTCTCTCTCTCGCTCCCTCTCTCTCCTTCCCTCTCTCACCCTCCCTCTCTCGCCCCCCCCCCCCCCTCTCTCTCTCTCGCTCCCTCTCTCTCCTTCCCCCTCTCACCCCCCCCCCCCTCGCTCTCTCCCTCTCTCTCCCTAGAAACCCCCCTCTCCCTCTTTCCCTCCCTCCTCTCCCTCGCTCTCTCTCCCTCTCTCTCCCTCCCTCTCTTTCCCTCTCCACACCCCCCTCCCCCTCTCTCTCCCTCCCTCCCCCTCACTCCCCGCATGGTTATGTGGCACAGGCTATATTGTGATGAGGTGTTACATGGACGTGGAATCTTGCTTAGGGATGTACCTCCTCCACCTCTCTTCCATTCTCTCTTCCCCCCTCCCCCCCCTCTCTTTCTCTCCTAGTTTGGACTTATATATTGTTTATGGTTGTTCTGTATAGGTTTCAAACGCAGTGTATTGCTAGGTTTATTGTTCATTGCTGTTTACTGTGGGATTCAAAGGCAGTTTGTTAGGATTTGGACTGGTTTATTGTATGTTGTTATTAAAATATAGGTTCCATATTCAGTTTTATTGTTATTTTTTGGGAATTTCTAGTGCTGGTAGTGGTATTGGCTGGCGTTAGGGCAATGATGTCGTACTCAACCGGCGATGGGGCCGTACTCTCTGGCTCTCTCCAGGTCTCCGGCCACCTTCCGGTCTCTTGATTTAACGGAGAAGTATAGCGCTGCTGACACGGGGCAACGCGGTGGACTCCGTGTCAGTGTTTTTTGTGTGGCGTTCATGTTGGTGGGCCGTAAGTCGGAGCATATTTACTCTGCTCGGCTGCGCCTGCGATGGCGGCGTGGGTAGACAGATCGTCGTGGCTCACTGTCTGCCTCCACGCATTGACGGGGATGCGCTGTGTGCGACTCGTCGATGCTCGCTGCCACACTGCGCACGTTTTCATTTTAACGGGGGTACGGGGACTGCTAGACGTCGTGGCGGGGGTGGGCTCGCTGTCTGCCACCGCGCATTAACGAGGATGCGCTATGTGTGCACTCGTCAAAAGCTCGCTGCCACACTACGCGCATTGGGTTATGTTATGTGTGGATGTTTGGGTGTAGGTGGTTACGGTGGTTGATTGGTGTCGGAGGTGCTGTGTGTGGGCAGCAGTGGTTGAGAGTTGTATGAACTTTGGATATCCTTGAGTAGGAGGCCCGGGGTTTCGCGTTCCAGGTTGCAAACTGGAGGGGACGCCGTTGGGCCACAAGTCAGGCTGACCAGTGAGATGTCATTGGTCTGCAGGGATTTCAATATGGGGGTAGTGTCGGCACCTGTGGTTTAATAAACAGGTTGTATGACACTGTTCCGAATGCACGAGAATTCAGTGACGTAAGGCGCTGAAAATTTATTTCTTTTCTCGTGGGATTTTGATTTGATTTGATATTTTTTATTTTCGTGTCTTACATACAGATGTATGCCCAGCCCATATGGGCTTACAAGACACATAACAATAAGTATATAATAATATACTTTACCAATTACTTAACAAATGACATAGACCAAGATGGCCATAAAAAAAAGAAAAATACAAGAAATACAATAAAACATAATATAACACAAGCTGTACTCAATGTAAATAAACGTGGGAAGTGGGTTTAACACCTAAGTGGTTAGGTGTTACGGGGGAATGTGTAGTAATTGTGTGCAAAATTATGTGTGAAATATGGGTATTACTGATATGTAAAATGTGATGTGAGCGGAATACATTTTTAGGTTTTCCTAGTAATAGAAATAAATATAGTTACACATAGAACAGGGGTGGGCAACTTTGTATATGGTGAGGGCCACAAAATGTCCACAATCAATCTGGGGGGCCACATTGTTTATCGGCAGTCCCGCCAGTAGTACCCCATCACTCAAATAGCCCATAATAGTCACAGATGTGATAAATAAGGTATATAAACAATTATAATGTGTTGTAACTTTGTTTTTATTCCATTTCAAATGCATTTAGTAATGCAATTTCAACTTTATGAATTTATAAACAGCTGAATTTAAAAGTATTGCTGTAACCCCAAATATATACAAAAATTATCAATTATAATTAAGGCTTCTAATAAAATAAATGTATGAACTTAAAGCCCACTGCTCAACAAACACAAAGCAGCATTCCTGCTGCATTTCACTACAACAGTAAATCAAAAGTGCAATAATAAATGATTTTGTTAAATGTATAAACTTTTATCCTGCTACTAAACAAAACATTATAACACTGAAATGCATGTTATGGATATGAAGCACTCAGGAATGTTTTGTTTAGTAGCAGGATACAAGTTTATACATTTAACAAAATCATTTATTATTGCACTTTTGATTTACTGTTGTAGTGAAATGCAGCAGGAATGCTGCTTTGTGTTTGTGTTATTAGTGTTATCTGAACACTACAAAAGTAAACAAGTAAAGTGCAAGTAAAGTAAAGTGCAATACTACATGCCTCCCATTGACCCTTTATCAAACTCGCCCCACAGTGGGTCAATAATGGTTATAATAATAATAATAATGGTCCCCTCTCTACACCTCTCCATCATCTCCCCCCCCCCTCTCTACACCTCTTCATCATCTCTCCCCCCCTCTCTACACCTCTTCATCATCTCCTTCCCCCCCTCTACACCTCTTCATCATCTCCTCCCCCCCCTGTCTTTAATGAGACACTTGTGGTCTCTCCATTTGGCGCACAATAGCAGGAATGTCAACTTCAATGTTTGTGCATGCAATCTGTATCAGATGAAATAATGTTTCATCCGACAGCCTGTTTCTCTCCTTTGACTTGATGTGCTTCATGTTTGAGAAATTGCTCTCACGTATGTATGTGCTCCCAAACATACTGGCCATAGAGAGGGCAAAGTCCCTGATGAGTGGGAAGCGGGGCTCAGGTAGCAGTTTCCAAAACGAAATTCCCCTCTCATTTCTCTTTGCTTGAAAAAAAGGATCTGACTGTAGCTCGCACAGTTCAAGCTGCAACGGTGGGGGATGCTCTGACACCGTAGCGGTGAGGGGGCCGGCAAACAGCGCTATCCGTGACTGCATGCCGTTGAAATCTTCAAACCGATCATTGAATTGCATTTGCAGTGTTTCAATGTCGCTCCTGTACTTTCCGACGGCTCAGCCATCGGATTTCTGTGTGTAGCTGCAAGTCGCCATAATCAGTGTCCATCTCTTCCAAAAAGGAGACAAACTTTCTATGGTTTAGTGACCTGTTGCCTCCACGAATTAGATTGGTAACCTTGGTAACCAAATCCATAACATGGCTGTATTCAAGCTTCTTGGCACAGAGAGCCTCCTATATCAGATAAAAAAAAAGAAAAACGATTTAACAACTCTCGCATATAATTTGACTACACTCGACTCGCATTGGTCATTATAGTGACGCACAATAGATGGAAATTATGTTAGCGAACTTACCTGATGTATAATGCAGTGCAGCATTGGACACTCAACGCCACTCTGCCTTAGAAGCCCGGCGAATCCATCGGTAACAACAGCCGACAGTTTATCAAAACCCCCATATTGCTGCACGGCACTTTCAACAGCGTTGAATATGTGCACACTAGGGCTGACCCCTATTAGTCAAATAGTCGACTAATCGATCGAAAGGAGCCATAGTTGACTGCCAACTCTTCTTAGTCGAATACAATACAAAAAAAAATTAAATAAAAAAAATAAAAAGATATTATACTTTTTTTTTTCTTTTTTTTTTTAAATATTGGCCTGGGGCCGCATGTAACGTCGGTGAGGGCCGCATGCGGCCCGCGGGCCGCCAGTTGCCCCTCCCTGACATAGAAGGAAAGATTAGAATTAAATATACACATAGCCATTTGCAAAGAGCAATAAGAGTTAAAGTGTTTTTATTCACCTGAATTATAAGAGTTAAAGTGATTTTATTCACCTAAATTACCATATCCAGTACAAATGTTTAGAAATGATAGGCTGTAAATAACAAATTTCTGATTGACCAACAGAAGGGAAAAGGCTGATGCGATATAGGGTTCCCCAGAGTTGTGTGAAGGAGCATGACAACGGGATTGGGAGATCCAGTTTTCCGATGGAGACAACGAAAAACGATTAAGGCTGTGTCGTTGATAAATTCAAAAGAAAATTGCACAAATGCTCTCAAGTGATTTTAGTATAGGAGATGCCCGACATTCCATGCTTAAAGATAAAAGATGGATTGTGAACGGGAAATGCCACTGATAATTAAGTGTATGCTTTTTCGTTTCTCTCTTCACAGCTGCTCCAGGGCGGACAAGGCGGTGCTGACAATTCCCAACTCCAGACAGGGGAATCAAATTGACTGTTGAAGTCTGGGTATAGTATCACACAGCGAGTTATCAATTCCTGTTTGCACCAATATATCAGTGTGAGTGAGATTAACTCAAGTTTGTAAAAATAGTTTGAATACAGAGACACTTGCTTTCCAAACGGTGATATTACGAGTGTTTGAAAGAGGTTAGGGAGGGGATTAGGCACCCCGAACCTCTAGCCTCTAACAGGCGGCAGTGGGCTCGCAAGAGTCTGGGTGCACGTTAAACACAAACTATAGTGCTGGGGAGTTACTGAAGGCCCTCGTGCGTAACGAGGTATGCATTAACATACCACTGTGGTACTGCCTAGTCGGCCCAGGAAACGTCGCACGTAAGTTGGTGTGGGCACTGGGTGGTACGTGGGCAACAGTCCACACCTAGGAGCAGGGCGGTGCACGGAGGGGGCACAGCTCCTGCCGTGAACAGGCTAGGCTGGCGAAAACGGTCAATATTTCCATGCCCAGAGCAAGCGGGGTGGGGACAAGACCGTCGGTTTCTAAACTGAGTGGCTGATAGGTACTACGGACAGTCAGCCGCTTGGGGTCCTGACTTGATGACGGACTATGAGGTCGCTATCGACTGGGTCGCCAGCCGGTCAGGAGAGCGTTATGACCCCTGCTTATAGTCACAGAAACGCAGGAAGTGGGACTGTGAGTGACTGGACAGTATGGGCATAAATGCACTTGGCTCAATGTACAGTCAGGCCACAGTAACCTTACTAGCCGATACAGGGTTAGTAGGCGAGCTGTGCTTCTGTGATCAGTGTTTTTGAAAAGAAAATGCTGGGAAGCAGAGGGATGAGGGGTGTCAATTCAGAGGAATCTGGATTGTCTCTCCTAAGATTGGAAAGGGACCCAGCCTTAAACTGCACCTGAAGGTAAAAGAAAGGGACTTCTTCTGTTCATGTGAGGAGACCTTAGCCTGGAAGTGGAGGCCTGTATCCTTAGTTGGGTGAAAGGGGGTCCAGTGTAGGCGGCGATGCGGCCCTGAAAAGCCGGTTTCCCCACACGTGGCATCTCCTGATCCTGGCGGGGAGAGGTGCATCTAAGTAGGGCAAGCAGTGCATCCGAATGGGAGGAGGGTACTCTTAACTGGAAGGAGGTTAAAAGGGTCAAAGCGGAGAATGGAAAATACACAGATAGGAGCAACTGGAGGGTTAGATGCACTAACCATAGAAAGGGTAGACAATCTGTCTATTTCAACGACTGGGAATGTCACAATAAAAGTGACGAAACAATGGCCAAAGATATTCAGGCCGTTACAGAACCTTGTATTTAAATGTAAGAAAGGAGGCCGGTATAGAATGCGTACCCAAATCAAAAAACAGAAAAAGAGATTACGAAAGGTGATGAAAAGAAATAATGCCGGTAGTGGGGTAATGCCGATAACCTCTGCAGACATTTCATTGACCGAATTGAACAGTGACGTTAACCTGATTGACTTGAATGTGACCAACTCCCCTCCTGAGTCCAGTGTGACGGAGGGACTGGAAATAATGTCTTTAACTCCGCCACAGGGGGTCGTGGTTGCGAGCGACCCAGAGACAACTGTATTACCCGAGCCGATCGACGCTGAAGTGTCCGTTGCAGGAGACTGCCAGTTAACCAAGAGACAACGAAAGCAACTGAGGAGAGCGATGTTGTTACAGCAGTCCCAGGGAGTTGACGCTGGCCGTACGGCGGGAATAGAGACCGACAACAGGTATGCCGATAATACATGAACAGTTTCTACAGCCCACCTGTGTCCCGTGCCCAGGTTTCCCCCACCCCCAACATCAGTATCAAACTGAGAGACGTGGCCCGATGACTAGGAGCCAGTCAACAAGGGCCAGGGTGGAGGAAGAGCGGAGGACGTGCCTCCCTCTAGAACAACAGCTAACCGAGGCTGGACAGGTAGTGGAATACCTCCAAGGCCTAATCCAGTCCACACAGCCCAGAGGGGAGACGGGCTCCAACGGAGAACCAGATGGCCAGAGACGGGCCCAGTTGGGGCCACAAGGGGGTCCTGCGCCGGAACAACAACAAACCCCAAGAGGGACACCCTGGCAGGCACGGGGATCAAGTGGAGACAGGAGAGGTGGATACGGGCAAAACCAAGGTCGGTATCAAGTGCAGTGTCCACGGCCCGAAAGCTCCCCCTGTCCAGGACCCCCTCAGCACCAGTGCCAAGATGAGAGGCGGGGCCCAGCGATGGGAGGTCAAACCGCCAGTGCTGAGATGGGGGAAGAGGCAGCATCCTATAGACAACAGAGAGCGTTTATAACAGCGTTCGACCAACACGAGGCAGTTCATCGAGATCTGATGAAGACACAGCTGGAGATCGGTCAAGCCGCACATGAGACGCGGAGACTGGAGCAAGAATGGGCGAGAAAGTATGTACTGCTAGATAGTACAGCGATTGGGGTCTTGCTTCGGGCGTCGGAATTAGCCGCACACGAGACTCAGAGACTGGAACAAGAACTGGCGAGAAAGACTGCACTACTAGGTCGTACAGTAATTGAGATCATGCTTCGGGCGTCGGAGTTAGGCCGCCTTGATCTAACAATGTCTTGTGCCCCGTCGCCTGGACAGATAGCGGGCCCCTGCCAACAACAGGCTCAAGGAACTGTGACTGAACCAAATAGGTACGTGGCTTTCTCCTCAGAACAGGCTCAAGGGAACCATGGCGGTGATGGCAGGCAGCAAGGACATGCTCTGGGCCCGATGACCCCAGGGCCATCCGATCACAGGCGGGCGGCCCACCGGGTCCCACAACCCAGGGGACAAGGACAGGTTTGCTGGATCTGTGGACTGAAAGGTCATTTTCAAAGGTCATGTCTGCAGAGGCCACCGGCAGAATAAAAATATATGCAACTGATTAGGGTAAAGATGGAATAGATTGAATGAAAATATATGCTCCTGATTAGATTAGAATAAAAATAGAATAAAAAATAAATAGAGGGGTTAGGTGATTAGGTTATGAATGGAAGTTACTAAAATGGATGTGTGATTAACTGACAAATGCATGAATTAATCAGACTAACAAGAAAATCAAATCATGTTAAACAGTTAATATTAGGTATTCAATATTAGACAGTGTGATGATGTGACACTGCGGAAGCTAGTGGTCAATAGATTATCCATGCTTGGTCAACATTCAGATTGGTCAAAGGGTGGACTGCATGATGAAGACCCATAGGTGTTCCTAGGTTTTTATAGTATTGATAGGTGAATATTAACAGTTATGAGTAATAGATATAGGTGTTTATTTTTATTTTTGCAGAATTTCTCTTTTCTAGTGTGTTACGAGCAATTCCTGACTTAGGCCGGGAGCGTTCATTTTGTTTATTCATTTGATTTTTCCCTTTTTGTTTCTTAGTTAATACGGGGGTGCATAAGCCCCTGGATAATATGTTAATTTTGTTTCTAAGAGTGAGTTGAAAAGAAAAAAGAAAAAGCTCACAAGTTTGGTTTATTTTTATTTTTTTCTCGATTATTGTTTTGGGCATGTTTTTTCTTTGTTTGTTTTTTGTTTCTTTTCTATATATTTTTTCTTAGGGTACCTGACAAGCTGGGAGTGATCTCAACACATCAGGACTGGGTAGTATATGTCTATAAAATGGACTGGGAACAAAGTGAATGGACTAGAGCTGGTTCATGGATTTTTGTTCTCCGCCCATTAAAAATCCGGATCTAGGTTCTGGGGGTGTGTCGTGATTGGTGAAAGTGTTGGGAAGCATGATTCTCTGTACATTGATAAGCTCAGTAGGTTTTGGTCGCCATTGGCCAAATAGTCTTTGTGTAGGGTGTGAGCATGTGCAATTGATGATTGGCTTGTGGGGGACTCTGTTGGCTTGGTAAAGGCTGGCGGAGCATGTGGAAGATGTGTGTTTAAGGCGGACTGTGATTTGTTGCCATATATGTAGGACTACTGGGAGAGAGGGTTTGTCAGTACTGGCTGTCCAAGCCCGGAAGCAGCTGTCCAGGGACGAAGGTAATGATGTTTGAATGTTATTCCACATTGAAGGGTGGTGGGTTATACTGTTTTGACAGCATAATATAAGGAGAGCCATGTGAATTTTTCTGAATTTTGAATATTAACGATCAAGAAGCCATAAAATATATAGAAAAATGATTTGGAAAAGAAAGTTGTCAGAACTCAGACCAGTAAAGAGTGTCTGAGGGAGGAAAAATATGGATTCTCAATAAATTGTTGTGGTAGAAGTAACCTGCACTGTCCCGAAGCGATATATATTCACTGCAGGATACGAACAGGAGATTGGGGAACCGACATGCATCCGAGGGAATGAGAGAGGCCAAACGACAGGCAACCTACCAAGAGACAGGCTGCTAGGCCTCATCAACAACTCCGGCTGTCAACAGACAGGCTGCAAGGCCTTAGCAATTGACCAGGGGGTCAACAAGCGAAAGGGTGGAGCTGCTATCGCCCCTATCTACGACCAGGCGGAGGGGGGGAGAAGCAAACCTCTTCCACTAATCCGAGGGTCAACGGGGGTGAGCAGCCAGCGACGACCTCCTCACAGCTGTGACAGCGACACCCGAGGGAAGAGCTCCAGGTTCAACTGAACCGGCAATACAGCAGGGGGTCATACCCCTATAGAGTCAGCACGAGGCACACAGTCTCGACAGAAGACGGGGTGTGATAGAAAGGCAATTGGCTTTCTAATTCCACCTCCCAGAGTTGGTGGTAGCATTCAGCAGTCGTGAACTGCACCAGCTCTGAGAAATAAGGAGGAGGCCAGGTCAATCTAGAAAACATTGACCCCCCCTCTCCTCAATGCTCCAAGTCAGAATTTGACATCCCACATTGGAAACCAGTGGAAATTGATCCTGGTACGAAAAAGCGTGGCAAAGACTGCACACTGCACACAATAATTAGAATGGACTGCAAATAAAGATGTTTGAGGTTATAATTATACATAAGAAATAGATGTAAAAAAGAATGTGGGGTTGATTTTTAGGATCCGAGTGTGGCAAACCGTATGTATTTTATATTTTATCCAAGTATGATTTAAAATGTCTTAAGTCTTATCCCGATAGTAGTAAGCAGAAGTTAAGATCTATGTTTGACATAATTAAGGATAGATAAACTATCCGAGTGTGGAAACTGTAGTAGCTTTTTAATAGAACATAGATCCTAAGCCTCATTGTCCCATAGAAAAGGTCTGAAACTGGTATTCAAATCAAACTAATGTGTTTTAGTAGAAGCATGTCACTATCATGAAATCCTTGTGTCCTGGGGGACAAGATTAGATTGTGTGTGTGTTGTGACAGAGACCGGGGAAGCACCACAGGAGGTCATTTGCATATAGTCCCTGGCAGCTGCAGAACACCAAAATCAAAGGTTGTTAAACTGGTCCGGTGGCTGATTAGGACAGGAAGCCGACACCTTATGCCCCAGGTCTACTGCAGCTGGCAGGGGAGGAGCAAACGTCTCCATTCTCTGTAACAAAGTACATGTTTAATTGCTTGAATCTAATGATATAATGTACGCCAGATTTATGACGGGGAAACACAGAGTTGGAAATTAGGCCACGTTCTGAAAATAACATTGGAAAATAACTTAAAGGTGTCTTACTGAGTTAGGAGGTTTACCCTCAATGTGAAATAACTACAAATTCCTGTTATATTGTGGTAACCATCCTGAGTCGAATGATATGAAATATGCAATGTTTATGAGTCTCATTTAGCATCAAGATAAACTGTTCAATTATGATATCTCTGTTTATGTAATCAATCTCAATTCGAATATATATATATCTTGGGGTTCACCAACCAAAGTATTAGGTTAAATATACAGTGAAACTATTCTCTGGGCTTAAACAAAGTAGAGGGGGGTTGACCTATTAAGGACAACCCCCAATTTCACATTTAAACTTAGCAGGCCTGTGATTGGAGGAACACAGCTGCTGATGTCATCACACAGAGACTCTAGGCTTTTGGATATAAGGGGGATGTTGTGATTGTGAAAACCAAACCACCGAAGGAGACCACACCCATCTCTTCACACAGGAGCAGACGACGGCGGAAGCAGAGGAGAATCAACAGACAAAGAACATCACAGAGGAGGGAGAATATACTTCTTTGTTCATCAGCCAGAGAACAAAGCCATCAACAACTTATCAACTCTACTGTAATATTAGTCTAGTTGGGATCACAGACGGCATAGTGTCGTGATCACAACTATAGCATTTTTTACTTTTAATTGAAACAGATCATTTTTGTATACCTTTGTGGATTTAATAAACCACTCCGTTTGAAATAACTACCTTCTCCTCTCCATGTCTCCTGCTGCGCCGCTGGTCGTCAAACAAAGACCTACCAGTCTTTGTTTAAAGTACTTTCCAGGGCTTTAAAGGTTGGAAACACAACGTAGAGCAGATTAGATATTAGGTTCTGATTTATATCAGAACAATAAGCTCAGGAAATTACTACAGTAGCCAATGAGTGTGGCTTTGCAATGATAACCCACGTGGGGATGTATGAATCTAAAAGAAATAAAAAAGCCAAATGAATTGAAGTCTATGAGTTTTTCTTTTGTACACAGTTTACCAAAATCACTATTAATCACTCATTTCTGAATGGATCTTTATGAAATTTGGACATGTACTACATAAGGCTTCAGGCTATGGGTCCGTATGGATTTGTAAGCCATACCACCTTCTGGGGAAATACTACCTCTGGACTACTAACTACTACAGAAAAACTTTAGTAACAAGTTTTTCTACAACTCAAGTTCAATGTTACTCTCAATGTTACTCTATTACGTTAGCACTAAAAGTGATTTTTTTTTCTGGAATCAGACACTTCAGAATGTCCTCTTTCAAAAGAGACCAGGCTCATGTATGTACTATAAGTATAAAGTATGTTATTTTGGTTTGCAAAAGAAGTATGCAGGCCTCAAGTTCAAAAATGGCCACAGCTTGTTCTCGTATACCTGAATTTGCATACAGACACATTCTACATCCGTGCAATTAATCGCTTGTTGTCCGGGCAAGATGAGCAGTGGAATGTTTCTTCACTGACTCTTACAATGTATACAATAAGCCAATTTATACAACAATGTATAAAATATGTCCAGAAATACAAATAAAACCAACAATAAATAATCAATAACATTATCCGGTCCTCTCCCACTATTCCCCTCACTGTCCCGTCATCCAAACTAAAAAGTTTCGGTGACCGGGCATTCTCACGAGCTGCACCCCGACTCTGGAACTCCCTCCCTCATACCATCAGAGACTCTCCCTCACTCTCCACCTTCAAATCCAGACTCAAAACCTATACCTGTTCTCCCAAGCATTCAACCTTCCTTACCGATAACCACCCTCCTCCAACTCGCCACCATTTTCCCCCTGCCCCACGTTCTCTCCTCTCCTGCCCCCCCCCCCCCACCCCCCTTGGTTTTCCCTTACTCTCCTCTCGACTGTCTCCCCTACTCACTCCCGTACTTGTTATCCGTTACTCGTGGTTTTATGTTTCCTGTGTATTCTTATTGTCGTCCGTTTCCCTATGGTTCTGTTTCTTTGTTTTCTTTGTTTCTTTTTTGCCTATTATCAGCGACTTTGGGTCTTTGAAAAGCGCTATACAAAATAAATGAATTATTATTATTATTAATGGAGAACATGGCAAATATAGCCTATGAAATGAATGGGGTGTGCTGAGAGCAGAATGTAGATGTGTACATTCTATTACACTATGCGTGATTGGGTTTATTTATTTATTTATTTATTTATTTATTTATTTATTTATTTATTTATTTATTTATTTATTTATTTATTTATTTATTTATTTATTTATTTATTTATTTATTTATTTATTTATTTATTTATTTATTTATTTATTTATTTATTTATTTATTTATTTATTTATTTATTTATTTATTTATTCACTGTCATTTGCAGTGTAGTGCTTTAAAAAAATTATAATTCAGACATCACGATGCCTCGTTGAGGCATGTAAAATGTATTTTTTAACGAGACAAAGATTGTCGTATTTATTATTATTATAATTATTTAATTCCGAGGACGTCTGTAGAATCGACGTGAGCGCAATCACAATGATTTCTCCCAAATAAAGCCCTTAACCTCTTAACACATCCGGGGCCATCCACGTATATATACGTGATTGGGAGCCAGCACTTGACTGCCAATCATGTATATATACGTGTTTAACTCGTTATTTCTTTTATTCGCTATTGCCATTCATAATTCATCGAGGCACCTTGTGCATACAGTTCTGAGTGTGTCTGCGATTGCAGACGGTCAATACCGCCCCCTAACGCATTGTGGCAGCAACTGCACTACATTAGAAACGCTGTGGTTTGTTATCTGGGCCGAGCTGAGCCAATGCGGGCAGGGTTTAAATACTCCGTCGAGGTAACCTGTTTCAACGATACATCTGCGAGGCTGCCCCTCCCCCCTCCAATGCTGTTGAACGTGGCACGGACCTCCGCGCCCAGTATCTCAAATGGCGATCAGATAATTGGATTCTTTTTTCTGCATTACATCAGAGACAACGTAAGACCACTATACAGTATATCCAATCTTGCGTTGGTCTAATATTTCTTTCTCCCACGATTGAAGCTGTGTGTGTGGTCCGTGTTGTGCTTTTTACCGTTGGCTGCGGTGGGGGGGAGGGGGGGGCGAGCGCCGCACTCCAGGGCCCATTTTATTCTTGCATGAGGAAGGATAATAACGATAATCTTTAGATACTCAAGCGAAAAATGACAACGTGATAAGTGAATTTCACTAAAACACTATTATCGCGTCTTTTCCTGGGATTACTAAGAATCACCAAAACTATACTCATATTCAAAACGGTATAAAACGGAAATGTACGGATGCATATTCTTGGTATCTAGGGACATCTATGGACCTCAGTGAATGTATTCCAAGTGTCAGAAATATTGTGTCTATTACTAGGCTTGCTTAAATTGTGATGAAACAAAGGAGAATATGAATTATGATTTTTCTTTGCATCTTTGACAGTGAATAACACCATGCTAATAATGACCAGACATGAAGAACTGCCACTGATCTCGTTCAATACCTTCTTGAGATCATGTGTACAAAAGATCTAAGCAAATTAATAAAGGGAAGATGATTAAACAGAAGGTTCTGTAGATACAGTACTGAATTCTCCCATCCGGACCAATGCAATTTGAATATAGAATATAGAATAGCAGTCTTATAAATTACCTTATTATAGCCAATTCGCACATTTATATATATACATACGTATATTATCTTTCAAATGGCCGAGTTCAATTTGGATTTAGTATCACCAGGCGTGCATAAGTAAGGGATAATGTATAGCTACGAGGTCATTGTCGCAAAATAATTGACCGACACAGAGTTTAAAATACCGAGCCGCCTCGGCGAGGTGTTTTAAACGTCAGTGAAGGTCAATTATTTTGCGACAATGATCGAGTATAGCTATACATTATCCCGCTTATTACATGGCTAACTCACTAACAATATACCTAATTTATTTTACATCGACTCGCAATACTGGTTCTGGCTGCGTTCTGGCTCCGCTCGTCGCTCCGCCCCCTGTCATCGCCGGCAGCAGAACACCGGCAGTGTCTAATTGCACTGAAACAGTGTGTGTCAGTGGGCTTGATTGCGAACAGCTGCGCACAGCGGTCATTATTGTCCCACAGCGGTCATTATTGTCTGATAACTGACCTCTGACACGCGCTATTGACCAATCACAAGCAAGCATTTCGGCGAATGTGAAAACGCCATGTAATAAGAACAGATAATGAAATCTACTGTAATCTACTGTACTTTTTTATTTTGATCAGGGTTCAACCGTCTTCAAACTGATTTCAAATATAATTGTGATGCAGAATTGGCATATCAAACATTTTCACAAATATTTAATTCCTCATTTGAAAAATGCTTTCCTTACATTACATATAATAAAGGGACATCAGTCAAAAAGGAATGTAAACCATGGTTTACTTCTGGCTTGCTGAAATCTGCAAAGAAGAAAAACAAATTATACAAAAAGTTTGTGACTAGCCCAACCCCTTTAAATTCAGATGTTTACAACAAATTCAAAAATAAATGTACATACTTGCTTCGTGCAGCAAAAAAGACATATTATTCCGATAAATTTAAAGAAGCTGCCAGCAACATAAAATCCACATGGAACGTCATAAATCAATTACTTAATAAAAAAAGGCATGCTGTTTCATTTCCATCTACTTTTGTGGATGGAAATGGAACATACACAAACTCATCAGAGATTGCAAATGGTTTCAATAATTATTTTGTAAACATTGGAATTTCCTTGGCTAGAAATATTAGATTCATACAAGATTCATACAAGATTCAAGGTCAGTACCCATCTATGTCTACATTTGAACCACCTACCTCGGAAGAAATGCAAAATATTATTTTAAATTTAAAAAACTCAGCAGCAGGTTATGATAATATTAAAAGTAGTCTGCTTAAAGAGGTATTACCTTCAATAATTGAGCCATTGAACCACGTTTTTTCACTCTCCCTGGAAACGGGTGTTGTTCCAGGAGACTTGAAAGTGGCAAAAGTTATACCTCTGTTTAAATCTGGTGACTCATCCTTATTTTCCAATTACCGTCCGATTTCGTTATTACCGTCCATATCTAAAATATTGGAGAAGCTGGTTTATACCAGAATTTTTAAACATCTTAATGACAATAATATATTATATGAACATCAATACGGTTTCAGACAAAAACACTCTACGTACATGGCTCTCTTACAGTTTATAGATAGAATCACAGATGCACTAGACAATAAGCAATTTTCAATTGGTATATTTCTGGATCTATCCAAAGCATTTGATACTGTGGACCATAAAATACTTATATCAAAGCTTCAGAGGTATGGTTTGGCTGGCGACGTGATTAAATGGCTCAGTGACTATCTTTATAATAGGGAACAGTTTGTTTCCATAAATGGTGAAGACTCTGACAGGGCAAAGCTAGTCTGTGGGGTTCCTCAGGGCTCTATACTTGGCCCCCTTTTATTTTTGATTTATATAAATGATTTTGCTTGGGTATCTCCTAGAGTATTCTCGATCTTGTTTGCTGATGACACCAACATTATAATGTCACATGAGAATTTTGCAGTATTAATTAGGGAAGCAAATGATGGTTTATCTTGTGTCTCAGATTGGTTCCAGACTAATAAGCTATCGTTAAATGTAGAAAAATCGAATTTTATTGTATTTTGTAATAAAGGTAAAAGTTATTCGAAAAAGGAGGCAAAGCTATTAATCAGTAACACCGAAATCAAACAAGTAACTTCAACAAAGTTTTTAGGGATCCTAGTTGATGATAAACTCAATTGGAAAAAACACATTGATCATGTTTGTAAAAAAGCAATGAAGTCAGTAGGTATAATTAGGAAGGTGTGTTCATTGATAAATAGAAGTTGTTTTTTAATCCTGTATTATAGTCTTATCTTTCCTTACATATCTTATTGTAACATAATTTGGGCTAGCACTCATTCATCTCATCTTCAAAAAATTATTTTACTTCAAAAAAGATTTGTTAGACTGGCAACCCTCTCAGATCGATTTGAACCATCTGCTCCTCTTTTCAAGAAATTAAACATTCTGACTGTGTCTGAGGTTAATTCTTTACAGATATGTATATTTGTGTACAAATGCATTCATGATCACAATCTACCAAATGGTTTTAATAGTTTTTTTTCTTTTAATTCAGATGTTCATTCATATGCTACACGTCAGTCCAGGGACCTGCATATACCTTATTGTGGTACTTCACTTAGGCAGTTCTCAGTGAGGTATAGAGGGTCCAATCTTTGGAATGCAGCTGATCCTATGCTGAGGAAATCTCCATCTCTGCTTATTTTTAAAGCAAACTACAAAAAAATTCTCATCCAAAAGTAGTAGATAGATAACAGGTCATACATGTAGGTATGCATTTGGTTATGTGGGTGGGTAGGTTTGTAGGCAGGTGGGTGGGTTGTTGTATATTATTATGTACACAGTATATGCATGTATGTACTGTGTGTATGTATGTTTGTATTAACACAAATCTTTTAATGTATTCTGGTATTTTATAATATGCATATTTTTGTATTTTTGTATGTTTGATTTTATAAAACAGGGGACGTTCTTGATAAGCCTCTAGGCTTCTAACTTCTCCTTCACAATCGTTATAACTTATTATGTATTGTTTTCTGTTTAACTGTGTTAATAAACAAACAAACAAACAAACAAACAAACAAACAAACAAACAAACAAACAAGCATTTCGGCGAATGTGAAAACGCCATGTAATAAGAACAGATAATGAAATCTACTGTAATCTACTGTACTTTTTTATTTTGATCAGGGTTCAACCGTCTTCAAACTGATTTCAAATATAATTGTTGCTGCATGCTAACAATAGGGAAGAGAAACGAACTGCGCTTCAATATTTGTCAATAACGTTACGTTTTGTGGCTTATTATCTAGAATAATAAGAGTTATTAAAAAAATGCATACAGAACTATGAAGCTTGAAACTCCATAGAGGCTTTCAGGAAGTGTAGTTCTGAAAAATGCCAATGCAGATCCAGAGCTAGCGATGTCCTTCACAAAATGGCAGCCAAAAAACTACAATTCACGTGGTTCAAAGTTGTCCAAAATGGTCGCCTCTCGCGAAATAACCCTGACCAAAACTAAATGAAAATCTATCTAATAACACCTTAACCTATTCCTAAACTAACGTATTGATGATAATATACATTATAAATGCTGTTGTGACATGGTTATGATGTTTATACTTGAATCCGTTTGAAAATAAAAACGATACTTTTGAAGAACAGACTGGAGATATTGATTTATGACACAATGTCATTTCCGGACCGGTACCGGTCCCGTCGGGTGGAAGAGGTTAAGAACACGGCGCACACCAGTCTGTCTGACTTACGACTGCTCTTTCGCACTCGTAAATCCTGCTCTTAGGTACGAGCGAATCCCAGAGAAGGAACCGTTAGTGCATGCCAAAATCAGTGGAGCTACGATGAAATTTTTTCGTAACTTTTCTCGTAAGTCCGTCGATGAATGAGGACCAATGGGTCTCATTCACCAACGGACTTAGGACAAAAGATCTGAAAAATTTTGGTCTTAGTGCCACTTAAAGACATTTTCGGGCCGATTTTGGGATTCACCAACCGTCCCTTGTCTTGGATTCCGTCCTAACTAAGAGCAGGATTTAGGATCCCTGAATAGCAGTCGTAAGTTGACAGACTGGTGTGCGCCGTGTTCTTAACGGCTTTATTTGGGAGGAATCATAGTGATTCCTTCATGTCAACTCTACAGGCCTCCTTGGAATGAATGAATCATAATAATCTAAATAAATATGACAATATTTGTACGATAAAAAATATGTTTTATATTTAAAGTCATGCCTCAACGACGCATTTGATGTCCGGAAATAAATAATAGCACTACACAAACACTGCAAATGGCTTTGAATAAATGAGATAAATGTTGTTATTATTTATTGTTCTTATTTATATTTTTGGACATTGCTTATTGTATACATTGTAAGAGCCAGTGGATTCCACTGCTCATCTTAGCGGTATGATGTTGCGTGTGACAAATAAAACCTTGACCTTGCAGGTGGACTTGAACAGCAATCATGTACATTGAACCCTGCCATCCAATTAACAGTGAGCAATCGGGCTATTTAAATGGTCAACTTTGCACCCTATAGGCTTACACACACAATATGGGAAACTTACTACTGCTGCTGCACGACATTGCTGAACACGCGTTGAGGGAGCGCCAGTTCCACGATCATGCTGATCTAGTCGCCAAGAGCGACGCGTACCTAGTGGGACGCTTCAGGCTGCCAAGGCCCGTCTTGATGGAGCTGTGCGAGACGCTGGAGCCAGCACTGAGGAGCCGGACCAGACGCTCCAACCCTGTGCCACCACACATACAGGTACTGTCCACCCTGGGCTTCTTATCCACCGGAACATTCCAGAGGGAGCTAGGAGACAGGGTGGGCATATCGCAGCCCTCGATCAGCCGCTGCCTCCCACGAGTCTTGGGTGGCATCATAGAATTGGCCAGGACATACATCCAATTCCCATTTCCGACCAACAGCAAATCTAGGTGAAGACTGACTACAGAAACGTCTCTTTCCTTGAAGGGACATTGTAGAGTCTGCTTCATGAGCTCCATCACAATTAAAAGGCGACAGTGGATCAGGAGGTAGAGCGGTCGTCTGGTAATCGGAAGGTTCCCGGGTTCGATTCCCGCTCCTCCCGGGCAGCGCGTCAAAGTGTCCTTGAGCAAGACACTTAACACATAATTTCTCCCAATGAGCAGGTTGGCACCTTGCATAGTTGCTTCTGCCGTCGGTGTGTGAATGAATCAGTGAATGTGAGGAACAAAATTGTAAAGTGCTGTGGATAAAAGCGCTATATAAATACACCATTTATCAAAACAATTAGCTTCCTCCTTTAACTCACACAACCATGAACGGCACCTGTCTTCCCCACATCCACTGCATCTCTTGCTCTCTCTCCTACACACAGCTGTACCAAAAGCCCATCATCACTTACATAGCAATGGTCTTGGTATGTATGCCCTCACTTGTTATCTAAGCACACTCTCATTGGCAGGTTGTCCAAATCAAAACATAACAAAACGGACAAACTCGTTTGCCTTTCTTCATCCCGATAGCAAGAAAGCCTAGACAACTCCTGATATTGCCTTGAACGTTTTTGCCTCTACCTCAAGAGGGACAATCATTCCTTTCAAAGGAGAAACGTCAAGTTTCTTCTTGAGAGCTTTATTTTTCTGTGAATTGTAGGAGCATCCAGTTTTAATTCCACTGCTAGTGTCCCAAGTCTCCAATTTCTTTCTTTACCATTCTGCTACTTTCAGCTGTGAAATAATCATGTCGGGTCAACCAAATTGACACATAATCATGTATATCTGACTATATTCAATATCCAAATTGTCAAGGTTATCAATAATATCCAATAATGAAGGGTAGGAAACATCCTTCAAAGGTTTATTCCAAAAGTGAATCAAGCACAAGTTACAAGGAAATTACATTGCAACGGGCAGACATTCTACATTCTGCCAGGAACAGGAAGAATCAAGCTTCCTTTATGTCGTCACTAAGCCAATGACAATGCTTATTCAGAATAGAATCAGAAACTAGACTGAAACAAGACCAAATGAAGAAATAGGTATATTGGTCAGCTAGCCTGTTAAGCCGTAAGGTCCCCCAATTAAGGTCCCCCTGCTTTTCTTCATCATGAATCGATCAATAGAGACCGTATTAGATCCCCAATTATCATATCATGGGGTATCATTGGAAAGCCACACTCATTGGCTACAACCCTGTCCAAATCTTTTCGAGATCGCCAAATGATTGACGGAGCTAGAGCCCCCGGAGTTCGGGGGTGGTAATGTGTACTTTGGCGCACGCCTCACATATCAGCATGTAACTCGAGAACCGCTGAACGGATTTTTTCACCTGAAAGGGCAATTGACAGGCAACAAATAGGGCTTTAATTCTATCCATATATTGTATTAAAAGAAATGCACACCGAGCCCCTAGAGGTCGGCAAAGTGGCGCGTCACGAATCGTCCCACATGTGGGCCCTTGGATGTTAAGAGGTTGTTTTTTGTTGTTGTTTTTTTTGCCAAGAGTAAAGACCATAACCCTATCAAAACAGCAGTCAAAGTGTATATTTACATTTTTACTGATGTTTTATAAGATTTACAGAAAATAAGAATTTATCGGAAAAATGCAAATTATATCTATTTTATCGTAAAACCGTGAGGAAATGACTAAATCCAGATGTAACCCTGCCATTGGAAAGAGGAGCCTTTTCCCTATCCATAGATGTATGATTTGGCCATAATAAGGTCAAGGTCAAGTTCAAGGTCAAATATGAATTTATAATTAAAATGAATTAACATTTATTACTGTATCTACAAATCCTTCTGTTTAATCATTTTCCCTTTATTCATTTGCAAGATTACACTTGATCTCAAGACGTGGTGAATGAGCTCAGTGAGCGAAATAAAAAAAACTCAATGTTTTCATGGTGTTATTCACCGGCACAGATGCAAAAATAAATCATAATTTATATTCTCCTTTTTTTCATTACAATTTACTCAAGCCTAGTAACAGATAACAATATTTCTGACACTGGAAATTCATACCCCCAGGTCCCTAGATGTTCCTAGATACCAAGAACACAGACAATTGACCTTGTAGAAGTCGTAGTAGTTATGAGATGGCGCCGCTACGACCGGCTGTCTGTCTGTGCGCTCCGTCGAGACTGTGCTTACTTTTGTTAATATTTATAGTTTTAAGAGTTTTGTCTGTACCAACAGTAGGTGCATTTAATGTGTATGACCGTCAGTCACTTATAGACATTGGATTACGGGAAATGTACCGACTGGATTACTCTCTGGATCAGCTCTCTGAACCACAACAATGGCCTGTTGAGATCTTGAGGACATCAGGACCGGATCTCGCCCCCAGGGACAAAGGATCCAGGCGACGAGGAAAGAGAGCTGGAGTCCGTAACCGATTGAGAACCAGGCGGCACAGGACGCCACTACCCAGTATATTGCTAGCCAATGTACAATCAATAGACAATAAACTAGATGACATCCGAGCAAGGATTCAATTCCAGAGAGACGTTAGAGACTGTAACGTTCTCTGCTTCATCGAGACATGGGTGACGCCAGACGTCCCAGACCACGCCATCCAACCGGCCGAACACTTCTTCATTCACTGCAAGGATAGAACAGCAGAATCCGTGGAGAACAGCGTGGAGGTGGAATAGCCTTCATGTTGAACAACAATTGGAGCGATCCAGGCAACGTGAAGGAACTATCGAGCCACTGCTCCCCCAACCTGGAATATATATCCATCAAGTGTCGACCTTTCTTCCTCCCGAGGGAGCTAACGTCGATCATCCTGGTCGGGGTGTATATACTATATAATATATAATATAAACAAAGGATCAAGAGCACTCCGGTAGTCTCGTGAGAGGTGCAGAAATGGGATGTGGAGTCAGAGGAGACGCTCCAAGCTGCGCTTGAATGCACAGACTGGAGTGTATTCCGTGACACAGATAACATTAATGACTACACGGAGACAGTGCTGGACTTTGTTCGTACTTTGGTGGAAGAAACAATCCCCACTACCATAATTAAAGTTTACCCAAATCAAAAACCCTGGGTAGACAAATCCGTCCGTGAAGCTCTGAAAGCGTGCACCACAGCATACAACGACGGCCTGGTGGCAGGCAACATGAATGACCACAAGGTGGCGCGATACAACATAAGTAGGACAGTAATAGAGGCAAAACGGCGCTACAGGGATAAAATTGAACTCCAGTTTGAACAGGCTGACTCCAGAGCTATGTGGCAGGGCCTCAAAACGATGACAGACTACAAAGGCACCTCCCTCAAACTGAACAGTGACATCTCCTTAGCAAATGACCTCAATACCTTCTATGCGAGGTTTGAGGCTGGTAATAACAACACCAGCCTACAAGCCATGGCAATGGGGGGGGGGGGGTCTGCTGATGGAGACTCAGTGTTCAGGGTAACAGAGCATGAGGTGAGGCGGACCTTTAAAAAAGTGAATATCAGGAAGGCAGCAGGACCGGACGGCATCCGCGGCCGCGTCCTAAAAGTCTGTGCCGACCAACTGGCCCCGGTATTCACTGACATATTTAACCTGTCCTTAGAACAGGCTGTCATCCCCACCTGCCTGAAGAAGTCCACTATCATCCCTGTACCTAAAAAATCCAAGCTTGCTTGCCTCAACGACTACCGCCCTGTAGCTCTCACCTCCATAGCCATGAAGTGCTTTGAGAAGCTAGTAAAGGGCTACATCTGCTCCTCCCTCCACATCAACCTGGACCCCTGCAATTTGCATACCGCCCCAACAGGTCCACGGAGGACGCCATAGCCCATGTGCTGCACACAGCAGCATCACACCTGGACAAGAGGAAGGGGAACTATGTGAGAATGCTATTCATCGACTACAGCTCGGCATTCAATACCATAGTCCCCTCCAAACTCATAGCCAAGCTCAGGGACCTGGGCTTGAACTATGACCTCTGCCAGTGGGTCTTGGACTTCCTGACGGGCAGACCCCAGGTGGTGAGAGCAGGCAACTGCACCTCCTCATCCATCACCCTCAACATAGGGGCCCCCCAGGGCTGTGTTCTGAGTCCCCTCCTCTACTCCCTGTACACACACGACTGTGGCTCAGCGGAGTAACAACACAATCATCAAATTTGCTGACGACACAGTAGTGATGGGCCTGATCTCTGCAAACGACGAGAGGGCCTACCTGGAAGAGGTCAAGGTCCTGGCGGGATGGTGCCAGGAGAACAGCCTCTCCCTGAACGTCAGCAAAACAAAGGAGATGATTGTGGACTTCAGGAGGTCGGGGGTCAAGGACTACAGCCCCCTCAGCATCGACGGGGCACGGGTTGAGAGAGTGAACAGTTTTAAGTACCTCGGAGCCCACATATCCGAGGACTTGACATGGACCACACACATTGACAGTGTTGTGAAGAAGGCACGACAACGCCTCTACTTCCTCAGGCGCCTAAGGAAGTTCCAAGTCAGTCAGAAGATCCTTAAGAACTTCTACTCATGTACAATAGAGAGCATCCTGACTGGCAACATCACCTCCTGGTTTGGGAATAGCACTGCACAAGACCGAAGCAGACTACAAAGAGTGACACGTTCAGCCGAACGCACAATTGGAGGGGGGCTCCCCACCCTCCAGAACATTTACAACAAGCGGTGCAGGTTGTATAGTGTTTATTGTTCGTTGAGCAGCCTGATGGCCTGGGGATAGAAGCTTCTTCTGAGTCTTTCTGTGCTCGCCTTGAGACTCCGGTATCGCTTGCCTGACCGCAGCAGTTCAAAGAGCCAGTTGTTCGGGTGGCTGGAGTCCTTGATGATTATCTTAGCCTAAACCAGCTTGGATCGGAGTAGGTCTGAGGCGGCCAGAAGATGCAGAGCGTAGGGGTCTTGAGGGTGTGTAGTTAGAGACCATTGACCGGAGGTAGGTGGGAGCGGTTCCCTTTGCCGCACGGTATGCTAGGTCGAGGGCCTTGAAGCGGATACGTGCAGCAATGGGGAGCCAGTGCAGGTCCCTAAGAAGTGGGGTGACATGGGCCGACTTCGGTAGGTTTGAGATCAGGCGGGCCGCTGCGTTTTGAATGAGTTGAAGAGGCTTGGTGGCAGTGGCCGGGAGGCCAGCGAGCAGTGCGTTGCAGTAGTCGAGGCGGGAGTTGACTGTTGATTGGACGAGGAGTTGGGTGGCTTCTTTTGTCAGGAAGGGACGGATCCTTCTGACGTTGCTCAGGAGGAATCTGCAGGTTCTGGTTGTCACTGCGATGTGAGCAGAGAAGTTCAACTGGTCGTCGAAGACAACACCAAGGTTCTTGGCGGTCCGGGACGCGGTCACAGCTGCATTCTCGACTGTGATGGAAAGGTCGGTCAGGGGGGGATTTGGCCGGCAGGTGGAGCAATTCTGTTTTGCTTAGGTTCAGTTTGAGGTGGTTGGTCGTCATCCAGGCGGAGATGTCAGACAGACAGGCCGAGATCCGCTCAGAGACGTGGATATCTGAGGGAGGGAAGGAGAGGAAGAGTTGAGTATCATCGACATAACAATGATACGTGGCACGTGGCACGAGACTGAGGCACGCCACACACCACTCTGTAGCAGTAGTCAATATCGGCGAGTATACTGTCACCCTCGTCACTCCCTCTCCGGGCATAATCTATCAGGTATTTTGGGGGTTTGTGTTCCCTTGAGGGATACCTCCCACTGCTTGGGGCACTTGACGTCACCCTCGGGTGCTCCTCGTCATCGCCCTCTGGGGGTGGCTGGCTGTCTGCTTGCACGCCTGTGCTCAGTACGCTAGGCGGGGGTGTCTCTGTCCCCCCATACCTTACCCCGGAGTCCAGCCATGGCTCCTCTGTCTGTGTCTCGATTTCGCATGTTGTCTTGGTGACAAATTTCACTAGTCTGTGCTTTTGCACCTTCCCTTTACCGGGATAGTAGACTAGGAGTGCTGGGCTCCCTCTGTCGTGTCCTACAAAGAACCCTTTTTCACATCTGGACTCAAGCTTACCTCTGTCCTGCTGGTAAGTATAGCACACTGATCCGAATTTGTGCATTCTGGCTAGATTACATCTTTTCCCAGGCATTGCTGTATATGGGGTGGTGCCCGTGTGTTTATTAAAACACCTGTTTCTGGTGTAAGGAGCTTCTTGTACCGCATAATGCCACAGGCTCTTCGGTATGTTACTATCGTCTAGCTTACACCTGGCCATTTCAAAAAGGGTGCGCCATTCCCTCTCTGCTACCCCGTTCTGATGTGGGGAGTAGGGACATGACGTCTCGTGTCTGATCCTGTTCTTTCTTAGCAGTGATTGGAACTCTCTGTTCGTAAACTCGGCCCCGTTGTCTGATCTCAAACATTTTACTTCCCCATAGGGGGCTACATCGGCAAGGAACTTTTCCGTGGCTTGGAGCGCATCACTCTTTGCTTGGAGGAAATAGACGAACACTACGCCTGTACCCACATCTGTAAAGGACTGTACGTAGTTAAAGCCACCTATGGACTCGTTCCTTACTGGACCGGCTAGGTCGGTGTTAACTACTGTAGCTCCAGCGGTCTCTTTACTTTTTTTTTTTTTTTTTTTTATCTTTTTCCTCCGATTTTCTCCCATCCCAATGTTAGTCGTATGCCAATTCCCAATCCCTTCCTGGTCGCTGCGCACTTAGCCCCCACAGTCAGATCATCTGGGAGAGTGGAGGCTATCACGTGCTTCCTCCGACACACGTCCAGCCAATCAACCGCTTCTTTTCACCTGGCAGCGCGGATCCTCCCTGAGAGGGCGTAGCGTGTGGAAGGATCACACTATCCCACTAAGGTCCTATCCGCACTTAGAAGGCGCCCCGACCGAACTGTAGGAGTCGCTGTTTACAATGACCCGGACCCACCCGCCAGCTTTTCCCACCCTCTAATACAGCCAATTGTATTAGTGTGAACGGCCAGCCAAGCTGGTGACAACCCCGGAGCTGTGAGCTGGATTCGAACAGGCGAATCCAGCTCACAGCTTCGGGGTTGGTGACGAACGCAATCTCCGCTACGCCACCTAACCGCTAGGTCTCTTTACTTTCTCCGTGGGGCCCCTGTTCCTTGTTTGAGTAAACTTCCCTCTTATGCAAACTTCACATTCTTTGTCAGGTCTACACCTCTCACCTTTAATGTGCATACCGTCTGTCACTGCTTGTAGCTTTAGCAAATCCTCGTGATTACAATGACCCATAATTTCATGCCACGTCTGGATGTCATGGCTAACAGTCACATTACATTTGTCATTATTATTGCACTCCGTTTGTAAGTAGTACATTCTCCCATATACGTTGATATTAAACCGTGTACCATCTCGTTCTACAAGAACATCTTTACCTTCACTGAAGAACACTTCGGCGCCGTTAGCAGTAGCAGATTTGACTGAGAATAGTTCTTGTGGGAACGAGGGTATATATAAAGCATTCTTTAATGTCACTGTAAACCGGCGTCCCTTACTGTCTATAAGGCGTACCTGTGCGTCTCCTCTCCCTTGCGCCAACCCGTAGGTGCGCTTCCCGTCTGCCAGCTCCATGCTGTGTCCCTCCGGCTTGAAGGATTTATCGAAGTTCTTGAAACTGCTCCTGTCGTTGATGATGTGGGACGACGCACCTGTATCTACGATCAACCCCCTCCTCGGGAGCTGCCGGTGCTGTGTTGGCCGGATGACGCCTGTAGTCCGCGCCCCGAAAACGAAATCCTCTCGTCCCGCCGCTCTTCGTGCGTCATCTCAACCCGTCACACGATCTCTGTCGCCATCTCGTCCACAGTCGCCATCTCGTCCACAGTCGCCATCTTGGCCGCGGCCGCGATCTCGTCCATGTGCCCCGCCTCGTCTCTGGCCGACATCTTGCCCATGTGCGTATTGGGCGCTTTGGTCTCGTTTCTTTCGGCACTCTTTGTCTGGGTGCCCCGATGATCTGCAGAAGTTGCACCAGACTGTCCTGTTGCAGTTATCTCTCCGATGCCCGTTCTCTCCGCATCGCCAACACGTCAGCTCCGTCGTGGGCCTGGCCCTTTCCCTCTGTGTCGCTCGGGCTTTCAGTGCTATCCTCCCTGCTTCCGCGACGTCTGGGTGGATATCCTCTGAAGCCTCAAAGTTCCGCAGCTTGGCTTTGAACTGCCCTAATGTCATGTCCGTTGAACCGTGGGTAACCAGTAGCGCGAACGGCCTGTATAACTCCGGCAGTCCTCTCATCACCATTGCCATCATTAGCCCCTCTCCTGGTGCCTCTCCTGCACTCTTGAGCGCCGTCATGATCTGCTCAGCTCGGATGATGTATTCTGTCATCGTCTCTGTGTGCCCCTTCTTCAGGGCCGTTAACGTTACGTAGAGGGACACTACTCGGGGCCTTCCCCGTCCGATGTAATGCTCCCTCAACACTCCCAGGCTTTCTCGGCCTTTGTCCTTCGTGTCGCGGAATATTAGTCCCAAGCTCGTATCGTCGAGCAGCGGCGCCAACTCACAGTATGCGTCCGCGTTTAGTTTGTCGTCTTGTGCTTGGTCCTCCGCCGTCAGTGGCCCCGCGGGGGCCGCCAGGATCACCGCCTTGAGTCCCGCGCTGTGCATGCAACATAGCATGCGCTCTTCCCAGAGCTCATATCCTTCCGCTTTCCCATTAAATGTGGGCCACTTGCTTCTTCCCTTGGTCGCCATCCTCTTTCTTGGTGGTAGGTGGTTGGTGTAGCTTAAGCTCCGTTGGCCTAGTATCTAGCCACGCGGTACTCCCGGTGCTGCTCTGGCCTACACGTCAGCTAAGCTAACTACCTTTATTATTTCGCCCCTGCGAGATCTGGGCCCATAACCTGTTAACAGATTTGGCAATGGGGCGACAATAATGTATACAAGAGGCATGGTATTCTATCTTTGGCCTTGTTCTGCTGGCAGCGGTTTATTTATCATGTAGTCTCATGATACAGCAGCACATATGATCTCCTCTCCGGGAGGGGCAGAAGTGAGAAGAAGGAACAGTAGGAGGGAACCAAGGTTTATATAGTCCCAACCTGGTGTAGACAGTAGACGCTCCGCCTACAGCGCCCTCCAGTGGACACAGATATACATGCAGTCATGAGGGCAGTAGAGCAATTTACAGTGTCAGTTACAACCATACATACACCCTCTATATTCAACAATACGAGAAGCCATGAGACGTGACAATGTTACCCAGTGATTTAGTGTAGAGGGAGAAGAGAAGGGGTCCTAGGACCGAGCCCTGGGGGGCACCCATCCGCAGGGGGCGGGTGGCCGACAGGGTCCCTCTCCATGACACTTGGTAGGAACGGTCATTGAGGTATGATGTCAGCCATGTCAGCGCAGAGCCAGCCACTCCCATTCCTGCGAGGGCTGCGAGGAGGATCTGATGGTTGACTGTGTCGAAGGCTGCAGATAGATCTAGGAGAATCAGGACAGAGGAGAGACCTTTTGCTTTTGCTAAGTGAAGTGCCTCTGTGACCGCAATGAGGGCCGTTTCTGTGGAGTGGCCAGTCTGGAAGCCAGACTGATTAGGGTCTAGGAGGTCATTCTGTAAGAGATAAGCAGTAAGTTAGTTGGATACAGCACGCTCAAGTGTTTTAGAAAGGAAGGAGAGAAGAGAGACAGGACGATAGTTGCCTATGACGGTGGGGTTCAGGGTTGGTTTTTTTATGAGGGGCGTGACTCTGGCATGTTTTAGGGAGGTGGGGACCACCCCCGAGTTGAGTGAGGAGTTGATGGTTGCAGTTAGGAATGGGAGGATGTCCGGTGCTATGGTCTGGAGGAGTGGGGAGGGTAGCTGGTCCAGCTGGCATGTAGTTGGACGGTTCGACGTTACCAGTGTCAGGTTCTCGGCTTCTGTAATGGGAGAGAAAGATGACAGAGTGAAGGATGAGGTTCTCGATTCAGCGTTTGGAATGGGTGGGGGTTGGGAGAAGGAGCTGCGGATGTTCTCCACTTTTTCCTCAAAGAAGATCGCAAAGTCTTCGGCAGAGAAAGATGAGGGAGGAGGGGGTGGGGGGGGGGGGGAGTGAGGAGGGAGGAATTGTCCCTCATTGGAATTGATCATTTTAACTAGGGGTGCACCGATGTATCGGTTGGGTATAGGTATCGGCCGATAAGTGCCTTGTTGACTGCAATCGGCCTATCGGCCGATAAGCTCGAATGTGCCGATGGCAATAGCCGATAAATATCCATCAATTTGTGTAGCGTCAAAACAAAAAAAAGTTCACTCGCGACCTACCTGCACAACGCCGCCCCCGGCCCACACACACACAAGCTACTGCATCAAAGTTACTACTTATGATTAACAAGGCGAGCACAGAAAGACTCAGAAGAAGCTTCTATCCCCAGGCCATCAGGCTGCTAAACGAACAATGAACACTACACAACAACAACCACCAAACGCACATAGCACACACATCCACACACACACACTCACTTTAAACAAACACACTGTAGCACCCACTCCACACACTTTATAGCACACACCCACTTTAAACAAACACACTGTAGCACCCACTCCCCACACTTTATATTTATTGATGAAGGATTGCACTACAACTCGTACACCTTACTGTAAATTGTACCTAAATTGTACCTCATCCCATTTCTGCTTTGCACTATATAGTACTGTACATTAGTACACTGCATAGTATTGTATATTATATGGTAACTCAGTTACGTCTATTCTGCATCGAACATTGTACATATGTCTATACTGAACACTGTGACCTCATTTTCTACTTCTAAATTACATGCTATACTATGTTATTTGATACTATCTTGTCTAGCACAGTCTCTGGAGCGTAACAGTAAGAAGCATTTTGTATGAAAGTATTCTGTACTTCTGTATGACAACTATTAAAGAAACTTGAAACAAGGCATTCGTTTTGTGGCATTAACATTATATAGTTAGTGTTACACGTTCATAACATCAGCATATTATTTACCCGAACGTAGCAAGCGTTCATACTAGCTCAGTTCCTTCCGTTGCTCACAGAGCCCTGAGTTTTACCCATTCTGCAATCTGTTAATAACGTTTTCAATCAGACACATGTATAGAAAGGCTTTGTTTTATTATAACATGGCAGTAGCCGATAAATATCCATCAATTTGTGTAGCGTCAAGACAAAAAAAAGTTCACTCGCGACCTACCTGCACAACGCCGCCCCCGGCCCACACACACACAAGCTACTGCATCAAAGTTACTACTTATGATTAACAAGGCATTCGTTTTGTGGCATTAACATTATATAGTTAGTGTTACACGTTCATAACATCAGCATATTATTTACCCGAACGTAGCAAGCGTTCATACTAGCTCAGTTCCTTCCGTTGCTCACAGAGCCCTGAGTTTTACCCATTCTGTTTTCAATCAGACACATGTATAGAAAGGCTTTGTTTTATTATAACATTAGTTGCAGTAAAATCATTAGGCCTCATTTAAGTCATCTTGCGGAGCTAAAAGCTAAACGTCGGCCGCGCCGTGTTGTTGTTCTAGAAAACCTCTCATCAAAATCAATGGCGGACAAAAGCAGGAGTAAAAAATGCAACACGCTTGCCGATTGGTGGTAACAGCAGAGGCGGGTGCAAGCGGTGTGTGACGTAATTGGCAGAATCGACTGTCAATCAAAATGTCATTGGTTGAGACAATAGTATCTTGCTGCAGCCCAGCAGGTAGACCATGCTGGGAGAACTAGTAACTAGCTGCAGCCCTGCAGAACAAACTGGGAGAGAGATAGTGCTATTTCTTGATGTTTCCTTTTTTTAAGTAAGTAAAGAGGCCTATGTTCATATCGGTGAGCACAATTTGTAAGACAAATATACAGTAGTTTCATAAAAAAAAAAAAAAATATTACAAAAAAAATGTATATTTAAAAAATATTAAAAAAAAAATGTTGCCACAAGTATCGGTATCGGTATCGGCCGATTGTGTTAGTTGAACAATCGGTATCGGTATCGGTGGCAAATTTTCATATCGGTGCATCCCTAATTTTAACGAAAATAAATCAATAACAAAATCGGCCTATTATCATCTTTTAAATAGAGCAAGAATTACAGGATGCATATCCAAACAATAATAGTATTTTCTCGGGCCTTCCCCAAAAAAGCATGGTATGGTATGGTTGGGTTTATGTCTCCATTATCTATGTTCAGCCTGGCTGGGGCTATCCATGGTCTAGCATGGCATGTTATGGTTGGGTTTATGTCTCCATTAGCTATGTTCAGCCTGGCTGGGGCTAGCCATGGTCTAGCATGGTATGGTATGGTTGGGTTTGTGTCTCCATTGTGTTTTTTGTAAACTCTCCGGCTGGAAATTCCCACCACCAACTGTAGTGCACAAGCTAAACCATGATGTTACAACAACAGCCCCAGCCATATTTGGCCAGGTTGTGAAAGATGGCTGTCTCCACCAGGATCCAGGCAGGTTTGAAAGAAAATGGAGATGCTCGCTGTGTGCCTGCACGGCTAAACCCTGGCTAGTGGAGACAAAGCATATGAAAGCTGAACATATTACACCATATCACTCTGCATTGGCTACTAGTGTGTCACAGAATTTACTTCAAAATATTGGGTCTCATTCCCGAACGGATTTACGACAAGAAATTTGCTCTCAGGCAGATTTCAGCCAATTTGAGACATATTAGGGCTGGTAGAGCGATTCCCCAAAGTTCCCTGAGATTGGATTCGGCCGTGGCTGAGAGCAGAATTTAAGAGTGCTGAGGAGCACACTTATGATTGATTGATTGTTTGAAAATGTTATTAACTTGACAGACTGTGTTCTCTATGTTCTTAATGGCTTTATTTTGGAGGAAGCATAGTGATTCCTTCATGTCAACCCTACAGGCCTCCTTGGAATTAATTACTTAATCATAATTAAAATAAATATGATAAGAAATTACGCGGATGTCGGAAAAATAAATAATATGGATTCATCTGATCACAGGGCAGCTGGATTAACCATATCTGAACCAGCTATTTTGGTGCACTTTAATTACTCATATATTCAAACACAATTATGCAATTATTGTGAAATGATTGAAAATAATAATTATTTAATGCCTTCTGTGGAATTTGTATTTCTTATTTGTTACATATCTGTTTTATTGACTTTCTCCGCCAAGGACGCCTAAACTCGTCATTGCTCGCCATGCTCATTCTGCCAATGACGCCGTAACACGTCATTGAGATCAATATTTCAAAAATCTGTGATCGCAATCATATTTCTCCCCGGGAGACTTGAGATCTACTGTTGATCCCCTCTCAACTCTCCAACGGTTCAAGAGCGCCATCTGGTGGCCGATCGGCGGATCGCCCAAACCGGAAACCGGAAACGGAAACTGGTGCTCATCCAAATTCGGTCCGATCACTCGCTATAGGTCCCGGGACTCGAGCGCGACACAATGGATAGTGATCCGTTACCAATAACTCAATAAACAACATGATTTGGACGTATATACTATTATACAACCTGGAGATAGATCGCATATTTCAACATCCCATAATAGGAATATTTTTGCTCCACGCTCATCGCCCAACGCTACGAGGAAGCTGTGGTGAGTTTCAGCGTTTTTTTTTTACCGTGTTCGATACAAACTGCTCTAATGATCATATCACCCACACTAGATGAATCATCTAACGTTGGCCACGGAATTATAAACGACCCCCCCTCATCCAGTCAACATCAGATGATAAGTAGTAACTTCTAGAAGCACGTCCATTTGAAAAAAAAATCTTGCGCCGATCGCTATCAAACTGTAGTTGATCATCAATATAATGCATTTATGGCTATAAATCACGTCCTGCAGAATGCTGCAGAAAACGATAAAAACATATTTATACTTTAGACCGTATTTTAGTATGAATATGTGAATGAAAAAGTATAACGTTCCCACATCCTGAACGATAGATAATTGACGTTGAATGGGCCATAGTAATGTCAATTTAGCAATACAATTTAAAAAGTTATAGCCCTGCAAAGAAGGGGAACTTCTCCATACACAAATAGAGCTGGCAGAGGATGGTATAATGATGTACATAAGCCTGGCGGAGAAAGTGTTAATTATACATTTGAAAGAATGCAGGTTATAGCCAACATGCAATATATGGGACAGACATTTGTTTGATATAGCTATAACTTGCATTCCTTCAAATATATCATTAATCAATAAAACAGATATTGAAATACACTATGTAGCCTACTACACCAACACTGCAAATGACAGTGGATAAATAAATAAGAACTAAAGTTAATCGCATGGAAATAGACTGCATTAATATTCCATAAGTCTTGTGTGCGCCAGTATAGCCTACCTGTCTAATGAATGAACAGTAGGCTTATATTATTCTAATTACTTGTTTCATTAGGATTTAGTAGATACTATATATATGCTCTGCCCTATACAGTAAGTACAGTACACATATTAAGGGCGCAAGAGTCGGGCAGCAGACTGGTGGACTGTACTATGCAGCGCAGTATCTGCAATCTCCTAATAAAATAAGTCATTAGAATAATATAAGCCTACTGCGTTCATTCATTACGCACATAGACTATACAGTACTGCGAGCGTGTGTGTGTGTGTGGGGGGGGGGGGGGGGGGGGCAGGTGGTCACAAGTATTCTGTATAATGATGACATTGACAATACATTAATCTAATCTCATTTTGATCGGTCGCAAAGCGCTTCCGCCACCATTTTCACACGGCTGCATCATTAGTTGCATTTAATGAGCTGGACAGGTGTGTCTAAACTTTCGACTTTTCTCGATTTCATTTGCATAACGGCACAGAGCCTGCCTTATAAGGAGCTCTGGAGGTGTTGTTTTGTATGCAAATGACCTAGATAGGAACGCACGTTCATGTTTCAGAGCGGTGACATTCGCCGGTATCTCAGCTGTGATAGTTTGAGCCACTTAAGACATCTTCCCCACGCGTTGGGGCATCACAGTGAACTTGTCGTTGATTCTGTCTCCGTCGGTTCCAAGATAAGTCTTCCAAGAGAACTTTTTGGAAAATATTGGGGAATGAGACCCACTGTTACTTGTTTATAAATCACTTAATGGTTTAGGGCCAAAATACATCTCTGACTTGCTTCCACACTATGAATCCTCTGGGCCTCTTAGGTCATCAGGGACTGGTCTGCTAACTGTTCCTAGGATTAAAACAAAACATGGTGGAGCAGCATATAGTTATGCTACACATAGCTGGAATACATTCATGGAAAATCTGCCCCAACTCTGGCTACTTTTAAAAACAGGCTAATACTTTTACGTTCACCTTTGCCTTTAATTGCTGCTAATAATTGAAATCTGACTCTAAAATGCATAGTGACTTTACGTATTTTATAGTTTTTTGTATATTCTATGTAAAGCACTTTGCATTGCATGTATGTATGAAATGTGCTAAACCTGCCTTGTATTGCCTTAACTTGCCTCTCACAGACCCTCTCCCTCCCCAGCGATATGGACCCTATGCAATTTGCATACAGGCCAAACAGGTCCACTGACGATGCGGTCTCCCAAGTACTGTACAGCACCCTCTCTCACCTGGACCGTCAGAAGGGGGGCTATGTGAGACTGTTGTTCATTGACTACAGCTCAGCGTTCAACACCATAGTCCCCACCAGACTGGTGGACAAGCTGATCGGGCTGGGTCTGAGCTCCGCCCTGAGTGCCTGGGTACTGGACTTTCTGAGTGAGAGACCCCAGGCGGTCAGGGTGGGGGGTCAGACCTCCAACACCATCACCCTGAGCATCGGGTCCCCCCAGGGCTGTGTTCTGAGCCCCCTGCTGTACTCACTATACACACACGACTGTGTGGCCAAGTTCAGCTCCAACTCCATAGTGAAGTTCGCAGACGACACGGTGGTGGTGGGGCTGATCTCGGACAACGACGAGAAGGCCTACCGGGAGGAGGTTGAGGTACTGGAACGCTGGTGCTAGGACAACAGCCTGCTCCTGAACATTGGTAAAACCAAGGAGCTGATCGTGGATTATAGGAGAGGACAGCAGGAGACACACACACCACTGATGATTAACGGGGCTACCGTGGACAGGGTGAGCAGCTTTAAGTACCTGGGGGTCCACATCTCAGAGGATCTGACATGGACAACACACATAGACACAGTAGTAAAGAAGGCGAAGCAGCGCCTCTACCACCTGAGACAGTTAAGGAAGTTCAGAGTATCGGGGAAGATACTCCAGTCCTTCTACTCAGGAGCTGTAGAGAGCATCTTGACCGGAAACATCACTGCCTGGTATGGAAACAGCACGGCACAGGACAAGAAGGCCCTACAGAGAGTGGTGCGCTCAGCCGAGCATACCACGGGTATGGCACTACCTCCCCTGCAGGTTCTATACAACAAGAGGTGCAAATCCAGAGCCTGCAGAATAATGAAAGACCCCCACCACCCCAATAACAGCCTGTTCCAGCTGCTGAGGTCAGGCAGACGCCTGCGAACCCCAGCTACTAGGACAGAGAGGCTTAGGCTCAGCTTCTTCCCCCAGGCCATCAGAGCCTTGAACAATGAACATTGAGTGCCACAGAACACTGAACTATCCACACACAAGCACACACACGACACGCACGCTGTGCACGCTCACACACTAGCAGCCACTTTAACACTTTAACATGAGCGGGCACACACTCACTTATGGCCAAAAGGAAAGGCCACTTTAAATTAGTATAACAACAGTAACAGTGTATTGCACTACCAAAGCTACCTAGCATGTCCTATATGCTCTGTAAATATTTTTTATGTACAGATACCGAGATGTCACACCATGTTACCTGTTACCTGTTTATTGCACTATGTTGTTTTATTGGATTCTATTATATGTTGTACCACTGTATTGCACATAGTTGCGGGCAAGACCACCCGCATTTCATTGTATACTTGTATGCCGTGACAAATAAAACTCTTGACTTGACTTGACTTGACTTGACCCCAGACAGACTCCACTAGCCAAACATGAGCACTTCTCGTTCTTTTTCTAAATTCAGAATGCATACATAATCCAATTGACTGGCATGGTGCCAATACGATAACCAAACACCCATTCAAGCTATGGTCTAATAGCCCAGCCAGTCAGTCATGTTATTAATAGTAAGAGCTACTGTAATGGACACCTCTGCTATGTACCCATATATGGTATTTCCACTGCACTTGTGGGCCATACTGTACCCATGCTGGCACAGGACGTCATGTGTTTCCATTGTTTTTTGTCCATGGCTCAGTATGGTTTGGGTATACTTAAAGCAGGCTGGCATGGCACCCCAAGGCAGGGCCGTTTCTTGCTATATCAGGACTATGTTACATATAGCCCCCGTAACCACCACGCCCTCGTGTTTTTTCTCATCCTTTTTTGTGCACCCTACGTATATTGTATATGTGTTGATCTAGAAAGCAGAATGTGGCTTTGTCAGGAAACATGACAAACAAACAATGACAAGCCTTTGTAGCACCACAGATGAATTCAATTGAAGAAATGTTTTCATTCCATTATTAGCTACTATTTTGCGAGCTAGTTTTTTGAAAATATTTTCTGTTAGCAGCTCCTAGGCAAAGAAGATACACTTATTTTTTTACTCAACATGATTTCATATCAAACTAGAAAGGTGCACTCGGTAAAGCGCAAATCTCCACCAGGTGACAGTGTGTTCTATAAGCCTCCCTCATCCTCTGACCAGGGTGGACACAAAATAGCAGAAAGTATGAAATGTATATCAAACAGAATATATATAAAAGTAGTATTTGGATAGAATAAACCTTTAAAACTATTTGGGAGGAATAAACCGTTAAGCCCTATTTTCTGAAAATCTTCCTAAAAATACATACCTAAGTAAATGGAAGATTGCTCCACTTCTACCAGGCCTATTTGCATGTTCTTGGTATAGGGACATCTATGGCTTACTCAATGATCCTTCCTGATTCTATTATCCATTCAGAAGTCGGTATTGCTTATGTTATGGTTTGTAACCGACCCCAATCGCACAACACAAGACAGGTATGAGAGTAAGCCAAAACAGGGCATTTATTCATTACATAACAAAAAGCGGCACTGTCCCTTTAAGGGAGAACACAAAAACACAAGAGTCAAAGAAATAGGGAAAATGCGGCACTGTGCCTTTAAGAGGCGAACAGGCTAAGGGTCTAAGGCTAAGGGCCAGGGCAAAATGTCAAGGACCAGGACCAGGGGCACTGGAGAGGGGGACAGGGACAGAGGCCCGGAGAGGCGGGCTGGAGACAGGGACAGAGAACAGGGTTAAGGCCTTGGACAGGGCGAGGGCCAGAGCTGCTTACAGGGATGAGGAACAGGGGCCCGACGGCGGAGGCCTGGCACGGGGACCAGGGGCCCGACGGCGGAGGCCTGGCACGGAGATCCTCCTCGGAGGCTGCAGACGGGTAGCGCAGAACACAGGGGTCCCAGGGGACCGGGGCGAAGAGACGCATCTTCCCGTGGAATTAGGAAGCGATGCGCGCCGGCTTGACGTCTGGAGTGGGAACACCACTCCAGGCCTGGCACGGAGATCCTTCTCGGATGCTGCAGACGGGCAGCGCAGAACACAGGGGTCCCAGGGGACCGGGGCGAAGAGACGCATCCTCCCGTGGAATTAGGAAGCGATGCGCGCCGGCTTGACGTCTGGAGTGGGAACACCACTCCAGGCCTGGCACGGAGATCCTTCTCGGATGCTGCAGACGGGCAGCGCAGAACACAGGGGTCCCAGGGGACCGGGGCGCAGAGACGCATCCTCCTGTGGAAATAGGAAGCAATGCGCGCCGGCTTGACGTCTGGAGTGGGAACACTGGAAAACCTCCCGTAGAGAATTAGAGAGCGTAGACGGCGTCCCACTCCAGGCAAACGGCGACAGGTGGTGATGTACAGGGGTGGCACGACGTCTCACGCCGGAGACGCGGCTGTAGATTGTAGTAACAAGAACGACCCGACCAGGACTGGAGGGAGGTCCAGGTATTTAAAGTCCTCTGGGGCGCTAATCATAAACTATGACAGCTGCGAAAGGTAGTCCAAGGGTGGGGGCTGGTGAAGAGTAGAGGAGAGTAAATCATCGCAAGGGTGGGGGCTGGTGAGGTGAGGAGACAGGGAATAAAGGTCCAGGGAACAGGCAAATCCTCACAGTACCTCCCCCCCCACGGGAGCCACCGGGCGACCGAAAAAATTCAGACAGCGGGGCAGGGGACATGACAAAGCAACAAACAAAAAAAAACTGGGCCATGCTAGCAGGGGAAGCTACACCTAAAGTGGGGCTAGCAGAGGGACAGGGTAGCTGCCAGAGCATTGCTAGCTACAGGGCCTATGCTAGCTGTACTGCTACATTAGCATAGAGGCTGCGCTAGCTGCCGGAGCTAGGCTAGCAGACAGGGCTGGACTAGCAAGGAGAACAAGCTAGCTGGAAGGACAGTCCTAGCTGTGGGGAACAGGGTAGCTAACAGGGGAGTCAACAGGGGAACTAACAGGGGAACTAACAGGGGAACTAGAGGGAGCTAGAGGGAGCTAGAGTGGGTTAGAGGGAACTAGAGGGAACTAACAGGGGCTAACTCACATACACTGTCTGTGCTGGCTGGGGTCGTCGACTGGTCAGGTCGTACTGTTATGGTTTGTAACCGACCCCAATCACACAACACAAGACAGGTATGAGAGTAAGCCAAAACAGGGCATTTATTCATTACATAACAAAAAGCGGCACTGTCCCTTTAAGGGAGAACACAAAAACACAAGAGTCAAAGAAATAGGGAAAATGTGGCACTGTGCCTTTAAGAGGCGAACAGGCTAAGGGACTAAGGCTAAGGGACAGGGCCAGGGCAAAATGTCAAGGACCAGGACCAGGGGCACTGGAGAGGGGGACAGGGACAGAGGCCCGGAGAGGCGGGCTGGAGACAGGGACAGAGAACAGGGTTAAGGCCTTGGACAGGGCGAGGGCCAGAGCTGCTTACAGGGATGAGGAACAGGGGCCCGACGGCGGAGGCCTGGCACGGGGACCAGGGGCCCGACGGCGGAGGCCTGGCACGGAGATCCTCCTCGGAGGCTGCAGACGGGTAGCGCAGAACACAGGGGTCCCAGGGGACCGGGGCGAAGAGACGCATCCTCCCGTGGAATTAGGAAGCGATGCGCGCCGGCTTGAAGTCTGGAGTGGGCACACCACTCCAGGCCTGGCACGGAGATCCTTCTCGGATGCTGCAGACGGGCAGCACAGAACACAGGGGTCCCATGGGACCGGGGCGAAGAGACGCATCCTCCCGTGGAATTGGGAAGCGATGCGCGCCGGCTTGACGTCTGGAGTGGGAACACCACTCCAGGCCTGGCACGGAGATCCTTCTCGGATGCTGCAGACGGGCAGTGCAGAACACAGGGGTCCCAGGGGACCGGGGCGCAGAGACGCATCCTCCCGTGGAAATAGGAAGCGATGCGCGCCGGCTTGACGTCTGGCGTGGGAACACTGGAAAACCTCCCGTAGAGAATTAGAGAGCGTAGACGGCGTCCCACTCCAGGCAAACGGCGACAGGTGGTGATGTACAGGGGTGGCACGACGTCTCACGCCGGAGACGCAGCTGTAGATTGTAGTAACAAGAACGACCCGACCAGGACTGGAGGGAGGTCCAGGTATTTAAAGCCCTCTGGGGCGCTAATCATAAACTATGACAGCTGCGAAAGGTAGTCCAAGGGTGGGGGCTGGTGAAGAGTAGAGGAGAGTAAATCATCGCAAGGGTGGGGGCTGGTGAGGTGAGGAGACAGGGAATAAAGGTCCAGGGAACAGGTGAATCCTCACAGCTTATTTCTAATTTACATATCCTTACATTTTCTTCCGGCCCATCCCTATCCTAAACATAGCTAGGGTTACCTTCTTGGGCCTGAATAGGAAAAGATGGCTCCTTGCTGCTGTCCATTGTCTTCAACATTGCTTTCACAAAAATGGCTGACACTGTAATCTTAACCATTAACTAAGCATGTATCTCCTACTATCAAAGCAGTATTAACTGTTTGCTGACATTCTATAAATGCATGATCCTTGTTAACAGAATCCGGCTATAGGGCGACAATAATGTGGTCAAGAGGCATGGTTTCCAATCTTTAGCCTTTAACCCTTTCCCCGCCAATAACGTCGTACAACGGGTTTCAAGTTCATGCGAATTCTGCCAATAACGGCGTACGACGTGATTCTGATCATAATTTCATATTTTCGCCATGGTATTCATATTTCACTCACAGAGCCTTGTCCGATGCTGTGTGAGCCAGCACAACTCTGCAACGCTTCAATACTGCCACCTGGTGGCTGATCGGCGAGTTGCAACCGGAAGTGGATCTCTTGTGATCCCGGTGCGTCTCCTTATTCTGTCTGGCCACTCGTTTATCGTCGCGGGACTCAATACACACACCGTGGATATGGATCTTTGCCATAACTCAATAATCTACATGATTTGGGCGTATATTAGTAATATACAAACCGGAAATGGATCGCCTAGATCCCCACCACATAACTGGGATCTGTTTGCCCAACGGTACGAGGAGACTGACGTGAGTTTCAGCGTTTTTGCTCATCATTTTCGATACAAACTGCTCTGATCAATATATCACCCATACTACATGAAGCATCTAACGACTATCACGGAATTATAAATGACCCCCCCCCCCCCCCTCCGTTCACCCGCGCATGATCAGTCATACCGTTTAGGACCATGTACACAGGGCCGCCTGGGAGAAATGCGAGGCCCTGTGCGAGATTTAAACGTGCTCCACTTCTTAACAACCTGCCCACTATACCAAGACATATACTTCCCACAAATTGCAAACACCCAAAGAGACTTTGAAAACATGGACAATAACTCAAAACTCCCATACCTACTGGGAGAAATACAAGAATGTGAAATAAAGCCCATTTGAATTGAAGAGAGAGAGATAGATAGAGCATGTCTGTGTGTGTTAGAAAGAGAGAGAGAGAGAGAGCATGTCTGTTTGTGTGTGTGTGTTAGAGAGAGAGCATGTATGAGAGAGATAAGCAAGACAGCTAAGATGAGCCCCTAAAGGATATTCAACTTTTAATGGAAGAACAAAACAGAAGGAAAAGATAACTTCACAAAGGCAACATGAATATACATAGATCCAAAAGGACAAAGATCAACACTTAAATCCAAAGAGAAGAGAAAACCATACCAGAGAAAACAAAGTAGCAAGGAGCCAACGGCCGACATCAGCTAAATAGGCTAACTGCAAATAGAGTAGCCAGGTACTGACACCAGGTACACACCGTTAGCTACAACAGCTAGCCGGCCCGTTTGGCTCAATATAACGTTAGCTACATTAGCTAGCCGGCCCGCTTTGGCTCAATATAACATTAGTTACAACAGCTAGCCGGCCCGTTTGGCTCAATATAACGTTAGCTAGCTGGCCCGCTTGGCTCAACATAACGTTAGCCAACATAACGTTAGCCTTAGCCACGATAGCTAGCCGGCCCAGAGAGAGAGAGAGAGAGAGAGAGAGAGAGAGAGAGAGAGAGAGAGAGAGAGAGAGAGAGAGAGAGAGAGAGAGAGAGAGATATCCACGGCAGGAATAGAATAGAGTGCATTAAAAACTCACCAAACGTCCAAGAGGATGGAGACAACCGCGTGGAGTTGACGAAGTTCATCTGCCGAACGACCGTCCTCTTCATCTTGGCATAACAATGCTGCACGCGCTCTCTCTAGGGTAGCTAACGCTAGTTAGCCTTTAGCTAAGCTAGCTACTAGCCGACATGGCTATCCCGACTGAACCACACGTTAGCACTCGATATTATAACGTAGCTAAAGCTAACTAGCTGTCCCTGCCTTTAGCTAAGCCGACATGGCTAGCCTGACTGAACTGTCTAACATGCAACAACTTTCATCTTCAGTCCATCTGCCGAACGACCGTCCTCTTCGTCTTGGCTGGCATAAGCATAACCTCCAATGCTGCACGCGCGAAATAGTCAAACGCAGCTGACGCACGCCGGCCGAATGTACACATGTAACCCCTCCCTTCGTTGAAACCAATAGTATGTCTGCTGCAGAGCCCCAGAGCTCCAATAGTGAGTATGTCTGCTGCAGAGCCGCAGAGCCGGGAACAAGTCAGACACATTCTACAAACGTGTCTAATGTGAAATATATAAGCATATAAGCCAAACTAGATTTTAGGTCTGTGATGAAAAAGGGCCTCGCGGGAAGGGGGGCCTCACAAAAAAATAAAAAAAATAAAAAAATAAAATAAAAAAAAATAATAAATAATTTTTTTTTTTTTTTTTTTTTTTTTGGTGGGCCCCCCTTCCCGCGAGGCCCTGTGCGACCGCACTGCTCGCACACCCCCTGAGGCGGCCCTGCATGTACAGTTGACATTTTTAATATAGCATCGATCGGTATCAAACTGCATTTGATGATCTATGCATTTGTGCCTATATCTCACGTTCTGGGAAATACTGCAGAAAACGATAAAAACATATTTATACTCTAGATCAGTGGTTCCCAAAGTCGGGGTCGCGACCCAAAGGTGGGCCGCGAGCAGCCACGGATGGGCCGCGAGATGATTTAAAAAAAATAAAAAAAAAATAAAAAAAAATAAAAAATAAACATTTTTTTTATTTTTAATTTTTTAATTTTTAATTTTTTTATTTAAATTTTTTTTGTCAGGCCACTGAACTTAGAAGCAGGCCAGGACAGTTTTTCTAGTTGTATTCTAAAATTCTATTCTATTGTATTCTAAAATGTGACTATATGGTTTTATATTAACTTAATAAATAAACAAAAACGAAAAATCTACTTATTTCAACGAATATTTCAAACTAAATAACAGATTATGCACATAAAACGCTGAAAACAACCGAAGCAACAATAGTATTTTAATGAGGCTATTATTATTATCATTATTATTTTGCAACAAGTTAGCCCTCTCATAAATAGCACATATAAATGAATAACTAACTTGAACTAACTTAATAGGATTGAAGTGATATTTGGCTTAAAAAATCGGTCGCCTGACAAAAAAAAAAAAAAAAAAAGCCAGACGATGTGCATTGGGCCGCGGCTCTCTGACGCCTTATTTTCTGGGCCCCGGCCTGAAAAGTTTGGGAACCCCTGCTCTAGATGGTATTTTCGTATGAATGTGTGAATGAAAAAGTAAAACGTTCCTACATCCTGAACTGTGAGGATTCGCCTGTCCCTGGACCTTTTTCCTGTGTTTTCCCTGTCTACTCTCCTCTACTCTTCACCAGCCCCCACCCTTGCGATGATTTACTCTCCTCTACTCTTCACCAGCCCCCACCCTTGGACATCCTTGATCCTCTACCTTCACGCACCTGTTGGGAGTTTGCAATCACCTCGGGAGAGTACATAGGTTGCAGACTCCCCTCCAGTCCTTGGCGGGTCATTCTGTATCTGTGTCTGTGTTCATGGAGTCCTGTACGTTACCATCACCTGCCGCGTCTCCGGCGTGAGACGGCGTGCCAGCCATCACCACCCGTCGCCGTTTGCCTGGAGTGGGACACCGTCTTCGCTCTCTAATTCTCTACAGGAGGTTTTCCAGTGTTCCCACTCCAGACGTCAAGCCGGCGTGCCATCGCTCCCTATTTCCACGGGAGGATGGCGTCTCTTCGCCCCGGTCCCCTGGGACCCCTGTGTTCTGCGCTGCCCGTCTGCAGCATTCGAGGAGGAGGAAGAGGATCTCCGTGCCTGGAGTGGGACACCGTCTTCGCTCTCTAATTCTCTACGGGAGGTTGCCAGTGTTCCCACTCCAGACGTCAAGACATCATCGCTCCCTATTTCCACGGGAGGATGGCGCCTCTTCCCCCCGGCCTCCGCTGTCGGGCCCCTGTACCAAGTCAAGTCAAGTCAAGTCTCCGTGCCCGGTCTCCCCGGCCTCCGCTGTCGGGCCCCTGTCTCCGTACCAGGTCTCCGCCGTCGGGCCCCTGTCCCCGTGACAGGCCTCCGCTGTCCGGCCCCTGTCCCCGTGCCAGGCCTCCGCTGTCGGGCCCCTGTCCCCGTGCCAGGCCTCCGCCGTCGGGCCCCTGTCCCCGTGCCAGGCCTCCGCCGTCGGGCCCCTGTTCCCGTGCCAGGCCTCCGCCGTCGGAACCCTGTCCTCATCCCTGTAAGCAGCTCTGGCCCTCGCCCTGTCCATGGCCTTAACCCTGTTCTCTGTCCCTGTCTCCAGCCCGCCTCTCCGGGCCTCTGTCCCTGTCCCCCTCTACAGTGCCCCTGGTCCTGGCCCTGACACTTAGCCCTGGTCCTTAGCCCTGGCCCTTAGCCTTAGTCCCTTAGCCTGTTCGCCTCTTAAAGGCACAGTGCCGCATTTTCCATATTTCTTTGACTCTAGTGTTTTTGTGTTCTCCCTTAAAGGGACTGTGCCGCTTTTTGTTATGTAAGAAATAAATGCCCTGTTTTGGCTTACTCTCATACCTGTCTTGTGTTGTGCGATTGGGGTCGGTTACAAACCAGAACAGTACGACCCGACCCGTCGACGACGCCAGCCAGCACAGACAGTGTATGTGAGTTAGCCCCTGTTAGTTCCCTCTAGTTCCCTCTAACCCACTCTAGCTCCCTCTAGTTCCCTCTAGCTCCCTCTATTTCCCCTGTTAGTTCCCCTGTTAGTTCCCCTGTTGACTCCCCTGTGAGCTCCCCTGTTAGCCTCGTTAGCTACCCTGTTCCCCACAGCTAGGACTGTCCTTCCAGCTAGCTTGTTCTCCTTTGCTAGTCCAGCCCTGTCTGCTAGCCTAGCTCCGGCAGCTAGCGCAGCCTCTATGCTAATGTAGCAGTACAGCTAGCATAGGCCCTGTAGCTAGCAATGCTCTGGCAGCTACCCAGTCCCTCTGCTAGCCCCACTTTAGGTGTAGCTTCCCCTGCTAGCATGGCCCATTTTTTTGTTTGTTTGTTGCTTTGTCATGTCCCCTGCCCTGCTGTCTGATTTTTTGGGTCGCCCGCTGGCTCCCGTGGAGGGGGAGGTACTGTGAGGATTCGCCTGTCCCTGGACCTTTTTCCTGTGTTTTCCCTGTCTACTCTCCTCTACTCTTCACCAGCCCCCACCCTTGCGATGATTTACTCTCCTCTACTCTTCACCAGCCCCCACCCTTGGACATCCTTGATCCTCTACCTTCACGCACCTGTTGGGAGTTTGCAATCACCTCGGGAGAGTACATAGGTTGCAGACTCCCCTCCAGTCCTTGGCGGGTCGTTCTGTATCTGTGTCTGTGTTCATGGAGTCCTGTACGTTACCATCACCTGCCGCATCTCCGGCGTGAGACGACGTGCCAGCCTCACCACCTGTCGCCGTTTGCCTGGAGTGGGACACCGTCTTCGCTCTCTAATTCTCTATAGGAGGTTTTCCAGTGTTCCCACTCCAGACGTCAAGCCGGCGCGCCATCGCTCCCTATTTCCACGGGAGGATGGCGTCTCTTCGCCCCGGTCCCCTGGGACCCCTGTGTTCTGCGCTGCCCGTCTGCAGCATTCGAGGAGGAGGAAGAGGATCTCCGTGCCTGGAGTGGGACACCGTCTTCACTCTCTAATTCTCTACGGGAGGTTGCCAGTGTTCCCACTCCAGACGTCAAGCCGGCGCGTCATCGCTCCCTATTTCCACGGGAGGATGGCGCCTCTTCCCCCCGGCCTGCGCTGTCGGGCCCCTGTACCAAGTCAAGTCAAGTCTCCGTGCCCGGTCCCCCCGGCCTCCGCTGTCGGGCCCCTGTCTCCGTACCAGGCCTCCGCCGTCGGGCCCCTGTCCCCGTGCCAGGCCTCCGCCGTCGGGCCCCTGTCCCCGTGCCAGGCCTCCGCCGTCGGGCCCCTGTTCCCGTGCCAGGCCTCTGCCGTCGGAACCCTGTCCTCATCCCTGTAAGCAGCTCTGGCCCTCGCCCTGTCCATGGCCTTAACCCTGTTCTCTGTCCCTGTCTCTAGCCGCCTCTCCGGGCCTCTGTCCCTGTCCCCCTCTCCAGTGCCCCTGGTCCTGGCCCTGACACTTAGCCCTGGTCCTTAGCCCTGGCCCTTAGCCTTAGTCCCTTAGCCTGTTCGCCTCTTAAAGGCACAGTGCCGCATTTTCCATATTTCTTTGACTCTAGTGTTTTTGTGTTCTCCCTTAAAGGGACTGTGCCGCTTTTTGTTATGTAAGAAATAAATGCCCTGTTTTGGCTTACTCTCATACCTGTCTTGTGTTGTGCGATTGGGGTCGGTTACAAACCATAACACTGAACGATAGATAATCGATGTTGAATGGGCCATAGTAATGTCAATTTAGCAATACAATTAAAAAAGTTATAGCCCTGCAAAGAAAGTGAACATCTCCATATACTTACAGTGCTGGCAGAGATCAAACAGCGATGGATATAAGCGTGGCAGAGAATGGGTTAACTGGCTTGGTTTGTTTATTCACATGGTGGGAGCATTAACACATGAGTCCTCTCTTACTGAGAGACTGAGGGGGAGAGAGAGAAGGGGGAGGAGACACAGATACTTATGCTACCTGGTAGTACTCCAGAGTGTCTCCGCCTCGGGTGCTCCTCGTCACCGCCCTCTGGGGGTGGCTGACTGCCTGCCTGCACGCCCGTGCCAAGTACACTGGGCTGATGTGTCTCGGTTTCTACACACCTTACTCTGGAGTCCAGCTCTGGCTCCTCTGTCTGTGTCTCGCCCTCACATGTTGTCTTTGTGACAAACTTGACTAGCCTGTGTTTCTGCACTATCCCTTTACCGGGATAATAAACCAGGAAAGCGGGGCTTCCCTTGTCGTGCCCTACAAAGAGCCCTTTCTCACACCTGGACTCTAGCTTTCCTCTGTCCTGCAGGTACGCATAACACTCTGATCCAAAACGGTGCATTCTGGCTAGACTACACTTCTTTCCTGTCAGTGCTGTATATGGGGTGGTGCCCGTGGGCTTATTGAAGCACCTGTTTCTGGTGTAGGTGGCTTCTTGTACCGCATAGTGCCATAGGCTCTTAGGTAAGTTACTGCCTACTAGCTTACACCTAGCCATCTCAAAAAGGGTGCGCCATTCTCTCTCTGCCACTCCGTTCTGGTGTGGGGAGTATGGACATGACGTCTCGTGTCTTATCCTGTTCTTCCTCAACAGTGATTGAAAATCTCTGTTTGTGAATTCGGTCCCGTTGTCGGACCTCAAACATCTTACTGTACCATAAGGGGCTATGTCCGCAAGGAATTTTTCCGTGGCCTGGAGTGTGTAACTTTTTGCTTTAAGAAAGTAAACAAACACTTCCCCTGTGTACACGTCTGTAAAATACTGTACATATCTAAAGCCTCCTATGGACTCGTTCCTTACTGGACCGGCAAGGTCTGTGTTAACCAACGCAAGTGGTACTTTTACTTTTTCTGTGGGATTCCTGTTTCTCGATTGAGCAAACTTCCCCTTTATGCACACGACACATTCTTTATCAGGTCTACGCTTATCGCCTTCAATGTGCATGCCTTCTGTCACCGTTTGCAGTTTCAGTAAATCCTCGTAATTACAATGACCCATAATCTCATGCCATGTCTGAATATCGTGGCTGACGGTTACTTTACACATATTATTGTCATTACACTCTGTTTTCAGGTAATACATTCTCTGATACACGTCTATGTCAAATTGTATACCGTTGGGCTCTACAAGAACATTTTTACCTTCCATGAAGGACACTCTGGCCCCGTTCGCAGCAGCAGCCATTACAGAGAATAGTCCTTGTGGGAACGATGGCACATAGAGAGCGTTCCTTAACGTCACTGTACGCAGACGCCCCCCGCTGTCCGTGAGGTATACCTGTGCGTCCCCTCTCCCTCTCGCCAACCCGTGGATGCGCCTTCCGTCTGCCAGTTCCATGCTGTGTCCCTCCGGGCGGAAGGTTCTGTCAAAGTTCTTGAACAGACTCCTGTCGTTGATGACGTGGGACAACGCACCTGTGTCCACGATCAGTCCCTTCCTTTGGGCCTGTTGCAGCTGCGTTGGCCTAGTGACGTACGCCGTCTGCGCCCTGGGAATGAAGTCCTCTCGTTGCGCTACTCTCCAGTCGTCGCCTCGATCCGTCTCACGCCGACCATCGCCGCCATCTTGTCCATGTGCGTGTCGCGCGCCCTGGTCGCGTTTCACCATGCACGCTCTGCTTGCGTGCCGCGTGATCTGCAGGGGCCACACCAGACAGTCCTCGTGCAGTTACTTCTCCGATGGCCTTTCTCTCCACATCGCCAACACACCTGCTCCGTCGTGGTCCTGGTCCTCTCCCTTGGCGTCGCTCAGACCGTTAGCGCCCTCTCTCTCGCCTCCGCGGTGGCTGGTTGGGTATCTTCTGAGGCCTCGAAGTTCCTTAGCTTAGCCTTGAACTGTCCCAACGTCATGTCCGTTGAACCGTGTGTTACCAGGAGTGTGAACGGTTTGTACAGCTCCGGTAGTCCTCTCATTATCATCGCTATCATTAGCCCATCGCTGGGTGCTTCTCCGGCACCCCTCAATGACGTTGTGATTCGCTCCGCTCTATTGACGTATTCGGTCACAGTCTCGGTTGGTCCCTTCCTCAGGGTCGTCAGTGCTATGTAGAGGGCCATGACTCGGGGTCTTCCTCGCCCGATGAAATGCTCTCTCAGTACCGCCAGGCTTTCTCGGCCTCTGTCTTTAGTCTCGCGGAATATCAGCCCCAGGCTGGTGTCGTTGAGCATCGTCGCTAACTCGCAGTACGCGCTGGCATTCCGTTGGTCGTCCAGGGCTTGCTCTTCCGCAGTCAGTTCTCCCGTGGGGGCAGTCAGGATCGTCTCCTTCAGCCCCGTACCGTGCATGTAGCATAGCATGCGCTCTTCCCAGAGTTCATAGTTCTCTGCTTGTCCATTGAATGGTGGCCCTTTGTTCCTCCCTCTGGCCGCCACACGTTCCAAGGTGGGGTTCTCCCCCTCGCCTCCGCCGTGCCCAGCGGGCGCCACGCGCTCCAAGGCGGGGTTCTCCCCCTCGCCTCCGCCGTGCTCAGCATGCTCCGTCTCCCCTTTTTGCTATCCTACCCTATAACTTCAGCTAAGCTTACTACAGTACCTCCACTATTTCGCCCCGGCGTTATCTGGGCCCATAACCTGTTAACAGAATCCGGCTATAGGGCGACAATAATGTGGTCAAGAGGCATGGTTTCCAGTCTTTAGCCTTTAACTGGCTTGGTTTGTTTATTCACATGGTGGGAGCATTAACACATGAGTCCTCTCTTACTGAGAGACTGAGGGGGAGAGAGAGAAGGGGGAGGAGACACAGATACTTATGCTACCTGGTAGTACTCCAGAGTGTCTCCGCCTAGAACACCCTCCAGTGGACACAGATATATATGCAGGTAGACAGACACTAGTGTGAACAGTTACATAATGCAGTTAGACAGATACTAACAATCCTACACAGAGCCTCTACCTTCAACAATCCTATAAGTCCTTATGAACAGATTGAAATATACAACACAAGCACCTGCAAATGTTGCAGCATTTTGTTGAATTTACATTAATTCTTGCAATTTCAAGATTGCACTTTCCTGGAGGGATTGGTTGTTGACAAATCCGATAAATATTCCAGAATTCAGGTCCCTGCTCAAAAATAAGTGTAATCTGGCTGATAGTCTGTAGAAATCGCTATGGTAACTAGGGACTCCATTGAACAGAGGACCAGAATTCCTCATTATTCCAGTAGAAAAACAAAGGGTGCTGATACTAACCCATACCAACCCTACCCAGGCCCAGCATGGGTACAGCATGCATAGGTACAGCGTAAAAACCACAATAGTGTGCTTTTTCTTGTTCATTGGTGCATCCTGTGTAAATACATTAGGACAATCAGTGTTGACATTGGGAATACATGGAGTCAGTCAGTCAGACTTTAACGCACACACAGAGGACCAAGCTGTAATTTTATCTGTGGAGAAAGGATTGACTCAATGATAACCTGCACAGTTATGTTGGTTGCTACAATACTGTGGCATGAATCCCACAAGTTAAATATGACTGGCCTTGGTTTGAATGGATTTGTATGGAGAAATACTATTATTCACTGAGGCTACAAGCCAGTGAGACAAAGCTTTGTGATGATGATGTAATCATTTTGTTTTACAAAGATAACAACACATTCCTATTTGCAATCAAGTCCTTAACTCAATGTGTTAATGTTACAACCACAGCCAGGGCCGTTCTCTTACCTGCCTGGCAGCAGGCTTCAACGCCCTTATATGGGAAGCTTCCTGTCCCTGCTTCCACACGCTGTCTCCCTGGATCAACCTACACACCTGAGACTTGTCAGATCATCACCAGGCCTGGATGCGTGTACCACTTCCGCAACGGATTTGATTTCCGGGGTTGGCCTGATTGGCCACAAAGCCCACGTGACCCTACGCTGGCACGCCCCCCTTACCCCGCTTACGCCTGATAGATGGGAGGCCGAGTCTGTCTAAAGTGAACTTGATTGATCCATGTTGGCAGACTACACAATTCTTTGTGTGTGATATCTAGTTATTATGTTGAGTCAAAATACGTTTGTTGGCCAGCCGTCTGTTGGTCATCTGTGTTCGTAATCTTACATTTAAATTAAATGTTTGCTCATGCATATCTTTGGACACCTCTAGCTGATAAACCAATCAGGATACAGAAACGGGATTTCGGGACCCCAAAATTGTCAACAAGAACAACGGAGAATGGATCTGACTGGAACGCTAGCTGGATTATACACAACATGAGACTGTAAATACTATTGTAATAAAACGTTCAAAACTATGTTCAATTTGTGTATTGTTTTGTTACTATATAAGATTGTATTTCGCACTGTATTAACCATAACGACGTCACAGATGAGCTTTAGATGGTTAACGTGATATTAACGGTAGATCTATCCGACGGTCCGACCTAAATACTATTGTAATAAAACGTTCAAAACTATGTTCAACTTGTGTTTTGTTTCTTACTATAAGATTGTATTTCGCAAGCCATACCGACGTCAGGTGAGCTTGCTATCCATTAGATGGATAACGTGATATTAACGTTAGATCTAACCGACCATAATTTGATTCGAAATGTATTACATACCTCACTTTGTTGGTCTCTCACGAAAGTCTTTCTCTGGTCTGCATCCCCTTAACAATTGTGTGTATTGAGCTGTACTGTATTGTACCCATTCTGCAATCTGTTAACCGTTTTCAATCAATGTCAGACGTCCTCTATAAAAAAAACGATTGAATTGCTCAAAATTTAAAATTATGTCCCCAATAGGACATAATAATTAGAGCTGGGCCGTTAACGGCGTTAACGTGCTGCGTTATCGCGAGACTAGTATCGCGTGATAATATAATTGACGCCGTTAATCTTTTTCACAACGTTGGGTCTGTATTGTCCTTAAATACTTGCCGTAGTTCCCAGCTGTGGTACCAGGAAGTGATTGCACTACCGGAGCTGTAGTCAGAATAATGTGTTAAACTAAAGTAGTGGTCCGGTAATCATTGTTATACAGGTGAGGTTAAGAAGTCCTCAGGATATAACACAATTCAGCGATGAGGACGTCTGAATCTGCACAATGCAAGAAAAAAGAAGTCCGTTGCAAGCTTTGTTTACATTATTAACGACGCGAGTTAGCATGTTAGCTCACGTTACTCGGGTGGCACTGGGAAACATCTACAAGAGGAGGAAATCCACTTTACACACTAAAGGAAGGATCGACTGGACTATCGTGAGTGTTTACAACAGAAATGGCTTGGGTTATTGGAAATATTGGACCGTTTGATGACAATCTGGAGCAATATGAAATGAAAATGGGAGACCCTGATGTTAGCATGTTAGCTCACGTGACTCGGGCGGCACTTGAAAACATCTACAAGAGGAGGAAATCCACTTTACACACTAAAGGAAGGATCGACTGGACTATCGTGAGTGTTTACAACAGAAATGGCTTGGGTTATTGGAAATATTGGACCGTTTGATGACAATGTGGAGCAATATGAATGAAATGAAAATGGGAGACCCTGATGTAAACAAGACAAACGTCTTTCTCTGGTCTGCATCTCCTTAACAATTGTGTGTATTGAGCTGTACTCCGACTGTAGTAGCTGTTCAGTGTTCTCTTGGAGGTGGGCCTGAGACTGTAGTAGCTGTTCAGTGTTCTCTTGGATGTGGACCTGAGACAGTAGCTGTTCAGTGTTCTCTTGGAGGTGGACCTGAGACTGTAGTAGCTGTTCAGTGTTCTCTTGGATGTGGACCTGAGACTGTAGCTGTTCAGTGTTCTCTTGGATGTGGACCTGAGACTGTAGTAGCTGTTCGGTGTTCTCTTGGATGTGGACCTGAGACTGTAGTAGCTGTTCGGTGTTCTCTTGGATGTGGACCTGAGACTGTAGTAGCTGTTCAGTGTTCTCTTGGATGTGGACCTGAGACTGTAGTAGCTGTTCAGTGTTCTCTTGGAGGTGGACCTGAGACTGTAGTAGCTGTTCAGTGTTCTCTTCATTCATGGAACCGTTACACTGAGCTTGCACTGAATTTGTTGAGAGACCTGCTTCTGCAGCAGTCTGTGTGTGAGCAACCAGTCAGCAGCATTGTGAATTCAGAGATTCACTAAAAGACACATTGAGAGACAGGTTTGTGTGTGGATTAAGAAATGAAGGTGCACAGAAGAAACTACTGACAGAGAGTGATTTGACACTGGAGAGCGCTGTCAATATCAGTGTAACAATGTTAATGGCATCAAAGGAAGGGCACAGACAATTACGATAAATCTGGTTTTAAAAGAAACACTGGAAATTACAAAAAGAAGAGACCTGTTCATGCTGTTGAACAAGGAGATAGAACAGCTAGTGACTCCTCAGATGAAGAGGAGAGGATAAATCTCCTCCTCTGGTCATTATTTGGGTAGAACACACATTTTGAATGCATTTGGCAGACACTTTTTTTTTTTTGAGCCATTTTAATCTAGATTAATCTAGATTAATTCCAGGATTGCAGGTAGATTAATCTAGATTAAAAAATTTAATCTATGCCCAGCTCTAATAATAATATTAATATTATTCCCCAGTATGACACAATAAACACATAATGAATGCTACCAAAGAGAATGCTATATGCAATTTGTGTATAAAGTGTGTATTAATCCTGTAACATGAGTCAAGGTCAGATCTAGCCTGGCATAGAGAACAGAATGTTGATTTTTTTTTGATGTTCAAGTTTCTTTATTAGTTGTCATACAGAAGTACAGAATACTTTTATATAAAATGCTTCTTTCTGTTTTGCTCCAGAGATTGTGCTAGATAAAAATAGATAAGTATAAAATAGAAGTCAAGTACGTAGACAAGTGTTCAATTTCAATATATACATACAATGTACAATGCAGAGTAGAAAAGTAACTGAGTTACAATACAATATACTATACAGTACAATGCAGAAATGGGATGAGGTACAATTTACAGTAAGGTGTAATGAGGTATGGGTTGTAGTGCAAATTCTTTGCCAATAAATATAAAGTGTGTTTAGGTGTTCTAAAGTGGGTGCTGCAGTCAGTTGTTTGTTTAAAGTGAGTGTGTGCGTGTGGATGTGTGTGCTGTGAGTGCATTTGATGGTTGTTACATAGTGTTATTGTCATTTGTATGTGTGTAATGTGTAACTAGTACAGTGGAGGGGTGTCCAGTCCAGGGCCCAGAGAGTAGAGAGCTGTGTGAGTCGTCCCCAGACAGCTTATGTGAGAGGATGACCATCCTTGTTCAAAAGTTGAGCTCTTGCAGATTAGCCTGGCCCCACTTCTATCCAGAACAATATATAAGGGGACTGCACATTGTTTATTCACTGTGCTGTTTACCATATTCATTGTTTTGGGAAATACAGGTCCTGCAGTTGCCACTCTGATAATGGTTCTTGATATAGAGCAGGGCCAGTCACCTCAAGAGCTCAATCTTTGAGCTTGCATGATTGATTACTATAGAACCCTCAGGCTAGGGTTAATTAGGCCTAGAATATATCTGTCGTGTGGTCCAGGGTTGATCATCTGGGGAAACAGAAAAACAATCAATACATTTTGGAACATTGTTTGCAGAATGGGTACAGTACAGTACAGCTCAATACACACAATTGTTAATGGGATGCACACCAGAGAAAGACTTTCATCTTGTTTACATCAGGGTCCCCCATTTTCAATTCATCATAACATATTACATACATGACATACAGATAGACAGTAAACAACAGCACAGGGACCATCCAATATCAAACTATTGTTAAGGGGATGCAGACCAGAGAAAGACGTTTGTCTTGTTTACATCAGGGCCCCCCATTTGTAATTCATAGTGACAACAGCATCTAAAACAATATATTTATATGTATATTTATATATTGGAAGAGTATATTTATGAGACAGTATATTTTGTACATATGTAACGGTTGTGACAACGTCTTGTGACAAACAGTACTGTATTTACAAATCTGGTATGTCATAAATAGATGTAGCAGTACAACGTCACAGGCAACAACACATACCGCTATACCATAGTTCAAGTTCTTTAATAGTTGTCATACAGAAGTACAGAATACTTTCATACAAAATGCTTCTTACTGTTACGCTCCAGAGACTGTGCTAGACAAGATAGTATCAAATAACATAATAACATAATATAGCATGAATTTAGAAGAAGAAAAATGAGGTCACAGTGTTCGGTATAGACATATGTACAATGTTCTGAGTTACCATATAATATACAATACACAATACTATGCAGTGTACTAATGTACAGTACTATCTAGTGCAAAGCAGAAATGGGATGAGGTACAATTTTAGGTACAATTTACAGTAAGGTGTACGAGTTGTAGTGCAATCCTTCATCCATAAATATAAAGTGTGGGGAGTGGGTGCTACAGTGTGTTTGTTTAAAGTGGGTGTGTGCTATAAAGTGTGTGGAGTGGGTGCTACAGTGTGTTTGTTTAAAGTGAGTGTGTGCGTGTGGATGTGTGTGCTATGTGCGTTTGGTGGTTGTTGTTGTGTAGTGTTCATTCATTGTTCGTTTAGCAGCCTGATGGCCTGGGGATAGAAGCTTCTTCTGAGTCTTTCTGTGCTCGCCTTGAGACTCCGGTATCGCTTGCCTGACCGCAGCAGTTCAAAGAGGCAGTTGTTCGGGTGACTGGAGTCTTTAATGATTCTCTTAGCCTTGCCCTTGCAACGCTTGTAGTAAATGTTCTGGAGGGTGGGGAGCCCCCCTCCAAATGTGCGTTCGGCTGAACGTGTCACTCTTTGTAGTCTGCTTCGGTCTTGTGCAGTGCTATTCCCAAACCAGGAGGTGATGTTGCCGGTCAAGATGCTCTCTATTGTACATGAGTAGAAGTTCTTAAGGATCTTCTGGCTGACTTGGAACTTCCTTAGGCGCCTGAGGAAGTAGAGGCGTTGTCGTGCCTTCTTCACAACACTGTCAATGTGTGTGGTCCATGTCAAGTCCTCGGATATGTAGGCTCCGAGGTACTTAAAGCTGTTGACTCTCTCAACCGGTGCCCCGTCGATGCTGAGGGGGCTGTAGTCCTTGACCCCCGACCTCCTGAAGTCCACAATCATCTCCTTTGTTTTGCTGACGTTCAGGGAGAGGCTGTTTTCCTGGCACCATCCCGCCAGGACCTTGACCTCTTCCAGGTAGGCCCTCTCGTCGTTGGCAGAGATCAGGCCCACCACCACTGTGTCGTCAGCAAATTTGATGATTGTATTGCTACTCCGCTGAGCCACACAGTCGTGTGTGTACAGGGAGTAGAGGAGGGGACTCAGAACACAGCCCTGGGGGGCCCCTATGTTGAGGGTGATGGATGAGGAGGTGCAGTTGCCTGCTCTCACCACCTGGGGTCTGCCAGTCAGGAAGTCCAAGACCCACTGGCAGAGGTCATAGCCCAAGCCCAGGTCCCTGAGCTTGGCTATGAGTATGGAGGGGACTATGGTATTGAATGCCGAGCTGTAGTCGATGAATAGCATTCTCACATAGTTCCCCTGCCTCTTGTCCAGGTGTGATGCTGCTGTGTGCAGCACATGGGATATGGCGTCCTCCGTGGACCTGTTGGGGCGGTATGCAAATTGCAGGGGGTCCATGTTGATGGGGAGGGAGGAGCAGATGTAGCCCTTTACTAGCTTCTCAAAGCACTTCATGGCTATGGAGGTGAGAGCTACAGGGCGGTAGTCGTTGAGGCAAGCAGGCTTGGATTTTTTGGGTACAGGGATAATAGTGGACTTCTTCAGGCAGGTGGGGATGACAGCCTGTTCTAAGGACAGGTTAAATATGTCAGTGAATACTGGGGCCAGTTGGTCGGCACAGACTTTTAGGACGCGGCCGGGGATGCCGTCCGGACCTGCTGCCTTCCTGATATTCACTTTTTTAAAGGTCCGCCTCACCTCATGCTCTGTTACCCTGAACACTGCGCCTCCATCAGCAGCCGACCCCCCCCCCCCCATTGCAGAGGCTTGTGAGCTGGTGTTGTTATTACCAGCATCTCGCATAGAAGGTATTGAGGTCATTTGCTAAGGAGATGTCACTGTTCAGTTTGAGGGAGGCGCCTTTGTAGTCTGTCATCGTTTTGAGCCCCTGCCACATAGCTCTAGAGTCAGCTTGTTCAAACTGGAGTTCAATTTTATCCCTGTAGCGCCGTTTGGCCTCTGACACTGTCCTCCTTACGTTGTATCGCGCCACCTTGTGGTCATTCATGTTGCCTGCCACTAGGCCGTCGTTGTATGCTTTGGTGCGCTCTCTCAGAGCTTCACGGACGGATTTGTCTACCCAGGGTTTTTGATTTGGGTAAACTTTCATTTTGGTAGTGGGGATTGTTTCTTTCACCCTAGTACAAACATAGTCCAGCACTGTCTCCGTGTAGACATTAATGTTATCTGTGTCGCGGAACACATTCCAGTCTGTGTAGTGAAACACTGACCGGATCGTCTCCTCTGACGTCAAATCCCATTTCTGCACCTCTCGCGAGACTACGGGAGTACTTTTAATTCTCTGTTTGTACTTTGGTGAAAGAAAGATTGACGCGTGATCTGATTTACCAAAGCCACTATCAGAATGAGCCTTGTAGCCACCTTTAAATTGCGTGTAACAGTGATCTAGGATGTTACCGCCTCTGGTGTTGCAAGTCACATGCTGATAGAAGTCAGGCAATACCTTTCTCAGATTGGCGCTATTGAAATCACCCAGAACCAAAATGGCGGCGTTAACGTTCGCCACTTGTATTCTATTTACCTCGTCGTGGAGTCTGGAGAGCGCAACCTTGTTGCTGGCTTGCGGTGGAATATACACTCCGATCAGGACGATCGCCGTTAACTCCCTCGGGAGGAAGAAAGGACGACACTTGATGGTTATATATTCCAGTTCTGGGGAGCAGTGGTTGGATAATTCCTTCACGTTAGTTGGATCGCTCCAATTTTTGTTAAACATGAAGGCAATACCTCCTCCACGTTGTTTACCGGACTCTGATGTCCGATCCTTGCGATGGATAAAGAAGTGATCTGCTGGTTGAATTGCGTGGTCTGGAACCTCTGGTGTGAGCCATGTTTCGGTGAAGCAGAGGACGTTGCAGTCCTCTGCTTCTGCCATAGTGTAACACACAGCAAGAATGTGAAACAAGTTACTATTATTAGTATTGGGTTAGAGTTGTTTGATTTACACTAACATAATGTTAGATTGCTATCTGAGAAAGTTAAAATGCTAACGTAACGTTAGTCTGTGAGCTGGCTACAACATTTTCCAATGTGTAATCGGAAGTCAAAACGGACTGCATATAAACAGCTGATGACTCATAACTTCCTATCACGTTTGAATAATGCTGTAAAGTTAAGTAAAAATGCATTTCAATAGTAATGTATATGAGTATTGAGAGCTTACCGATGCAGAGCTAAATCCAGTGTTGTCAACAGACGAGTCGCAAATTTACTTCCTAGTTTCCGGAGCTTGAGGAATGTCATTGGGAGAAATCAAGTCACCTGACGTTGTAACGCATTTTGATTGGTTCCGCAGCAACGCCCCTTTTCACAAACTTAGGTAGTTTTTATCTTATCAACACATTAATTTTCATAAAGATATGACCCAAAAACCGTTGCCAACAAACGGAAATGTGTTATTATAGTATATTATGTAGTTCATATTACAATAACATATACTCTGTAAAACCAGATCAATCATTTCATTAACGGAAGCCTCTAGAGACCTTCAGCCTCCCATCTATGAGAGTCACACACCAGCTAGCGGCAGCCAGAGTGATGAATGAAGCTCTATCTGTTTCACCTAACAGCACTATTGCTCCGTGATCATAGCCATCCATCTCTAAAGCTAACCACTATTTGTAAAAGCCACAACCACGTTACCATATGTAATAATGTAAATCATTGTGTCGTTGTACATATTGTGTACACTGTTAGAAGCTAACGCAGCTTATCATTGTGTCGTTGTACATATTGTGTACACCGTTAGAAGCTAATGCAGCTTAGCCTGGTAGCCAGCATGAATGCCCGATGTAGAAGGCATAGACGCAGGTCGCTTGTTGGCCGGCATGAGTGCCCGATTTGGGGTGGTTCTCTCCTCTTTGTGTGCCTTTGTCCTTGCGGGTGTTTTGCCGGGGGAGCTTGTGGACGCGACAATAGTGGTGGTTGTAGGGTGTTTGAGCTTGTAGCGCTAGTTAGCTCATAGCTACCCAGCTTGTTAGCCAGCATGAATACCCGATTTAAAATGGTTCTCTCCTCCTTGTATACCCTTGTCCTCACAAGTATTCTGCCAGGGAACTTATGGACATGACAATAGTATTTATAAGGTGTTTGATCATTGTGTCGTTGTACATATTGTGTATACACCGTTGCGTTAGAAGCTAAAGATAGCTGCAAGCTAACTAGGCTACAAGCTCAAACACCCTACAACCACCACTAGAACACCCGCAAGGACAAAGGCACACAAAGAGAAGAGAACCACCCCAAATCGGGCACTAATGCCGGCCAACAAGCGACCTGCGTCTATGCCTTCTACATCGGGCATTCATGCTGGCTACCAGGCTAAGCTGCGTTAGCTTCTAAGGGTGTACACAATATGTACAATGACACAATGATAAGCTGCGTTAGCTTCTAACGGTGTACACAATAGGTACAACGACACAATGATTTACATTATTACATATGGTAACGTGGTTGTGGCTTTTACAAATAGTGGTTAGCTTTAGAGATGGATGGCTATGATCACGGAGCAATAGTGCTGTTAGGTGAAACAGATAGAGCTTCATTCATCACTCTGGCTGCCGCTAGCTGGTGTGTGACTCTCAGGCGTAAGCGGGGTAAGGGGGGCGTGCCAGCGTAGGGTCACGTGGGCTTAGTGGCCAATCAGGCCAACCCCGGAAATCAAATCCGTTGCGGAAGTGGTACACGCGGCCTGGATATGAGACCTGCGTTCCTGCCACTCCTCGTCCGAGTGTTGCTTCACCTGCCTTGGATTGCACGCTCCCGGTCTGCGTCTCACCCCGAGACACCACCAGCCTGGACTATCCCTGGGAATCACAAAGCCTGGACTCTCCCTGGGAATCACATGGAGTGACCTTCCTCTCTCCTTTTTGCACATTCCAGTCATTCTAACCCCTGTCTGCATGGTACCTGAATTAAGCATCCTAAACCGCCTCATTCTCCTCTGCCTTGTGTTCTGCTCTTGGGTTCAAAACCAGACGCCACCCTGTTGACAGAGTCAGCTGTGGAGCGACAATAATTTGGCCATGACAACAAGGTTTCTCTCTTTAGCCTTTGGCGTGGTTTATTATTCACATTGCACACATCAGTACACGAGACCTTCTCCTTGTGAGAGGCGACAGAGGAAGAGACAGAGGGGGAGGTAACATCTCCTTTTATACCTCTTACCTGGCGTCAGCTTCAATAGCTACGCCTATAGCGCCCTCTTGTGGAAAGAGTTAAGCAGTTACATGCAATCGTATATAACACATAACTTCAACACTCCCACTTACGGCTGTCTTGTATACTGTACAACTTTTCCAAAAACATCTTTCCAAGAAAATAATACAGTTCAGAACATCATAAAGGATATGGCAGTCAATATTACATAACAGGCAATATTTACACACCAAACATGACCTCTGCAAATCTTATCAATTTCAGTTTGGAGACAGGCTTTGTCATAGCGTCTGCTACCATGTCGTCTGTAGGACAATAAACAAGTGTCATCCTTTCGTCCCTGATGACAGATCTGATGAAGTGATATTTTATATCCACATGTTTACACCTCTGTCGGTACACAGGGTTTCTAGCAATTGCAATGGTTCCCTGGTTGTCTTCATAAACAACAGTTTTCTTATATACATAGGTATCCATTCCTTCGAGCAGTTGTTCTAGATAGCTAGAGCCATGTATTCGGCTTCACAAGTTGACAGTGCCACTGTGGGCTGTTTCTTTGTTTTCCACGAAACCAGTGAGCTGTTTGTGTTCAAACTCACACAATACCCTGTGGTACTTCTTCTGTCTGTGGCGTCTGCCGCCCAAACTGCATCACTGTAGGCTTTAAGCCCTAAGCCCTCGCTGCTCTTTCTGAAACAAAGCTGTTTATCTGCTGTACCTTTGAGAAAACGAAAAACATGTTTTGCTGTAATCCAGTGCTCCTCTGTGGGATCAGCAAAATGCTGTGACAATTTACTCACACATAGGTCAGGGCGAGTACATGTTGTCAAATAAATGAGGCTACTGTCGTGATATTGACTTTGAATTTCATAATTAATATGGGTGAATAATTAGAAAACCATAATATTATGCCAGGTGTACCTTTCAACAGCAGAATGGATTTTCAGTGCTAAACTAAGGAGCTGATACTGGTGTTACAGAGACAGCTGAGTTGAACAACAGGGCAGACCAGCTTAGACTTGTTGACAGTTGCATCAGATAACAGCAACACTAGAACAAAGGAACTGAAAAGTCACACCCAAATGTTAGCAGATGTCAGCACCGACAGCAGAGACCAGATAACTGGCTCTGATAAGTATAAGACAGGATTAAAGATCATTAATCAATAAAGACATGGTTCAAAGTTAAATGAAAAAGCATGATACTTGATTGGCTTTGATTGGATTGACAACTCTATAAAGAAATCAATAAAAACATCTATATAGATATTTAGAATTAAGAATCCTGGTATAGTTATCACAGTTATATGATCTGATCAATAATGGTACACGAAGGAATGTAGATTCATTCTGGGGAGACTTAATCAGCCAAGGAGGGGGGTCATCAAAAGCGCCCTCCTCTGTACTCATCAAAAGACCACACCGACGGGGGCCATCGGCGGCCCCCTCTGTTTACTGAAGGAAGACCCACACAGGAGATCGAGGAGGTGGGGGCAGCCAGCCCCCACAGAGGAAACCAGGGGGAGGGGCGGACCACCCTTCCAGAAGAACCAACCGGATTGGACCAAACGTATTATTAAAATGTGCTACTATTGGTGGGAAATTATAGTATATAAGAGCGAACATAGAGTTAATTCAGGAGCCCAGACCGCCCCCAGGTCTGTGGCTCCCCGCTCCCACCACCCAGAGAATGCTGTTGGCTGATTTTCATGTAAGTAAGCTGGATGGTCCCAATGGTTGGTTAGAATAGAATGTAAAGGTACTTATCTTAAAAACCAGGCTTACTCATATGAAAAGGGGCTTACAGTAGATTCTCTATTTTCATTGATGTTAACAATGACTGTTGCATGTACCTACATGTTGGGGTTTTGAGATGCAAACCTTGTTGATCCTTTGTACAAAACAGACATGTTAAATGTATTCTGATAATCCTTGTATGTGAAAAGCAACCTTTTTATTCACTCTGGGCCGCCGAGACGAATAAATCCATGAGTTTGAATTCGAACTCTCCTGTCTGGACTGCACGTTTATTCCTTGCTGGCTATATTGGAAGTCAGATGAGGAGACCAAATTCTATCACGTATGACCCTTCCTTCCTCCTTCCAGATAGCGATCTCATTGTACTGTACAATAACCTTAGATATTGATAGGATTATACGACACTACCTACAGCTTCTCTGTACATTTTTACATCTGTCAATTTCTGAGCATCCTCTTGGTAGTCTAGTTTTTGATCACATGGTGTTTCTCTTGTCCTACATTCTTGCATGTAAAAATGTTTCAGGATCTTCTCCACATATCTCTTCTCGGATATTTTTACACAACTGGCAGACTGTTCGAAGTACATGCCTAGAAAATGCTTTAACCTGCCTAGGTCTTTCATTTTGAATCTGGTGGAGAGCATACTTTTCACCTCCTATAGGTTTCTAGTGTTGTCCGCTGCGATGATCAAATCATCCACCCAAATTATAATTATCACTTTTCCTGACTCTTTTGACTCCCTTGAGTAAACACAGGGGTCTACTGGGTTCTGTAGGAAGTGATCTTCAATGAGACATGTATGAAGCATCTCGTTCCAATTTTGCCCAGACTGTTTCAGGCCGTAAACGGATTTTTCTAGCTTACACACTAGCTTCTCTCCTTTCTTCTCGTAACCTTCAGGTTGTTCCATATATATCTCCCTATCTATGGGTGCGTGCAGGTAGGCTGTCTTCACATCCATCTGATGTAAAATCAAACTGTCCTCAGCTGCTTTCTGCATCATTACCCTTACACTGGTCAGATTGGCTGTGGGGGAGAATGTTTCACCGTAGTCTATCCCCTCCCTCTGACTGTAACCTTTAGCTACAAACCTGGCTTTGTACTTGTCGTGGCCTTCAATACCCTCTTTGATTGAGTACACCCATTTTCCTCCCACTGTCTGTCTGTCCTCTGGTAACTTGGTTAGAGTAAAGGTGTGGTTGTCCTCTAGGGACCTCATCTCCTCATCCATTGCTCTCTCCCATTTTCTTGATTCAGGGGACACCATGGCCTCTTTAAAGGTCTGAGGTACTCCACTCACTACTCTGTAGCAGTAATCAATGCTGGTAAGTGTACTGTCATCCTCGTCACTTTCTCTCTGGGCATAGTCTTTCAGATACTTTGAGGGTTTGTGTTTCAGTGAGGGATACCTCCCACTGCATGAGGCACGTGATGTCACCCTCGGGTGCTCCTCGTCATCATCCTCTGGGGGCTGTTGACTGTCTGTCTGCACGACTGTGCTCAGTACACTAGGCTGAGGTGTCTCTCTTTCTTCACACCTTACTCTGGAGTCCAGCTCTGGCTCCTCTGTCTGTGTCTCGTTCTCACATGTTGTCTTTGTGACAAATTTGACTAGCCTGTGTTTTTGCACTTTCCCTTTACCAGGATAGTATACTAGAAAAGCGGGGCTTCCTTTGTCGTGCCCTACAAAGAGTCCTTTTTCACATCTGGACTCGAGCTTTCCTCTGTCCTGCTGGTAAGCATAACACACTGATCCAAATTTGTGCATTCTAGCTAGATTACTGTTACAAAGGGTCAGATTAAACCGAATATATATATTTATTGCTTAATATCCCTTGTATAATATTTGTATATCGTCTGATATCCCTTGTATATTCTTTGTATATATACACAGAATATCCCTTTACCTAGGTACAGGCCAGACCATAATATTCGTTCTCTTATTGGACAGCGACCCCCCTAGGCGCCAACGGCCATACCCCCAATGTCTAGTTCAAAGCCACCGCTAAGACATATCTCAACATGCCCAGGTTTGCGCAGTAATACGAGACAGAACTGAGGTTGGCACTAGATTATTCACCTTACGTATAAATACGTCGCAGGTGGATACAGCAGTTAGTTAACCCAACAAGTTGAAGCCTTCACCACGAGTCAACGACCAAGTGAAGTGAGCAACCTTGCGTCTAAATAGAGCACTTAGAACCGCGTGCGAATAGGATAGTAAAAGTGTCAGAGCTTAGTGAAATAACGTCAAGTTCGACCTAGTTAATGTGAAGTACCGTGCACAGGAGAATCTACACCGGTGAATGCAGAGCCTTTTCCGGCTGGATTATATTGCTTTTGGTACTGTGGCTGCTGGAGCAGAGAACCGTCTACCCCACTGCTGTGTGGGATCTACCCGTGAGGAGCATCACTCGAGCCCGTCTCTAGGAAGAGGCTGGCTGGCTTTCATCCATGCTGTCGCGCATACTTGGATTATAGCTGCTGCTTTTGTCTGCCGATCGAGGGGAGTATATGTACCGCCTCCCGTAGCTGGAGCTTATTGATTCCTCGTTGATCCAGACTTTTGCATCCGAACATTCCTCTCCCCTGCTGGCTTACAACCGGAGGGAGCCCCCTTAGTATCTCCAGCTGACTACGAGTGTGCCTTATGTAATTCTTATGCTACAGGTGGTGTCAATTATACCCATCTTATGATGCTCATGGACTTATGCTCTTGACTTACTTAAGTGTTCTTCGCCATATAAGCGCATTCATAATTCTCATTCTGTAACCTATCGTTGCTATAATAATAAATCCCTCTCACTAGAACTTTAGGTGTCATTGTTGTATTATTGTGTGGGTGTTCACCATATATACCGTGTACTGTATGGCCAGTAATTAAAGTACATAACTAAGTAGTGGTTTAATAATACCATACTCTCAATACAGTCAGGGAATTGTACCCCTCAGTTACAATTACACTTTTTCCCTGTCAGTGCTGTATACGGGGTGGTGCCTGTGTGCTTATTAAAACACCTGTTTCTGGTGTAAGCGGCTTCTTGTACCGCATAATGCCATAGACTCTTCGGTAAGTTACAATCTATTAGCTTACACCTAGCCATTTCCAAAAGAGTACGTCCTTCCCTCTCTGCCACCCCGTTGTGGTGCGGGGAGTAAGGACATGACGTCTCGTGTCTTATCTTGTTCCTTCTCAACAGTGATTGGAACTCTCTATTTGTGAACTCGGTTCCGTTGTCGGACCTCAAGCATCTTATGTTGCCATAAGGGGCTACATCTGCAAGGAATTTCTCCGTGGCCTGGAGTGTGTCACTCTTTGCTTTGAGTAGTAAACAAACACTGCCCCTGTACACACATCTGTAAAAGACTGTACATATTTAAAGCCACCTATGGACTCGTTGCTTACTGGACCGGCTAGATCTGTGTTAACTAGCTCAAGTGGTACCTTTACTTTTTCCGTGGGACGTCTGTTCCTCGATTGAGTGAACTTCCCCTTTATACACACTTCACATTCTTTGTTCGGTCTATGCTTTTCACCGTTAATGTGCATGCCTTCTGTCACTGCTTGCAGTTTCAGTAAATCCTCGTAATTACAATGACCCATGATCTCATGCCATGTCTGGATATCATGACTGACAGTCACATTACACATATCATTATCATTACACTCTGTTTGTAGATAATACATTCTCTTGTACACCTCTATATTAAATTGCGTACCGTCAGGCTCTACAAGAACATCTTTACCTTCATTGAAGAACACTTTGGCACCGTTTGCAGTAGCAGATTTGACAGAGAATAGTTCTTGTGGGAACGAGGGTATGTAGAGAGCGTTCTTTAATGTCACTGTACACTGCTTTTTTCCCTATTGTTAGGTTTTAGTGAGTTTTTCCTTACCTTCGCGTGGGGTATGTCTGGGAGTGCTTGCATTCTTTCATTTATTTGCATTAATCTAAAAAAATTTGGACCTTATGGTGTTCTTGTTCTGTTCTTGACTTATTGTTATGTTTTCTTCTTGACTTGTTTAAAGAAGACCTGTACGGCCCATGGGGACATTAACGTGTGTTGTCGGGCCTTATAAATAAATTTGATTTGATTTGATTTTACACCGGCGCCCCTCACTGTCTATGAGGCATACCTGTGCGTCTCTCCCCTGCGCCAACCTGAATGTGCGCTTCCCGTCTGCCAGCTCCATGCTGTGTCTCTCCGGCTCGAAGGTGTTGTCAAAGTTCTTGAATCGATTCCTGTCGTTGATGATGTGTGATGACACACCTGTGTCCACGATCAGTCCCTTCCTTTGGACCTGCTGCTGCTGCGTTGACTGGGTGACGTACGTTGTCTGCGCCCCGAAGATGAAGTCCTCTCGTCCCGCTGCTCTCCGGGCGTCATCTCGACTCGCCTCACGTCCACCGTTGTCGCCATCTTGTCCACAGCCGCCATCTTGTCCATGCGCGTACCGAGCGCTCTGGTTACGTTTCTTTCTACACACTTTGTCTGTGTGCCCCGTGGATTTTCAGAAGCTACACCAAACAGTCTTTGTGCAGTTATCTTTCCGGTGCCCTTTTTCTCCGCATCGCCAACACGCCAGCTCCATCGGGGGTCTGGTCTTCTCTCTCTGTGCCGCCCGGGCCTTCAGCACCCTCTCTCCCGCCTCCGCGGTGACTGGGTGTGTGTCTTCTGAGGCCTCAAAGTTTCGCAACTTGGCCTTGAACTCCCCCAGCGACATGTCCGCTGAACCGTGTGTCACCAGTTGTGTGAATGGTTTGTACAGCTCCGGTAGTCCTCTCATAACCATCGCCATCATTAGTCCGTCGCTCTGTGCTTCTCCTGCACTCTTAAGCGCCGTAATGATCTGCTCAGCCCTGATGACGTATTCGGTCACAGTCTCGGTGTGTGCTTTCTTCAGCGCGGTCAGTGTTATGTAGAGGGATACGATTCGGGGTCTTCCCCTTCCGATATAGTGTTCTCTCAACACTTTCAGGCTCTCTCGGCCTTTGTCCTTAGTGTCGCGGAATATCAGCCCCAAGCTTGTGTCGTCTAGCAGTGGTGCTAACTCGCAGTATGCGTCGGCATTTTGCTTGGTGTCCAGTTACTTCTCCCGTGGGGGCCATCAAGATGGTTTTCTTCAGCCCCACAAGTACAAGGTAATGCCTTTCGGGTTAACCAACGCCCCTGCTGTCTTCCAGAACCTTGTCAATGACGTTCTCTGTGATGTCCTGAACGGCTCTGTTTTTGTTTATTTAGATGACATTCTTATTTTGTCCAGCTCTGTTGACAAACACATCCAGCATGTCCACCAGGTACTTCAACGCCTACTGGAGAACAAGTTGTTTATCAAGGCTGAGAAGTGTGAGTTCCACGTCACCTCCATCGGGTTCCTCGGCTACATTATCGAGAGCGGGCAAATCCAGGCGCGTCTATGCCTTCTACAACGCTGTTCGGTTTCCGCGTTGCAGTTTTGCGGTCTGATTGGCCGAGCGCGCGCATGCGCATGAGCCGCGACCTGGCCCTCAGCTGTGCTGCGATAAGGCTTTCGCCAGCGGGGAGAGGGGCGCCGCGAGCCGGCATCGCTTCGCTCATCAACGACCCTCCGTGTTCCGGCTTTCAACAGCGGGGAGAGTATTATGGGGCTTATGCCGCGAAGCAGTAACACACATAGTTGCAATGCATCTGTCAGTCGTACTTATGTGTTCACTGTTGTGTTACTGCTTTGCGGCATAAGCCCCATAATACTCTCCCCGCTGTTGAAAGCCGGAGCACGGAGGGTCGTTGATGAGCGCAGCGATGCCGGCTCGCGGCGCCCCTCTCCCCGCTGGCGAAAGCCTTATCGCAGCGGGCCGGGCAGCTGGACTCTCCCTGGGAATCACATAGCCTGGACTCTCCCTGGGAATCACATGGAGTGACCTTCCTCTCTCCTTTTTGCACATTCCAGTCATTCTAACCCCTGTCTGCATGGTAACTGAATTAAACATCCTAAACCGCCTCATTCTCCTCTGCCTTGTGTTCTGCTCTTGGGTTCAAAACCAAACGCCACCCTAACAGTTAATGTACTGTCGTCTATTGACTAGTTTGACTGAAACCAAGTAAGCATAATAAAAGCTTTTCTTAAATTAAATTGAAAAGATAATCATTATTTTTTTGATCCACTTTTTCTCCTCCTTTTTTCAATTGTTCTCCCATCCCAATTTTAGCCGTGCCAATTCTGCCCTCCCCTGTCTTGATCGTTGCTCACATGTGCCCCCCACTGGCTGGTTGTAGGGAGGATAGAAGCCCATCACATGTCCCCTCCGATACATGTGGAGGCAGCCAGTCACATCTTTTCACCTGCCAGCGCGGACTCTCATTGGCGAGGAGTAACGTGTAGGAGGCTCACACTGCCCCAGCCATTTTCCTGTCTTTTGCTGTGCAGGCGCCCCAACCGACCTGTAGGAGTCGCTGTTCACAACGACCAGACTACCACCCATCGACTTCCCTCCCGCTAACTCTGCCAATTGAGTCAGTATGACGGCCGGCCCAAGCTGGAGGCAACGCTGCCAGCCGGATTCGATACCGGTGTCCCTTGCGTTGGTGATGAGTGCAATGTCCGCTGCGCCACCCAGCCGCCCACAAAGATAATCATTATTGAAAAGCTGCCAGTGATGAACGCCATTACCCTATTTTAATTAACTGGGTTGTAAATATTTATTGAGTGATGAAGTAATATCCTCCAGGCATACTGTATACAGAAAGGCACTAACGACGCAGCACAGCTGAGACGTCTTCTTCTGTAACCTGGCAACGTTGTTGAGGGACAAGTCTACTGGGATAATTGGTTAAGATTGACATCTGGCCGGCGGACATGGGCCCCAGATGGACGCCGCTAACGGCACGCCCATACGTACTTACGGCACCAGGTATGTGGAGGTGTGTTTTGGTGGGCGCCATTTCGGCTGGGACTTTGTTATGGCTGCTGTGTCCATGCCGCTCCTGGGTGCAGACTTCCTCTGTGCCTTCAGCCTGCTGGTCGATATTAATAACTGTCACCTGATTGATGCCCTCTTTTTTGCTTCATACCCCTGTACGCTTGGGGAGGCCGGAGCTCTCTGCCTGTTAAACACGCTTGCCACTGGGGATCGGTATCAACGCCTGCTCGCCGGGTTCCCTGACCTCACCACACCCACGTTCTCGTCTGCAGTGGCTAAACACGGCGTGGAACACCATATTACCATGAGGGCCCTCCAGTCTATGCCTGCGCCCGGTGCCTCGACTCAGCCAAGCTGGCAATTGCCAGGGGGGAGTTTTCCACCATGGAGCTCCTTGGCATTGTGCGCTGCTCGAACACACATGGTTACAAAGGCTGGCGTGGGTTGGCACCCCTGCAGCAATTTCCGCCGCCTGAATAATGCCACAACCCCTGACCGATACACCATCCCGCACATACAGGACTTCTCTACCCACCTGGCGGGGGCCATCATCTTCTCCAAGGTGGACCTGGTGCGCGGGTACAACCAGGTGCCGGTCCATCCACGGGATGTGCCAAAAACAGCTGTCATCACACCCTTTGGACTTTTCGAGTTCCAGTGACGTTTCAGTGCCTGATGGACTCTGTGCTCCAAGAGATGCCGTTCTTGTTTGTGTACTTAGACGACATTCTTGTAGCCAGTGCGTCCAAAGAGGAGCACATGACACACCTCCGGCAGCTGTTTGAGCGGCTCAGTAAACACTGCCTCATCGCCAAACCCGGCCAAGTGCCAGTTCGGGCATCCTCCATCACCTTCCTCGGACACCACGTTGCTCCACAGGGAGCCGTCCCACTTCCCGCCAGGGTGGAAGCCGTCACCAGGTTTCCTCATCCCCGCACCGTACGGTCTCTACAGGAGTTCCTGGGCATGGTGAACTTTTACAATCGGTTCCTTCACCATGCTGCCCACCTTATGCGCCCCTTGTATGAGGCCCTGCGGGGCAAAGTGCCCAAGGACGAGTGGGACTGGTCCCCGGGGATGGACAGAGCCTTTGGGGCTGCCAAGACAGCGCTAGCCAACGCTGCTCTGCTGGCGCACCCCTCTCCCACTGCCCCGGTCGCCCTCACAACAGACGCCTCTGAATATGCAGTGGGGGCAGTGTGCGAGCAGTGGGTGGGTGGTGCCTGGCAGCCACTGGCCTTTTTCAGCAAACAGCTCCACGACAACAAGCGTAAATACAGTACCTTTGACAGGGAAATGCTGGGTCTGTTCCTCGCCACTAGACACTTTAGATTCCTGTTGGAGGGCCACCATTTCACTGCCTTTGTGGGCCACAGGCCGATGACGTTCTCCATGACCAAGACCTCGGAGCCGTGGTAGGGCCGTCAGCTCTCGCGATCTCCGAGTTCACTGCGGACATTCAGCACATGGCGGGCAAGGACAACTTTGTCGCTGACTGCCTCTATCGGGTCGTCGGGTCTGTCCACTTGGGACTCAAGTGGCGGCAGACCAAGCCACAGACTAAGACATTCAGGCCTACCAGATGGACCCTACTGCACTGCAGCTGGAGGATATGGTGTTCGACACAGCTAACGCCACTCTCCTCTGCGACATCTCCACCGGCCAACCGCGACCTATGGTGCCTGCTGCCTGGCGGCGCCAGGTTTTTGACATCATCCACAGCCTTTCCCACCCAGGTTTGAAGGCCTCGACTAAGCTGGTTGGGTTCAAGTTTGTGTGGCCTGGCCTCAGGAAGGATGTTTGGACCTTAGGCTGGCTCATGTGTGACGTGCCATCGTGTCAAGGTGCACTGCCATACCAAAGCCCCTTTGGCACCATTTATAGTGCCAGAGAGGTGTTTCAACCACGTGAATGTGGACCTGGTGGGCCCCCTGCCGCCCTCCCACGGATATACTCACCTCCTCACCATGGACAGGACCACCAGGCTTTGGCACGCTAGGGGACATCACGAGCGATAGGGGTCCCCAGTTCACTTCGGAGCTCTGGAATGTGGTTGCTGAGCACCTGGGGCTTAAGATCCACTGGACTACGGCGTACAACCCGCAAGGCAACAGACTTTGCAAGCGGTTCCATAGGGACACAAAGGTTTCTCTTCAGGCCGGACTTACAGATAGTGCCTGGGTTGACCGCCTGGGAGTTTCTTCCGGAGGCCACAGCTCCCTGGTGTCCCTATGGAACTGTTGCCTTGCGGGTGTCCCGGGGCGTCGCCGATGCCCTTATTCCCATTCCGACATCTCGCCACTGCCTTCCCCAGTCCTACGTCCCCAGGGACCTGCCATTGGCCAAGTATGTCTTCATCCGGCCTGGAGGCAGGCACTAAAAACTGTATTGTGGACATGGGGGGCAGGCCAGAGCGGCTCACTATAGAAATGATAGTCTATAGTCTTAAGCCTGTTCACTTGGACAAGGACGAGCCGGTTCAGTTGGCCCTACCCCGCGGCGGGGGCGCCCCCCGGTTTCGGCCCGACCCTTGCCCCGACCTCTGTCCTGGCCCCTTCCGTGGCCCGGCCTCTGGTCCCACTTCTCCCTTAATCTCCCTCCTGCTAAGCGCAGACGTTTCGGCCGCTTGATCCGTCCCCCACCACGTTGACTATTCATTTGGAGTCTGTTCACTGATGAACTGTTCACTGGTTATTATTTAGTTGCAGTTTTTGTTTTGGTGATCCACATCGAGAGACATTCACTAAAGAGGGATTGTACCTTTAAGAGCGGGGGGTTATGGGAAAGGTAGTCTTCCGGTTCCGGTTCTGAGTTGACGTGTTGTTGTAAATGGGTACTGTTGGAAGTTAAAGGGGAACTATCTTATAAATAGCCTTTTTCAGTGTTTAGCATTGTTTCATAGCTATGTGGACTTATATTAATATGCTCTATGTCTCTAATTCTCATATTGGCGCATTCTTCCAATTCTCCTCTCACAATATTCACCCTCACTGAACTGAGTCATCTGAAAATGTGCTGATCTGTGATGTCAGAGAGACTCAGCTGCATAATAATGTTGCTGTGTAGCATCAGGCCCCACCGTGGTTTAAGTGCCCAGGCTCAAAACGGCTTAAGATCTTGAGGTAGAAAAATGCTGTTTTTGAGTACTTCATTAGAAATACAAAACAATGAATAAAAAAATAAAAATTACAGAGGTGTTCCATAGACTCACAGGAATTGTGTAAAAGTGCCCAAATAGTGAAAGAAATAGTAAAATAGTTCCCCTTTAACTAAACTATACCTCGACATGACTATGTCTCTGGTCTTGCTGTTTCTTAACGCCACACTACTGTATTATTATAATTGTTATCGTGAAGCTGGACAAATTATGTTGGACTTTACCAAATAATAATAATATTTGATGAAAAGAATAATGTGATCAAAACATATCAAATTATACTATTTACAGTGACTATATGCCCCTTTGAATAAGAAAAATGAATGGGGACTATTTTCAATATCAGGAGAAATAGGAGTGTTTCTGATTTAGATATCACTTTGTACTCAACTGACATCTGAATTATTGCTCCTAAAGGCCCCTAAGGAGCAAGAAAGATTAGAAAATGACCTAAGAAGCCACTGAGCTCTCAATCTGAGGTCTCGTGTGGCCCCTAAAGTTCTAGGAGACATAAAAACATTCACACAGAGTTTTCCTTTTCAAATCTCATGTTCTCATTCATACAGATAGTTTGGTATTGCTGAGAGTAATACCAACCAATATATCCGCTCGCATATAGTTGTTTCTCCTGAGTTTAATTTGAAAAACATGAAAGAATGTCCTTATTCTCATTCAGATTTATTTTTTGTCTAGAAGAAGTAAATGATAAATGATAATCATTCTTGCATTGATCGTCTTGGATATTGCTTTTGACGTTTCAATAAGGAGAGAGAGAATTTCATAATTACCACCATAAATAGACTGGAGATTGCTGGATATCAAGAAGTTCAAACAAGCTGGCTTTTCATCATCTGGTTATTTATTCAAAAGCGTGTCCTCTGTCATTTGTCATCATGAATGGGTTATTTTCACAAATGATTTCCTACTTTGCTCTCAGTTTTATACAAAATAATGTCACTCCCATTTGTCACATATCAACCAATCAATTAAAAATGAAGACTGGCACCTCCTTTCTTCACTTTCATTACTCACATGTACTACTAGTGGTTATATCTGAAATGACATTTGAAATAGTTATTCTCCAAGAGCTACATCAAACAGATACGCATTTACAATATGACAATAGATTTACCTTTGGGTTCATGACCATCTGCCTGAAAGACAAAGGCCTAACTTCTGTTGAAACTTGCAACTTACATCTCAATAGACCAATGCTCTTTCACAACAAAATACTTACTTCTTGGTTGACCCCTGGTGCCCAGAAATCTGTAGTGAACAAAAGACTAGCTGTCTTGGTTCTAATTATATCCTCTGAGACATCCCTTCACACACAGTGAGGAGTCTTAAGCTGTAAGACTCTGTTTAACCAGTAACTGGTTAAATGGTCTTACAATACTATTAATATTGATTATTAATATACCTCGCTTTCCTACAGACTTGACTATCCCGTTCTCTAAACGTTGCTGCCAACAACTGTACATCCATTGGATCCTGTGTTTAAACCGTCGGAAATGTTGAAGGCATGTGGGAGGAAGTACTGGAGTGTATCCTAAGTGTTAGCATATTAGCATAAGTGCTTTTTATATACTACGGCTGTATATTTAGTGAGGCGTACCGGTGTCTCACCTCTTGGCTATATGTACAAAATTAATACTCTGGATCAATGGACCATGTTACAGGAAGGCATGTTGAGAGCCATGTTGCAGTAGGTCCCAAGTGGCTTTTCAGAACATCGTAAACGAAGGCAGTCTATGGGCCGGATAATAAAACAGGATTTTACGAGTTGTGCCTGTTGACACTTAAACGCATTTCCACGGCTATTCCCAATGTTCCTGTTTTCGCTGTCTAAGAGTCCCAAGGCCTTACTGTCGAGGAATATAATCCTTGCACGGAATGTTTGTGTAGTTCTTCCATCATGGCTGCTTGCCAACATGACTTCTATTGCACCCCTCTTCCCACTTGTTCTGACAGTCTGACCCATACATTCAGAACTACGGCTAACCAAACAGTGGAGCCAGGAAAAAACACCCAAAAACAGAATTTACATTGTGCTATTCCGAGGATCTTTGACAGTCAAGTGTTTTTATCCATAAACATAGACAACTGAGCCGGAAACCAGAGGATTGTGATGTCATCAAGTGGCTCAGGTGGCTCAGAGTGGAGGAGAGGGTCTTTCAAATGTTTGTTTTCATCTGTCCCCTGTATTGGTTTTAAATATTGGAACCCCCTGTAGGGTAATTTATTTGGTGAGGTCTCTATTGATGTGACGTATTGTTTTTGTTTTATATATTGTATCTTGTTTAATGTTCCCTGTGCACACACACACTCGCATATGCACACTTATATTCACTTCACTTCACAAGGACCACAATGGAAACAAGCTCTAGGGCTTTATTGTGTTTTTATCCTTTTGATCAATATTCTTTGTATTGTATTGCACAATTCTTGTTTTATTGCTTCAATAAAGACATCAATCAAAAAAAGACACTTGAGTATATCCCAGTAAAATCACCATGGTTACTGTCATAATGTGCTAGGAGTTGTTCTACTGTCCACAGAAGCAGCATCAGGATTTGTCTCTTGATGACATCATCACAAGACTCTCCTCTCTCTGGTGTTGAGCTCAAGGAGAGACATCTTCACACATTTGAAACTGAGCTGTAACAATATTAATAAAACATAGTGAATAATATTTTAGGTTTTAGATGTTCCCCTTTAACACACACCCCATTCCCTGGAAGCCTCAGCTCCCGTGCTGAGAAACACTGGGGCATTATTTAAGTAGCCACTTGGGGAGAAGTCCGTAATCGCACTGATGGGAGAATAACAGCCAGGCCTGAAATACAACACTTTAGAGAGTTGTCCATGAAATCCAGATGCACTAGGTCCTCTGCTAAGCCCGTAGAGTGTGGGTTAATGGTGGTGATGGCAGAACCTGAATATGAATAAAGGGAAGTTATGGTTAGAAACTATTATTATTGTGCTAGATGTGAGTTGTTGGTTTTTTATGGCAATTATTGGTTGGATAAGAAGCTCTATTATTGATTTTTCTTTAAATACCACTGTTATTGAGTTATTTTTTTTCATAATTTCTGCGCTACTTCAGACAGTGAAGAAATTCAGATGATTTAATTGTATTCAAATAATCAGTGATTTTAACCTACCTAGCAAGCTAATTTGCATATTTTAGCAAGTTGTGAAGTAAAAGGCCTATTTGCCCCTGCTATGTGTTCATGATTTTAACTGTCTGTCTGTCATCAATATCGAACAAATATAAATATATTTATTTGATTGCCATGCCTTTTTGGGACCATAAAAAACCCACATTTTCCTTAACCCAACAGTACCCTACTGTAATTACATCTACATTTACATGTATTCATTTAGCTGATGCTAAATGCCAAAGCGACTTACAAGTTATGTACAACAAGTCAGCAGAAAGGGTACAACTCTGGCAGCTAAGGTAAGTAACATTGTTCGTCAAACAGTGTCGAACTTGAGTGCTACAGACTTGAGTGCATATTAGCATAGTAGGTAATAATATAGGCAAGGTAGATTCCTTAGTTGGAGAGTGAATAATAGTAAAAGACAGTACAAAGTTATTATTTTCTTTTTATTATAATTATTCTTTTCATTTCAGATATTGATTGAAGATGTGCGTTTTTAGTCGGCGACGGAAAATTGGGCACGTTTCGACTGTCCTGACTGTGGTGGGAAGTTCGTTCCACCATTGTGGAGCAAGGACCAAGAATAGCCAGCTTCTCTTTGATGACCCACCCGGAGCTTGGATAAGAGTGGGTCTGAGGCGGCCAGAAGATGTAGACTCTTGAGGGTGTGTAGTTAGAGACCATAATTAAAGACCATTCCTTTGTCATTCAAAGTTTGTAAAATGTAGTGGTCATGCAGTAAGTTTGACAAAAAGTAAGCAAACAAACAAACAAACAAACAAATGACAGATGACTATGATAATAGATTCTGGGTTCTGAAATACAATACTTGGCAAATTAAGAGAGAGAGAGACCGGGGAGGAAAGGGTCTTCCCTATGAGTCCTCTGAGAGAGGTCAATAGGTCAACGGCCTAAATGAATGGGAGGAAGGCCTGCTGACCCTACTAAGGTCTACCAAGGGAATTCATGAATACTTCCAAATATTTTGAGTTAAAGCAGTCTTTATGCACCTTAGGTCAAGTAAATATTCAGCGATTTAGTACCCCATAGGGTTCGTGGTCATATACAATAATAAATATATACAGTTTACCTAACAGAACAACTGTTGAATTGTATGTCAGCTTCTAGGCAAATGTCCAACATCAAATTTGTTAAATTCCGTAAAGACTGTAACTCTAACTGTCACAGCAGTGACCACAACCTAAACACTCTGTGTGGCATGCATTTTGCAACATCAACAAAAGAGACTTGAACTTGACCTTTAATCAAGTCTGTTTTTTGAGTGGCCCACAATACAACAGGAACAGCCAGTAAACAACAGAAGTTATGACCTGTTTTTCATTTTGATGAAACATGATTCTTGTTTCATACCAAATGTTGACCTCACGCCGAAGAAACTTCACATAGGCCTGAAACACTGCATCCGTGTACCTCTCTCTCTCTCTCTCTCTCTCTCTCTCTCTCTCTCTCTCTCTCTCTCTCTCTCTCTCTCTCTCTCTGACAATCCCTAATTGGATCCCTTAGTACATTTAAATTAATGTTATTAATATAAATTATGTTACTGGTATCACATACAATGATAAAATAACTAAATAAATAATAACCTATTCAACAAATAGCTTCTTCTAGGCAATTCCTTTCTCATATCCTTAGAGAGCATGCAACACCAACAAAGCCCATAACAATACACATAACAGATTATGTAATTTTGTTCATCTCTGCCCTTCTGAAGCCCCCCAGAGAGAGTGGTGGACCTGTCTAGAAATCGAATCAATGTTCATTAATATGTCTATTGTTCTTCTAATGTGTCCATGGATTGGTTCTAATGACTAAGATGGTACGCACATGCAGGTTTTGATAGTATTTCATTGTATCATTGAAGCAGTGTCACACAAAAGGGATCGGCACTTTCACCCCAGCGGTTGTGTTGTAATTAAAAGATTCATGCGGTGCGATAAAGCTTTTGGACAGAAAGCCGGCGGAGACGAGACGAGAGCCCGCGAGCCTGTGCTGGTGTTGCATCGAAATGATCCCATCAGTCTCCATTACACTCCAGAGGGTTGCAGAGGGTGATTGGATATTTGGAGGTCTTGCAACTTTGAGGATGGATATTATTTGGTCCTATTTGTTTTTCCTCTTTCTTACCTTGTGGTCATACATAATGTAATAGCTGTCATATTTTGAGACGCTGGGAGATTGCAGGACCCATGTATGCATACAGTTTTAATAGGACCGGTGATAACAGATCAGAAGTCATATTGTTAACATCATAACATCATTCAAATGTTATTATGCGACAGTTGATTGATTGATTGATTTATTGATTCATTTTATTTGACACATGTCACTTAAAAAACACCAGCTCTGCTAGGGCAGTAGGTACATACAAAGAAAAGTCAGGATAACACAATAAAGCCCTATGGCCTGTTTCCATTGTGGCCCCTTTGGGGAAGGAGGGTGTACAGGGGAGGGGTCAAGACAGCAGATCTGTCATGGCAACAACGACACAAAGACATCAATCAAAACAATAATACAATGCAATACAGTCATCCCCAGGGCCTATATTGTCACTTATCAAGTTAGTCTCTGTATTAACAACATCAATCACTACCGCAGTGCTTCATTGGCCCTACTAGCCACATTAACCAACGATAATCTTTGATGATCAGAAATAAATACATCAATATATCAACATTACTGCACAGCCCCCTCAACTGAGTATATGGGGCGGTGGGGCATATATGGGGCCGATTCCTGTTCCTCCTGGGCAGCGTGTCGAAGTGTCCTTGAGCAAGACACTTAACCCCTATATGCAGGGCCGCCTGGGAGAAATGCGAGGCCCTGTGCGAGATTTAACGCGAGAGAGAAGAGAGAGAGAGAGAGAGAGAACATGTGTGTTTGTCATGTGTGTGTGTGTTAGAGAGAGACTAGACTAGAGCATGTATGAGAGATCCAAAAGGACAAAGATCAACACTTAAATCCAACAAGAAGAGGGTCTATACCAGAGAAACCAAAGCAGCAAGGAGCCAATGGCCGACATCAGCTAAATAGGCTAGCCAGTTACTGTGACACCAGGCCACACACAGCTTTGGCCAACGGCCCAACGCTACCCAAGCTACACAAACGACCATTCACACACAGCACATGTCGTATCTCCAAATGTTGTGAAGTAGCATATGTTTTGCCTGGAAAAAAACATCGTTATTAACAAAACATTCGGGAGGGGAAGGAAGGAAGAGTGGGGTAATGTCATGACATTTTCATTAATCTTACCTGCACAAAAGGAACGCAGGGCGAAAGGCCGCAACACAGGTCTCCACGTTGACGAAAGGCCTCTCGCTGTCGGGACAAATAAGCTATGGCCAGAGCCTTGTCATGGTGCAGGCCCGACTACATCTTCTGTCAAAGATGATGTCGTAGTCAGAGTGCCAGGGCCTGCTATTCTCAAGGCTAACTGATAGCATCAAACGAACGTTCCCAGCTGACGCTAAACAGCTAACTGGCTAACAGTTAGCTCAATCAGGCACCTGGCTGTATGTAGCCGCATAGCTTGCTTCTGCGTTCTGCAAGCTATGCGGCTACATACAGCCAGGTGCTCTCACCAGGCACACACCGTTAGCTACTAGTAGTACTATATTAGCTAGTCGACCAGTTTGGCTCCAGAGAGAGAGAAAGAGAGATAGGTCAGGTCCACGGCGGGAATATAATCATAGGTTGACTCACCATAACGCAGTATCAACGCGGCGCCAATGGTAAAGTTGGAAGGAGACTTTCTTGGCCCACAGTGTAATTTCTTCTTCTTCTTCTTCGAGTACTTTCCGGCAGACTGGACACCTTTCGGCGTATTGCTGCCTAACAGATTTATCTGCTCACAAGTTCTCTTCTCCTTCTTTTGAAAAGACATCCACTCGCCTCGCTCCTCTGAATAGCGCTGAATTAGATCATCCCTGTACCTCGTGTGTCCGAGAAGAGCCCGGAAACACTATCCTAAAATCTGTAGAGCAGCAAAGCCGCAGAAACCGGAACACTGCAATCTGCAGAGCCGCAGAGGCAGGAACAATTCAGACACATTCTACAAACGTGTCTAATGTGAAATATATAAGCATATAAGCAAAACTAGATTTTAGGTCTGTGATGAAAAAGGGCCTCGCGGGAAGGGGGGCCGCGCAAAAAAAAAAAAAAAAAAAAAAAAATTATTATTATTTTTATTTTATTTTGCGAGGCCCCCCTTCCCGCGAGGCCCTGTGCGACCGCACTGCTCGCACACCCCCTGAGGCGGCCCTGCCTATATGCTCCTGATGAGCAGGTTGGCACCTTGCATGGCCTCCGCCGTCGGTGTGTGAATGTGTGAGTGAATGGGTAAAATGTGAGGAACAAATTGTAAAGCTACGTAATAATTCTAATAAATAAGCTACATCAATACAAAACCAAGAAATGAAATAAAGTGTTCTGTTTTCTTTTTTTAATAGCACAATCAGTCCGCCCTTTCAAAGTACTTTTGTGTAATATCTCACTTATAATACCTCATTTGTTTAGGGCCAATGGCTGATATGAAATAAAACAAGTAAATAACAGTGTCATAGGACTTAAGTCTAGCTGTTTGTTGATGCCTTGGGAACAAACAAGGATACACAGTGTCATAGATACAAACCTTTTGTGTAATACCTGAGCCTCCACTAGGGGCAAATCATTTACTTAATTACTGAGTGAATTCGAATGACATTGCCTGTCATAGTGGTACTTTGCATCTAAAAGCACTCCTCGCATTGTATGTAAATAGACCAAACAGAATATCTCATCTCATCTCATCTTTCTCAAGATATCTCAAGATAATGTGGAGGGCCCAATTTTGGCCCGCAAGCTCTATAGTTTGAGTGTCCCTGGCTTCGAGTAAATTAAAAACAGTTCAGTGATCAGTTAATGTTCTGCACTGATCCAATCTCAAACTAAATCGGATCCCCAGTGACAACGTAAACTTAAAGGAATGGTCTTAATAAGGTCTCTAAACTCACACACTATTTTCTCTGTATAGGCTTCCATGCTTGATGTACTGTAGGTATTATGCTCAGTGATAATTGTAAACATATGTGAAGGAAAAGTCATTGTCAAAAGCATTAATTGAATCCATCAGATGTATATGACAAAAACATTCAGAAATCAGCCTTTGGGTAGTTGTGTGGAAGACATCATGATTCAAATACTGTATGATAGATGATTTACTATGGTCTGAGGGAACATTCCCAGGGACCACATCTTAGCATACTGCAGACAGAGAGCAGGTTTTATCAAGTCCAGATTTTCCATTCATCACCAAACTTCAATCTCACCATTAAATTATAGCCAAAACTATGTCACTGATTGAGTGATGTTTGCAATAAGCTGAAACAATCTATATTTTCCAACCTATCACACCCATGGGGGAAATACATACACCCACCCACTACAGACTACAGGATAGCAATGAACTTCTTATGGTGTGTAAAAAGGACACACACTACCAGCAGGGAGTGTTCAGCTAGCCTAGCTGTTGACCAAAAACACCTCTGCCCTCATGTATCAACCTGACGTACGCACAGATATGTGCTTAAGCCGTGCGTACGACCATTCCTAAGCAAAGTGTGGGATTTATCTATTTGAACTTGTGCTTGACTTTGTGCGTATATTTAAGCACAGGTCGGACCATGCGTAGTTGGCGCCCGGTGGTAGAATATTTTTACAACGCGGAAATAAGCACTGACTGCGCTCCGCGTAACTCAACCCGTTATTATTTTGCGCATATATTGCAGAAATACGGGAACGTTTTGATTATATTTAAAAGGCTTTGCCATTGTTAAACGTAATAAGTGGAACCCCGAAGCTGTAAGCAGAATACAAGTCATATGAACACCCACGATATAAACGCATTGCAACGAGAACAGACAGAGGTTATTTGTTGAGTGTATGTGTATACAAAACCCTTGCAATAAATGTATCTTAAATGAATGAAAAGCATACATGCTCTGGACACAGAGCATATATCGTGTGGGTGATATCATGACTTGTATTCTGTGTCAAAGCCTAAATCAAAACGTCCCCGTATTTCTGCAATCTATGCGCAAAATAATAACGAGTTGAGTTCTAACAAAGAACGTATTACATGCTGGTAGGCTGATAGAGTAAACTATGATATGAATATGAATATGATATGATATAAAGGTATACTGGTCCGTCCGCGAGGATATCGAGGACTCGAGTTGGGGGACCCTGATGTAAACAAGACAAAAGTATTTCTCTGGTTTGCATCCCCTTAACAATTGTGTGTATTGAGCCATACTGTATTGTACCCATTCTGCAATCTGTTAAATAAAGTTTTCATTCATTCAGCCATTAAATGCAATTTGAGAATATAGGCTAAAGCGACGTGTCATGTTTCCAAATAAGATTGGCCACAACGGAATGCTTTCTACTTCAATTTGTTGATTAGAATAGATTACCTCGCTCCGTTGAAACTTCACTGAGCTCAGCACACAGACATGATAATAATAATAACAACAACAATAATAATAGCTTCATTTTACATAGCGCCTTTCAAGAGACCCATGCAAGGTCGCTTTACATAGATGGGGGGGGGGGGAATAACAAAGTAATAAAGATAGTGGACAGACTATGTAAATATGATGATGGGATTCAAGTTTGCGTTTTTATTGATCATAGGCATGCTGTCATAATCAAACATTCTAGAACATTTGTCGTCACAGATCATGTCATAATAGAACATAGGCTACAGGCATGGTCCATCGTGATATTGTGTAGACTGTTATTACTGTACCACCCATTGTGACAACAGCCTTGTGAGCTCCCGCACACAAACATGATGGAATTCAGTTTGTATTGATCACATAGGCAGGCTACATCATACATGGCAGTGAGATTCATTGTTCTTGTATATGCTCTCGTATTATTGTTTATATAGGCTACCCAATACTGACATCAAAATAGATTGTATGCCTCTAGAAATCATATGCAGCAGGTAGAAAATTGACGGAAAATCCGTCGCGATTTGGAATAAAATTGAGGAGAACTTTAATCCCTGGGTATTAATCAAACAAAACGGAAAAAGGCAGTCATATTCCAGCACGGTCTTTATTAGTGTTTGCGCTGCCCAGGCAGCAATGGTTAATAGATATCATATCCGACATCACCGTACGTGTACACGTCTGTCAGCCTGTCTCATCACACGCTTCCCTCGGTTTAGTCCATTTTTCCACATTTCATGGGGGTGTTCCATTACCGTATATGGTTAATCGGGGCGGTTTTGGTATGCAAATACGTGAAAGTGTGCACGAGCCTCGGCGTAGGACCAACGTGATATTTATCATGACAGGTGTGTGTAGGACCTGTGTACGCACGTGTGATAAATCCCGTTTTTTTTGTGCATGCACACATTCTAAATTCTGTGCTTACGTGTGGAAATAGAACATTTTCTGAGGAAAATTGATAAATGAGGGCCTCCAACTAGGCTATAGCTGATCCGTATCCGCTTCCATTAATTGGTGCTAAGCTAGGCTAGCTTGCAGCCGGATAGCGTTCTACTGAACGCACAGAGAGGAAATTGGTATCTATCTTCTTGTCTGACTCTGGAGAAGACGGCACACATGGGGGTGTGCTTACTACTTGTAGAAAATGTCTGTTTCTGTTTGCGCTTTGATCGCCACAAGCTGAATGCCATTTAGCTCCATTGTATTGGAGTGACAGCAAACAGCTCTATGGCAGATATCTTCAAAACTAGGTGAATCACACCAAAACTATCTGGATGGATACATAGCACTCTGGGTAAAGGGGGAAAATGGTAAAGAAAAAAAAATGCATCAGATGAAATAGACACCAACCCCATGGCCGTCCTTTCTCTCCACTCTTAATCCCCTTTAAATCACAGCGTCCATTAACTTATGGCCTCAACAAACATTGTTCCACACAAGCCCACTGGCAGGGCAAGTGGCTGTCTTCATCTTCAAGAACACAGCGCCAACCTCAAACCAAGGCTGGAGCAGCCAGAGCCAGAGTCCACATTAGCCCCTTTTCATTCCTCAAGGTTCTGTCATCAGCAAGAATAACATGCGGCTCACATTACCTATACCTACCACACATCACCTGACCCTCCTTCATACCCTGATTGACTTGGACCACTCGGCTGTGCCAGATACGCTGGAGGAAAAGAGAGCAACACATTGAGATGTTAAGCCTCGCTTAGCTCTACATGAGGTCATATGGCTCTTACACAGTACAGCCTGTGGTGAGTCCCTTTGCTCTCATTAAAGTCTCATCTCATCCCTGCTTTCCTGAATGGCCGTGCCCCAGAGTCTTGAGGTGGCCATAAATGCAGGGTGGTATGTGCGGTATGAACGTTGCATCCTGGACCGCATCCACGTCCTCACATGACCAATCTCAGCTATTTGAAACATGACTTGGGGAGCTGAGCAAGGGACGCAGAGAGGGAAGCGAGGAACGGGGGTTGACGGAAGGGTTGGCATCGATGGTGAGACGGGTCAGTGGGAGATATAATGACAGACGATGTGAAATCCGTGACCTTGTGTGAATGTGGGATTGGCTGGAAGTAGCCTCCATGATTACACAGAGTCAATGACGAGAAATTGGCAGGTCTTTCCCTCGCTGCTTTGAATCGGTTTACTACTAATAGACAAGCATCCTTTCCATGTTCTTGGTGTTGTTGTTCTCTCTATTTAGCAGTTTAAAGACTGATCAATTGCTATTCCGGTTAGACTGCTCAAACCATGGTTTCCTCATCTTCACTGCTGAGAGTGATACCAGACGTGCCCGCTCACCAAGTGAAAACATGGCATGATGTGGAAAGAAAGAGCTACTGCCGAGCTCTGGAAAGGTGATTAGTGGATGCTGAGAAGGAACACAATACCACAGTGTGATTGCTCAGTTGCTCCTCTCTCTTCCTGCAATCTTTTATATGAGGCTGACAGGCAATCCGGAGAGTTCTACAGCTCTGACCTTTACCTCGCCATAGGAAATTGCCCAAGAGACAGAGAGAGAAAGGGATGTGAAGGATCCCCCAGTAGTAAAGCATTGTGTTATTGTTGTAACGAGAGGCCTAGATGAGAGTGAGTGTGCCTCTACAAGTTTGTTTTAAGTGTCTTGAGTTATTAATTATTTTCAAAACCACAGCTTCAAGTAACATGTTTATTTTTTGTATTTTCTTTTATTTCAACCTTGGTGGCAACTTCTATATAATATATTTAGTATAGTAAAAAAATGTAAAATAAAAAATTCTAAAAGCTTTGAATTACTACTTAACTCATTCAGTGCCATCCACGTAATATTACGTGGACAATTAGAATATTCTTTGTGGAATACCCCCGATCAAAGGTAAGGACTATCTGACGTCAATTCCAGCTTGATGTACAATGTTTTCATATCGATCCAGCTGATCAGTGTGTGTGGTGTTCAAAACGAATGCCGTTACTGGCCATCAAAGCATTAAGAAAACGACCCCCCCCCCTTTCATGCATTCATGATGAAACATAATACCTATTATATACATTTGATTTGGAAATAGTAGCATGTCCAGGCAAGAAATGCCAACGCTTATAGCAGAATTCACGTAGCACCCTATAACTCAGCTTTTCAGGAATTATCCCGGATCACTCCTAAACTATACAATATTCACCACAGGATAACTTACGTACGTATACATGAAAAAATTATCTCTTTTTTGCATGTTCGGTGGAAGAAAGTCACTGTCAAATTACCATAGTATTGTCTCCATAGCTATATTATGGAATATAGATATAGCTCTCCAAACATAGTGACGCACAGTGAAAATATACTATGGAAACCTGGCGCGTTAGCTACAAGGATAAGGCTAATGGCTGGCGCCCAATGTGTTAAAGGACCATACCAACACATTATGTGTGCTCAGGTGTATAAAGTGTATGTTTAGGTAGATCTCAGCCTACAGTACCTTTCATACTGCCATTGATGTTGAAAATATGCTCCATGAAACCTATACCATGGCACAGGTAATTTACCCTTGAAAATAACTGTACCGTTTAGTTTCGCTAATGTTACAGTATTGCTCTACTGCAAGCTATTCCAATTCACACAGCAACCAGGAGCACCTGGGAGTTAATAACAAGCGCACCCAACTGAATGTGGAAGTTTGACGTATAGTGATAGTAGAGTGTTAGCAAAAGTTAAACAAAGCTTAGTTACATTATGCCTATAGCGACTTTAAAACAACTTCCCAGTCTTATGGAGTATTTTCGACCCCTTTTCAACCTCGATGGCAGTTTGAGGGGGCTTTCTCATTAGGAACGGGTGCTCCGCTCCATCCTCGCTCCGTCTTTGAGTGCAAACTCCCTCCCTCCCTCTCCCCCCTCTGGTTTGTGTACACACTGCAGTCTTGGTTCGCTCCGTGTTTTGTTTACGGTTTGCGTTTTGAGCGTGTAAGCTGCCGTAGGCGATGATGTCACACTCGAACGTCAACACAGTTGAACACACGGTGATGGAAACTGGATGCCCGATATAAAGAAACGAATAACCAATAAATATGAAGTTATCTTTGAACCTCTGCTGTCAAGCCTTGTCAATATAACCCACCCCCTTTTCTCACAATTGGAACTGGTGTCGTGGAGTCGCTTTGAACGTTTTACAGGGTTAGCGGCTAACGCTAGTTAGCTTAGCCTAGTTATTGGATAACTAGTTAGCAGCTAACGTTAGCCCATTGCTCGCGTCAATTATTATATTGCATGTCATTGAAGGTCCGCGCTGGTCTGTGTAATGAAATTACAATTGCATGTCATTGAAGGTCCGCGCTGGTCTGTGTCTATAATGAAATGAGAGGAAAGCTCTGCGCTAAAGCAAGCCTCATCTCAGCCGCGACGTGACAACATACTCGATGTTATATAAAAATAATCTCGCGGTCTACTTGAAAATCAGCCTGCAATCTACCGGTCGATCGCGGCCGACTGGTTGGGCACCACTGTCTATAGAAATAAATGCATTCGAACAAGAAACCAATGTATAGACATAGCAATGGCAAAAAAATTGCCAGGCCTAATGCGAGCCAGGGAAGTCTTGGGCTTGTAACGTGGCTTCATCTCGAAGTTTTCATCCACTGAGCCGTGAGGCTCAACATGCTTGTTTGGTTGAGGTCTGAACTAGCCAAATTGCCCATAAATATAGTTTTTTGTGGGTATTGTCGAGTTGTTGCTGTATGTTTTTATCTGCCTAAAATTCAAGCAAGCATGAAAGCATTACAGTAAGCTTGCACACCACGCCCCACTCCGTCGTCGGGGATGCTGGTTCACACCCGAGACCACCTATTCCAGCGGTCCAGGTTTGGAGGGAATCAGCGTCCCCGGGGACGGGGGGAGCGTTCTCATCATGCGATATTTTGGTGCAATCACGGTCTGATTCGACCCCGAATGGCTAGTGTGAAAGCCCCCTGAATGACGTTTAGTAAGGTAAGCTGAGATCAGCTAAAATCAGTCAAAATTAGACTAGTATGGTCCTTTAAAGTGATGTTTCACTTAAATCATGAATTATAGTTGAAATCTAAAGTATACCAGATGTTGTTGGGAAACTTGGATGTGGCCTTTATGCTGCTGCATTTGAAGAGACTCCAGGGACATTCTGGGTGAAACCACATAGCTACAGTAGGAATGTTGCCTGTTGCCAAACACAAGCCTGATTAAAAAATACATCTCTTATCATAGATTGATATTCACAGTATTGTCATGTGTCATGCCAACCAATATGGAACAGCTCACTGGCCACAGTCGTCAGTTTGCTCAGAACAGGGTGAATCTGCATTTTGCTATGATGCCCCTCTAGCTCAGGGGTTCCCAAACTTTTCAGGCCGGGACCCAGAAAATAAGGCGTCAGAGAGCTGCGGCCCAATGCACATCGTCAGGCTTTTTTTTTTTTTTTTTTTGCCAGGCGACCGATTTTTTAAGCCAAATATCACTTCAATCCTATTAAGTTAGTTCAAGTTAGTTATTCATTTATATGTGCTATTTATGAGAGGGCTAACTTGTTGCAAAATAATAATGATAATAATAATAGCCTCATTAAAATACTATTGTTGCTTCGGTTGTTTTCAGCGTTTTATGTGCATAATCTGTTATTTAGTTTGAAATGTTCGTTGAAATAAGTAGATTTTTCGTTTTTGTTTATTTATTAAGTTAATATAAAACCATATAGTCACATTTTAGAATACAATAGAATAGAATTTTAGAATACAACTATAAACACTGTCCTGGCCTGCTTCTAAGTTCAGTGGCATGAAAAAAAAAAAAAAAAAAAAAAATGTTACTTGTGTTTCTTTTTTTTTGGAAATCATCTCGCGGCACTCCTGTGGCTGCTCGCGGCCCACCTTTGGGTCGCGACCCCGACTTTGGGAACCACTGCTCTAGCTCATGGAATGAACTCAGTGAATGAACAGTCCTTAAAGCTTGAGATTCTCCCCTCTGTTGCAGAGTTTAAAACATTCCACTATCCACAACAACACTACTCCTGAATGATATATCCCAGCTGCCAGCTCCTATACAGAAATGTTTGCGGGATTTACAGCAGCCAAAGAACTGATAGCTATGAGATGGAAACAACCCGACAAACGTACAATAATTAATTGGGCTTTAACATTCTTAGATGTGATTTATTTGGAGATCTCCACAGCTCTGGTAATTGGAGTTAAATAATCTAACATTCATTTGTGGGCATCGGCAGCTGAGTAAAGTCAATGATCTAGCAGCAGAGCGAGATCAGGATGGTTGGTCCTGAGGGGTCCTGGGATTAATGGGGGAAGAAATGACATTTTGTAGCAATATCATTTTTCATTATTGTTATTGTTGAAGTCAGAGGTTCTATGTAGGATTGTTAGTAACTGTCTAACTGCATATATAACTGTTTCCACTAGAGGGCGCTCTAGGCGGAGCCACTCAAGACACCACCAGGTGGCGAGTATAAATAGAGATGTCTCCTCCTACTCTACCTCTTTCTCCACCAGCCTCTCAGTGAGAGGAGGACTCATGTGCTGCTGCTCATACCATGTGAATGAAAAAACCACGCCGCTTAAAGGCTAAAGATAGAAACCATGCCTCTTGACCACATTATTGTCACCCTATAGCCAGATTCTGTCAACAGTTATTATTATTATTATTATTGCTGTTACTGTCCTGTGATGTCTTGTTTATTATTATTGACTGTTACTGTATTGTGTTGTGTGTTTCATGTGGAAAAAGAAAAAAAGAAAGAAAATCTGTATCACAAAAAGAAAAAAAGTCCCTCATTTATCAACGTTGCGTACGCACAGATATGTGCGTAACCCGTGCGTACGATCATTTCTAAGCAAAGTGTGGGACTTATCAATTTGAACTTGTGCTTGACTTTGTGCGTATATCTACGCACAGCTCGGAGCATGCGTAGCTGGCGCCCGGTGGTAGAATATGAATATTACAACGCGGACATAAGCTTCTGTGCATTAGTTTCAACACTGGCGTGTTCTGTATGGCCCGTAATTCATTATAGTTCATTGTAAAATAGCAACAGTAGTGTAATTATGGTCAAAACCCTATAAATAGCATTTGGAATAATAGGTATTTCTCCGAATGAATGCAGCATGGTTTATGACTGACCGCACTGACTGCGCTCCGCTTAACTCAACTCGTTATTATTTTGCGCACAGACCGCAGAAACACGGGAACGTTTTGATTATATTTAAAAGGCTTTGCCATAACGTTAAACGAAACAAGTGGAATTTCGAAGCCGTAAGCACAATACAAGTCATATGAGATATGAACACCCACGATATAGTGTTCTTCCCCCTTCCTACTGTATAACAAAGAATAAAAAATGCATTGCAACGAGAACAGAGGTTATTTGTTGAGTGTAGTATGTGTATACAAAACCCTTGCAATAAATGTGTCTTAAATGAATGAAAAGCATATGTAGAAGGGTGGATTATCCCTGCTTGTGGGAGTAGTAGTACACAGACACTGGGTAGTAGGATACTATAGAATTGGACCTATATGTACCCCCGTCTTTGGCCCGGAATGTCGTTCTGGAGGGCTTGCAGCAGGAGTGGATGGGGCCCAGGATTTACTAACCTGGGGACTGGTACTCTGGTCTCCCTCGCCTTCCAAGGCGGTCAGCAGTAGCTCCCCACACACTCTCACTTCCCCCAGTACCTCCGACAGCCCTCCCACACCCAGTGACTGTCAGTTCAATAGTATTATTGGGCTTCCCTTTAAGCAGTACCCTTCCTTGACCACCTGTATAGACCCTTCAAATGCTATTCTGTGAATGGGGTGTAAGGGTTAAATAATTATGCAGTCACAGTATTTACCCAGGGGTTAGATTAGCAAATGGAAGAAACAGACACACACAGTGCTCCCAATAAGGTCTACTTTATATTGAAGCCTGGGCAGGTTATCAGTTACAGATAATACTTCAGATTTATTCATACATGGCACCAGGTGCTCTCACTGATAATGTAGGGGAACACTATTCCCACCATAGGCACCGCGTGCTCAATACATTAACACTTTAATCGCCGGAAAGTACAAAGACTACAAAGTATCAAAGACGCCGGACGTCTTTGATATCAATATTTCAAAAATCTGTGATCGAAATCATATTTCTCCTCCGGGGACCTGAGATATACTGCTGAGCTCCACTCAACTCTCTAACGGTTCAAGAGCGCCATCTGCTGGCCGATCGGCAGATCGCCCAACAGGAAGTGACGCGCCAAACAGGAAGTGCTCACCCATATTTCGTCCGGGCACTCGCGATCGTTAGCAGGACTCCATCTCGACACACTGGATAATCAATCGCTCGCCCTAACTCAATAAACAACGTTATTTGGACTTATATAGTATTATACAACCTGGAAATGGTTCATCTAGATCAACATCCCATAATAGAAAACTGTCTACTCCAAGCTGATCGCCCAACGGCCCGAGGAGACTGGGGTAAGTTTCAGCGTTTATTATTACCGTGTTCGATATAAACTGCTCTGATGATCATATCACCCACACTAGATGAATCATCTAACGTTGCCCACGGAATTATAAACGACCCCCCGCCCATCCGGTCAACATCAGATGATAAGTAGTAACTTCTAGAACCACCTCCAGTTGAAATTTTTTATCTGGCACCGATCGCTATCAAACTGTATTTCATCATGAATATAATGCATTTGGGGCTATAAATCAAGTTCTGGAGAAAGCTGCAGAAAACGATAAAAACATACTTATACTTTAGACCGTATTTTAGTATGAATATGTGAATGAAAAAGTATAACGTTGCTACACCCTGAACAATAGATATAGGACATTGAATGGGCCATAATAATGTCAATTTAGCAATACAATTTAAAAAGTTATAGCCCTGCAAAGAAGGGGAACTTCTCCATAGACAAATAGAGCTGGCTAGGGATGGTAAATTATGAATTTAACCATGGCGATCAAAGTGTTAATAACACCCCGCTTGTACTAGGGGAGACCCAGGCATAAAGTAGAGAAACATTGGGAATTCAAATAACAAGAATAATAAAATACCAAAAGAAAACCAAGCAAATGTGGGCCCACGTTACCAAAATAAAACCTACACTAAAGCCGGCTTAAATTGTTTGGGTTACCCCTTAGACACTGGTTGTTAGCGTTCACTTGAATGGACGTTGATGTGGATACATGAGGTACCGTTCGTACTTAGCCAAGATGGCGGACCCACTCTTATCACCTCTCGTCCAGGTGACAAGATGACGTCGGCGATCCCGCGAGCATAGCCAGCGGGCTGGGCGAACAGCATGGGCAGTGGTTAGCTGGAGGAGCGTGCTGTGATGGCGACCTCTGCTGGTGGGAAGAGGCGTCCTCTGTTACGTCTGGGGGACGTCCACTGCTGGCTGTTGCTTGCTGCTGTCGCGCGAACTGCTAATACTGTTGCTACCCTAAACACAGCTAAGCTTCGGGTCTGGATGCACCCTCCTGCTATATCTGACTATACCACCGGTCTTCAGCGCCGCGCGCCCGGTAGTCTACTGGAGTCAGACGGAGCCGTTAGCAGCATGCTAATACACAGCACACTACTATAACCCGTTAACTATAGATGTTCTGAAGGGTCCAGATTAACACTGAGAATCTGCGTTTATTATTTTGTATAACTTGTATATTGTTTATATATATAAGCTATATACCTTTAAGCTTCCGTTTGCATCATAGTATTATTCGCTCGCCTCATTTGGGCACCGCCATTGACATTGGAGGCGCCAGCAGACAAGTTCAAAGACGTGTCCGGGCAAGTTCAGACATGCCCGTAGCAGGCACATTGATTCCGGACAGGTAATTCGGCTGCGCTCTAGAAATCAGTCTGAGTATATATATTGTAGAAGGCGCAAGCAGCCGCAGTGAAGTGAGAACACCTAACAGCAGAGAAACGAGAACACAGTAACGATTGTGCAGAACGAGTGAACATTATTGGCGCAGTATAGTGCCTTGTGTAAGCGAAGTAACGTGGAAAAGCGTATAGTTAAGACCATCTGCGTTTGGATCTAACTACTCCCTGAAGACCGTCATCGGGCTAGCTTCCAGTACAAACGAAGCTAGCTAGCTACCATCTCTGCCATCGGGCTTTGGATTAAGAGCTATTAACCCTGCCATCTGGCACTTGGATTACAAGGACTGGATCCGTACGAGACCCCCTTTCTTCCAGTGACGACAGGATTATCCGACCATTCTTCAATTCCTTGGAGCTCCAGAGGAGAATCATTGTCTCCAGCTACCCACCATGCTTTGCCCTGTATCGCCTTCTCTCACTCCCTGCAGAGCTCCGGTCGAGTATTCTTAACCTAGGAAATATTCATTCCCCCTGACTTTGATACTCTGACATTCTACTATCATTCTACTATTAAAAGAGCAACGTAATAATTCAGTTGTATATTGAGATGACTATTAAAATACTGTAAACTTGATATCCTTGTCCCCGTGCCGTCAATTGAGTGTCTGCCATATTTACCTAACTGTACTGTCTGGCAAGTAATAATATTTAGTAGTGGTTTAATCTAAACAATCTTTAATACAGTCCGGGTTGTGTAGCCCCTCAGCTACAATTGGTCCTTCGAGCCGGAGGGTATCAGTAATAATAATCATATTAATAATAATATGGCCAGCGGCGGACACTCTCCAATCGGCTCTCCCCCACTAGAGCGCTCTAGGCGCCAGCGTCAGCCCCCTCCACACTTGGAGAACTACGCTGTAGATCTACCTCTTAGCTTATCTAAAAGGACGTTAAGCAAGGATAAAATTAGTAGCTTAAGTATGCCCAACCTTATCGACCTGTCACCCCCACCGGTAGAGACCCAAGCTGGTTTAAGTGAAACTGACTTAGCTCACGGGGGGGGGGGACAAGCGGGACATGACTTGACTATGCCCATAGACCACCGCGCCTCCGAGATGGACCTCGGAGCGCAAGAGGATAAAGAATGCGCCCCCGAGATGGACCTCGGCGCGCACCAGAGGAAAGAGCACCGCGCCCCCGAGATGGACCTCGGAGCGCGTAAAGAGACCAGGTCACCGCCAAGCCCTGCCCACTCCAGATCACCATCATCAGCGTCATCCCCAAGCGAGGCCGACCAGAGGCTAGCGCAAGTCCTGATCGCCACGCTAACCGCTTCAGCGGAGAGAGAACGCCTCCAGGGTGAGCGTGACCGCCTCCAGGCGCAACAAGAGAGTGAGCGTAACCGCCTCCAGAGTGAGCGCGAACATTTCAGACTGGAAGAGAGTCGCCTCCAGGCTGACGCCACGATGACCATCAGACTGGAAGAGAGGCGCCTCCAGGCTGAAGAAAACATGGAGCGAGGCCGCCCCAATGCACAGCGTGACGCAGCCAATGCGCAGCACGAGGCACAGCGCGACGCAGCCAATGCACAGCGCGAGGCGGAGCGAGACCGTCTACAAGCACAAATGATGGAGCAAGCGCTCCAGAGGGCGCCTTCCCCTCCCCTACACGGGACCCCGCCTACGGGAAGAACCTGCTTACGTTGCAGAGCAGCTAACCGAGCGACTACAAAGTCTAGCGGAGGACGAGGGAGGACAGAAAGCCCACCCGCACGGACCCATCTCAGACCAGGAGGAACAGTGCAGCCCCGGTCTCAGTCCCGACACGCTGCGTTATGAACCCCCAACATGTCCCAGTGGGGAGTTCGAGCAACAGACAGCACAGAGGAATAGTGCCTGGGAACCCAGCCTCTGGTTCCCACCCAGCACGACCCAACGACCCCACGTACGGGGAGACTCGTCAAGGAGACCTCTGCCTCTCCCCCCACGTGCATCAGTGTCACAGCCATCCATGGCATCCTACATTGGGACACCCACATTCCCAGACTTCACAAGAGAAGACCGAGCGCAGTATACCGAACTGCGTATGTGCCTAGAGACAATTATGTCCGGAGTACAGGACGAGTCCTACAAGTATGCCATCCTCCTTAAGCACCTCAAGGTAACTAGAGCGCACAACATAGCGCTGGCATACTCCAATTCACAGACTCCCTATTCTGATGCCCTGGTGGCCCTCGACGCACGTTATGGACGTACATGGGACTATGTCATTCAGGAGATACGTGAGATTGAACGTCTCCCCCCGGCTAGAGACAACCGAGCACTGGACGACCTATCCGTCAAAGTACAATCCCTGGTAGGGATGCTCGGGTCCCAACGAGAGAAGGGGATGTACGAGTTGTACGCCAACTCCAACATGGAGCGCATATTGGAGAAGCTCCCCCCATTCCGCCAGGAACGTTTTCGGCGGCAACGAAACTATCGTGACCCGAATGGCCCAGAACAGTCACTCCTGGACCTTGCTGACTTCCTAGCCAGGGAGGTTAGCAGCCTAAGAATAGACACCTTCGCATGGGGTGGCTCGAACATTAAAGAGGGACCGAGAAGGTTTAAAGACCAAAGCAGGCCCATCACCGTGATGCACCAGGCCGAGGCGGTGTCACGGCAGACGAGTCACAACCCCCACGCCAAGGAGAAATGGAAGATTGCCTGTCAATACTGCGACAGTGAACACTGGCTGTCACAGTGCGACGCCTTCAAGAGACTGACTACAGCCGAAGTAAGTCAGTGGCTTAAAGATAACCGCCGCTGCTTCCGCTGCGCGCGCGGCCACATGGCAGCAGAATGCCGCCTTAAGAAGAAGTGTGGCAAGTGTGACGGCACCCACCTCGAAGCACTGCACGAGAGCAACAAGCGCCCACCAGGAGACCAAAGTAGGCCCATCACAGTGATGTACCAGGCCGAGTCGGTGTCACCACAGACGAGTCACAACTCCCCCGCCACAGAGGAATGGAATATTTACCCCCCCCCCCCACAGAAGATCCATTGGCCCCCCCCCTGGTGCACTTACTGCCGCAGCGGACACTGGAAGTCACGGTGCGACGCATACAAGAAACTGACCCCCGCCGAAATAGATCAGTTGAGTAAGACTAACACGCAGGACCACGCTTACTGCGATACACTGCGCGAGGCCCACAAGCAAAGATTAGCTCTACAAAGCAACTCGGGAACAGAAGTGCTCCACATCGACCCTGCGAATAGTGGGAGCCCCAGAGTGCTCCTCAAGGTAGTACGAGTACTCCTCAGCCACGGAGACAAGGTACTCGACACTTACGCCGTCCTCGACAACGGGTCGGAGAAGACACTCCTCCTCGCCTCCGCCGCGACCCAGTTGGACGTGCGGGGCCCAGAGGAGACGATGACCCTCCATACCATTAGTCGAGACTTAAAGACAATAAAGGGTGAAAATGTCTCGTTCACCATTGCAGCGATCGACCAGCCTGAGAGGCGGTACAGCATCAGCAAGGCGCTCATGAGCTACGACATAGGTTTGTCACGCTACGATTACCCCATCCCACAGCTGATGGAGAAGTACGACCACCTACGCCTACTGCCCATACCGCTCATCAGCGGAGCTACACCGACCCTACTCATTGGCTCCGACCACGCGGACCTCATTGTCCCAATCAAGGCGGCCCACATCGGACCCAAAGGATGCCCAGCCGCGGTTAAGACCCGACTGGGGTGGACGCTCCAGGGCCCCCTCTACGGACCTGCCAGCCAACCAACGTCCACACGCTGCCTTTACACCAAGGTGAGCGACACAGACAACACTCTCTTACAGCCCGTTGAGAGGCTATGGACACTAGACGCGATGCCATTCAAGACCGAACGCAAGATGGTTCAGCCCAAAGAGGACAAGTATGCCATCGCTCCACTAGATCAGAAGACTACGAGAGTCGAGGTCGACGGAGTGTTCAGATACGCAAGCCCACTCTTGAAGCGGGCGAAGATGCCGGTGAGAGAACCGTGGGCCAAGGAGCAGGGCTGGGAAGACCCCATACCCGAGTACCTAGCTACCCCATGGAGAGAGTGGGAGGGTGAACTTGTCTCACTCCGCGAGGTGGCCATCCCGCGGAGTCACTTCCCCCCTACCGTGCGACTGGAGAAGTGTCAGACAGACCTGCACGTCTTCAGCGACACCTCAGAAGTGGCGTACGGAACAGTGGCCTACCTGAGGGCTCAAGAAGAGGGAGTTCTGAACTCCACGCCCCTCAGCTACGCTCCAAGCGACGTAGCTGACATCGAACCCATCACCCCAAACCACCTCTTGATGGTGCGGCCGGACCCGGCCCTTCCTCAGACGGTGTACAGACAGGACGAGATGAACGGACGGAGGATGTGGAGACACGGCCAAGTACTGGCCGACCAGTCTTGGGCCCGCTTCCTCCTACGCTACCTACCCTCCCTTCCAGCCCGTCAGAAGTGGGTTAAAGACAGGGACAACCTGACAGTGAATACCGTCGTGATGATAATAGACCAGTCCCTACCCCGAGCTACGTGGCCGGCCGGCCGTGTGAGCAAAGTGATTACTGGTTCCGATGGGAAGGTCAGAGCGGCAGAAGTCATCGTCCAAGGGCGGACCTACACCAGACCAGTAGCCAAGTTGATAGAGCTGCCAGCGATCCCTGACTCCCCTGACGACGACGATGACCCACTGACTTTGTAGATTGTTTTCCAACTCCCCATAGCACAGTATGGAGAAGTTGACTTGACCTTAATATTAATCTGTGCCCCATTTTATTTACTAATTAGGTGCGGACTAATTAGGAGGCGGCTGTTCTGAAGGGTCCAGATTAACACTGAGAATCTGCGTTTATTATTTTGTATAACTTGTATATTGTTTATATATATAAGCTATATACCTTTAAGCTTCCGTTTGCATCATAGTATTATTTGCTCGCCTCATTTGGGCACCGCCATTGACATTGGAGGCGCCAGCAGATGCGCCCCTCAGACAAGTTCAAAGACGTGTCCGGGCAAGTTCAGACATGCCCGTAGCAGGCGCATTGATTCCGGACAGGTAATTCGGCTGCGCTCTAGAAATCAGTCTGAGTATATATATTGTAGAAGGCGCAAGCAGCCGCAGTGAAGTGAGAACACCTAACAGCAGAGAAACGAGAACACAGTAACGATTGTGCAGAACGAGTGAACATGTGAGCAGTGGAAGTAATGAGTCGGCAGTAGCAGAACAGGAGAAGCAGCCGAGCGAGATTGTAATATGTTCGGTACCGTTGTACACAAACCTACCCGCGGTGTATCGTTACGGATAGCTAGTAGCTACTCAGATACGACCATAATATTGTAGAGCCATTATTGGCGCAGTATAGTGCCTTGTGTAAGCGACGTAACGTGGAGAAGCGTAAAGTTAAGACCATCAGCGTTTGGATCTAACTACTCCCTGAAGACCGTCATTGGGCTAGCTTCCAGTACAAACGAAGCTAGCTAGCTACCATCTCTGCCATCGGGCTTTGGATTAAGAGCTATTAACCCTGCCATCGGGCACTTGGATTACAAGGACTGGATCCGTACGAGACCCCCTTTCTTCCAGTGACGACAGGATTATCCGACCATTCTTCAATTCCTTGGAGCTCCAGAGGAGAATCATCGTCTCCAGCTACCCACCATGCTTTGCCCTGTATCGCCTTCTCTCACTCCCTGCAGAGCTCCGGTCGAGTATTCTTAACCTAGGAAATATTCATTCCCCCTGACTTTGATACTCTGACATTCTACTATCATTCTACTATTAAAAGTGCAACGTAATAATTCAGTTGTATATTGAGATGACTATTAAAATACTGTAAACTTGATATCCTTGTCCCCGTGCCGTCAATTGAGTGTCTGCCATATTTACCTAACTGTACTGTCTGGCAAGTAATAATATTTAGTAGTGGTTTAATCTAAACAATCTTTAATACAGTCCGGGTTGTGTAGCCTCTCAGCTACAATAGATGTTGTGAAGGGCCAGATTAAACCGAATATATATATTTATTTATATATATATATTTAATTGTATTTGTATATTCTCTAATATTCCCTGATATCCCTTGTATATTCCTTGTACAATATGCATTGAATATCCATTCTAGCCTACTGAACATCCCATAATAGTCTCCATTCTACTATTGGTCGAGACCTTGGTGCCAGGCTGCCATACCCCTCAGACCCAGTTCAAACGTACCGCTCAACATGTACGAACAAGTCCTAGTTCCGCGTAGGAATCTGGCTACCGCACCACTAATGGGACTATTTGTTCATAGTGCGTATATATACTGCGCTACTAAAGTAGGACTTCCTTTTCAGTCCAGTTTCTTACCCTCCAATAGAGTCACAGACGTAAAGCCTCCCCGCGACGCCACGTGTGGGAGTAAGGCCAAGTTCGGCTTACCATCGGTATTGAGACATCGTGTATATTAATATCTGAATAGTCATATTTGGCACTATATCGTCGAGTTGGACGTAGTCTATTAAGCTAATAATAGTCTGTTAATATATAGTGCTTCGTGCGGTGAGAATACTACCGTAGTCAGTACCCCATCGTTTCGGGCAGAGAACTGGCTGCTTATCCAGGGTGGTTGACCCCACGTGAAGCTGCACCCGAGGAGCCCCAGAGCCGACGAGCGAGTGGACCTGTATACCGGATTATTCTACCGACGACAGCCCGCCTTCCCCGGCACGGATTATGCTTTGTATACGTTGATTATTCCATGGATAAAGACCCCCGACACTGCCGTGTGTTGGAACCCCCCCCCCCCTGGAGAGGACGCAAGGTGAGGAGACGCTCTGCAAGACGAGGTCGCTTCACGTCTCTCCTCCGTGGACCGGAGGACGCCGGCCCACAAAGAGTCCATCTGCTTTCATCTGTGGTCCAAGGATCGCCGGCGCATTGAACGGCACTACAGTGGGTTCACCTGGGATACCCTTGGCCGGATGAGGCAGCCGGATTATACCCCCCCCCCTTCCTACTCCTGTCGGCTTACAAGCGACCAGATTAACCCCCCCCTAGTGTATCCAGTCTATAATCAATCAAGTATCATTGCTGTTATTCCTTAAACTATTCCAGGTCGTATATGTACCACCTGCGCCTTCAGAGATTGGACATTCTCTATTGATATACCGACGAATACTCTTGCCATAAAAGTGCATACTAATTCCCATTCATAAATGTGATTGATTTGATTAAGTGCTTGCTCTACACACCATCGCTGTGTAGAAATAAAGACCTATTTCTAATTCGTACATTTGTGTTGGATCCGTTTCATCTACGTGACAGTGTTCATCATAATATATTTATGCCGTGTACTGGGTGGCCGAATATTAAGTACAAAGGTAGTGGTAGTAAGTATCATATCTAGTAATACAGTCAGGGAATTGTACCCCTCAGTTACAATTGGTCCTTCGAGCCGGATGGTAATCAGTGTAATATTAATATAGTGTTATTAATATTGAAATGGCCTATGATGAACACTCCACGAAACGATCCTCCTAACCAACGCCCGCAGCGCGAACGACGGCTCCCTCAGTACTTAGAGGCTTACGCTGTCAGTCAACAACCTAGTCTTCTACTAACAGTAAACGCGGTAAAACTAGAAAGTAAAAGTATGTCTAACCCCAACGCCCAGACTACCCCGACCATAGAGGCCCCTACGGGTTCTAATGTAACTGACCAAGTTCATGGTGGGGACCAGTGGGAACCAGACATGACTTCACACCCCGCCAGTACTGAAGAAGTAGTCCCCGATGAGTCCCGGGAGGAATACAACGCTACCGAGAGAGAACTCGGCACGGAAGAAGACGGGGAGAGCACCGTGGAGATAGAGCTCCAAGGCTCCGCAAGGAGTACCCCGAGGGAAGGCTCCCCTATACAACCGCCTTCTCCCAGCGAGGCAGAGAGGACCCTACAGCAGGCCTTCCTCATCAGCCTGAACGCCGCTGCTGAACGCGACCGACTGCAGATCCAGCAGCGGAGCGAAGAAGAGCATATACGTCTAGAAATAAGACGCATTCAGAGAGAAGAGAATGTGGCCCGAGACCGAGCAGACAGCCAGCGAGCAGCTGCTGGTGCTCTACGGGACGCAGAGCGCGACAGACAGCAAGCGCAACTAATAGAACAGCTGATCAGACGGACAACACCCTCTCCCTCCGCCAGAGGCTCCAGGAACTCGTCTAGACACACCTCCAGGGCGGCATCCCCTAGCCGAGTAAACAACCCTGAACTTGACCAACAGACGAGGTCTATACCCCCCACAGACCACCTCCCCCCACCGGTCCAAGCGAGACCTAGCAACCGGGAAGGAGCAGCATATCCTGTGGAGAGGCTAAACCAGAGACTACAAGCACTGGATGACCTAACTGAAGACGAAGAGGAAGAGGAGGAGAACCACGCCCGACGACAGCACAGTACTCTACCGGACCAGGAGGTCCGGTACAGCCCAGGCTATACTCCCGCGGAGCTGCGCTACAGACCCCCGACTCTATACCCGGGTGAGCACGACGCACGACCCGCACCGAGGAACAGCACCTGGACAAGCGGGCCATGGTACACTGCCGGTACCAGCCCATACCAAGGAGCGGGAGGAGACTCGCCTAGGAGGCCTCTCCCCCAACGCTCGCCGATGTATCCACAGTCAGCGTCATACATTGGCACGCCTATGGTACCCGACTTCACCCAAGAGAACCGGGCCCAGTATACAGAACTCCGCATGTGTCTGGAGACCATGTTGGTGGATGTATTGGATGAACGCCATAAATACGCCATCCTACTGAAGCACTTAAAGGTACCCCGCGCACATAATATAGCGCTCGCCTACGCGACTTCCACCACCCCATACACAGCAGCGCTGGTAGCATTGGACCAGAGGTATGGGCGCATATGGGATTACGTGATCCAGGAGATCCGACACATCGACCGCTTACCCCCAGCAATAGACAATCGAGCACTGGACGACCTGTCCATCAGAGTGCAGTCCCTGTAGGGATGTTGGGAGCGCAGAGAGAGAAGGGGAGGCATGAACTTTACGCCAACTCAAATGTGGAAAGGATCTTGGAGAAGCTGCCGCCCGCTCGACAGGAGCGTTTTAGGCGACAGAGAGACCACCGAGACCCGAATGGCCCCGAACCGAACCTCCTCGATCTAGCAGACTTCCTGGCGAGAGAAGTCAGCAGCCTACGGCTAGATACATTCGGACGGAGCACCCCTGGCTCCAGAGAAGGAACCAGACAACTAAATGATGGAAGAAGATCGGTGACTGTGATGCACCAATCGGAGTCAGTACCGAGCAGCAGGAGCCACAGTACCCCCTCCAGAACGGAGAAGTGGAAGATAGTGTGCCCCTACTGTGAGAAAGAACACTGGCTAGCGCAATGTGACTCCTTCCCCAAGCTGAACGCGGAGGAAGCAAGTCAATGGATAAAGTCCAACAAGCGCTGTTTTCGCTGTGCGCGCTCACACATGGCAGCCGAATGCCGCTTAAAGAAAAGGTGCACCAAGTGCGATGGAGCCCATCTGGACATACTTCACGACAGTAACAGACGGCGCCCTTCACCCGCACCATCCAGCAGCAAAGCGAGCGTCATGTACATCGATCCCGCCAGCAGCAGTGGAGCCCGAGTACTCCTAAAAGTAGTGCGTGTGACACTAAGCTACCAGAATAAAGTCCTGGACACTTACGCCGTCCTCGATGACGGGTCAGAGAAGACCCTGCTGCTCGCCTCCGCTGCGGCCCAGCTAGGGCTGCGGGGAAGCGAAACCCAAATGACAATTCGGACAATAAGACGAGATTTGAAGACGATAAAGGGCGAGAATGTCTCATTCTCTATCGCAGCAAGCGGCCAGCCTGAGCGACGGTACCAGATTACAGACGCTTTCACCAGCCAAGAAATAGGACTGTCGCGGTACACATACCCCGTCGCCAAGCTGATGGAGAAATATGTACATCTGCGCAAGTTACCGATCCCGCTCATAGACAGTGCTATGCCGACCCTGTTGATAGGCTCCGACCATGCAGACCTCATTGTCCCGATAGACCGGGTTCATACCGGACCCCGAGGCTGTCCTGCAGCAGTCGAGACCCGTTTGGGATGGACTCTCCAAGGCCCGCTCGCCAAATCTCTCAACCGAAGTACAGCCACTAGATGTCTCCACTCCCGAGTCACAGAGGGAGAAACCGCACTCCTGCAACACGTAGTGCGGCTATGGACCTTGGAACAAATGCCCTTTAAGAACGGAAAGAAAGACATTCGCTCTAAAGATGACATTTACGCCATTCACCTCCTCGAGACAGGGACCAAGAGAGTCCCGGTCAACGGCGTGTTGAGATACGCCACGCCACTCCTGCGGCGAGAAGGAATGCCTACTTTCCACGCCAAGACAGACGCCACAGAACGGTACCTGCTGAACACGGAGCGGCGCTTAGCCAAGAACCCCGCCCAAGAGAGTGTATACCGCGCTGAGATTGAGAAGCTCATCACAGCGGGACACGTCACAAAGATGGACATTAAAGAGGCTGACCAGACCACTGAATCGTGGTACGTGCCTCACCACAAGGTCCATCACAACGGTAAAGACCGCATAGTATTTAACTGCAGCTACCAGATCGGATCCCAAAATCTGAATAAAGAGTTACTGCCCGGTCCCACACTCGGCCCCTCCCTACTCGGCGTTCTACTCCGCTTCCGCCAGGAAAAGGTGGCCATCAGCGGGGACATTAAAGGAATGTTCCTGCAGGTGAGATTAGTAGAGGAGGACAAGCCCCTGTTACGGTTCCTATGGAGAGAGAAGCCAGGAGATGAGCACCCAGCCATCTACCAATGGGAAGTCCTCCCCTTCGGAACGACGTGCAGCCCCTGCTGTGCTACATTTGCACTACAGAAACATGTAGCAGAGGACCCAGCAGCGGACGAAGAGGTCCGACACAGCGTAAAGAACAGCTTCTACGTAGACAACTGTCTACAAAGCCTTTCAACCCAGGAAGAAGCCGAGGCTCTCCTGATTAAACTCCGCGCCTCATTGATCAAAGGCGGCTTTGATCTCAGGCAGTGGGCCAGCAGCGATCCGCAAGTACTGCGCAGCCTCTCCTCCGAGGACAAGGCAGCCAGCAGCGAGACCTGGATGGCTACAATCCCGGGAGAAGCCCAGGAGATGACCCTGGGATTGGTGTGGCGATTCAAAACAGATTCGCTTCACTACAGACACAAGCCCCTGACTACGGAGCAGGGAAGGCCGGCGGCGGCGCCGACCACCAGACGGAGTGTGTACACAACACTCGCCCGACAATATGACCCGCTAGGATGTATTCTACCGTACACCACCAGGGCAAAAATGATTGTACGAGCATTGTGGGACAAGGACCAGGGCTGGGACGACCCCATTCCCGCACACCTTGCATCCACCTGGAGAGAGTGGGAGATGGAGCTCCACTCACTCCCAGGCGTTAATATGCGCCGAAGCTACTTCCCACCCACAGTGAGGCCAGAGACATGTAAAATGGACTTACACGTCTTCAGTGACGCCTCAGAGGTCGCATACGGATCAGTAGCCTACTTGCGGGCCCAAGAAAGGGGGGGAGAGATCTACACAGCATTTGTCCTCGCCCGCTCGAGAATAGCCCCACGCAAGCAACAATCTATCCCACGTCTAGAGCTCTGCGCAGCCCTAGCCGGAGCGCACCTAGCCACGCTCATCCAACGTGAGCTCACCATACCGGTGTCTAGAACAATCCTGTGGTCAGATTCCACAACAGTACTCGCCTGGATCAAATCGGACTCATGCAAGTACAAAGTCTTCGTGGGAGTCAGAGTCACCGAGATTCAAGACTTAACCGAAGAGTTAACCGGAGAAACAGAGTGGCGCTACGTTGATACAAAACAGAACCCAGCTGACGTCATCACCCGGGGGATCCCCCTGGATGACCTCACCCGTCACAATGCTTATAGTGACGGCCCCGCATTCCTAAGACTCCCGGAAGGACAGTGGCCCACGCCTATCCCGAGGGAAGCCAGTCAGGAGGAGGCTGAGAATAAGAAGCCTGTGTTCTGTGGATTGAGCACTGTTATCTCCGCAGACCCCAACACACTCCTGATGGGGCGGCTAGATCCTGCATTACCCCAGACAATGTACCGGCCTGAAGAAGCGAACGGCCGACGAATGTGGAGGTACAGCCAAGTATTAGCCGACAAGTTTTGGAGCAGTTTCCTACTGCACTACCTACCGTCTCTACAGACCCGCCAGAAGTGGGTAAAGGAGAGAGACAATTTGACAGAAGGAACAGTCGTCATGATTATTGATCAATCACTGCCCAGAGCTATGTGGCCGGCCGGCCGCGTAAGCAAAGTGATCACCGGTGCCGACGGCAAGGTCCGAGCAGCTGAAGTGCTCGTCCAGGGTCGCACTTACACCCGTCCCGTGGCGAGGCTCATAGAACTGCCCCGACTCCCAGACACAATCGATGATGACCATGACCCTATAACCCTATGACTTTGTGAAGTTGACTGACCCCTACAGCAAACCCTTATGTGTAAATAGACAACGCGATTAATCTGTCTTTGTTTAACTGATTAGGTCTGGGACCAATCAGGGGGTGGCTGTTGTGAAGGGCCAGATTAAACCGAATATATATATTTATTTATATATATATATTTAATTGTATTTGTATATTCTCTAATATTCCCTGATATCCCTTGTATATTCCTTGTACAATATGCATTGAATATCCATTCTAGCCTACTGAACATCCCATAATAGTCTCCATTCTACTATTGGTCGAGACCTTGGTGCCAGGCTGCCATACCCCTCAGACCCAGTTCAAACGTACCGCTCAACATGTACGAACAAGTCCTAGTTCCGCGTAGGAATCTGGCTACCGCACCACTAATGGGACTATTTGTTCATAGTGCGTATATATACTGCGCTACTAAAGTAGGACTTCCTTTTCAGTCCAGTTTCTTACCCTCCAATAGAGTCACAGACGTAAAGCCTCCCTGCGACGCCACGTGTGGGAGTAAGGCCAAGTTCGGCTTACCATCGGTATTGAGACATCGTGTATATTAATATCTGAATAGTCATATTTGGCACTATATCGTCGAGTTGGACGTAGTCTATTAAGCTAATAATAGTCTGTTAATATATAGTGCTTCGTGCGGTGAGAATACTACCGTAGTCAGTACCCCATCGTTTCGGGCAGAGAACTGGCTGCTTATCCAGGGTGGTTGACCCCACGTGAAGCTGCACCCGAGGAGCCCCAGAGCCGACGAGCGAGTGGACCTGTATACCGGATTATTCTACCGACGACAGCCCGCCTTCCCCGGCACGGATTATGCTTTGTATACGTTGATTATTCCATGGATAAAGACCCCCGACACTGCCGTGTGTTGGAACCCCCCCCCCCCCCTGCAGAGGACGCAAGGTGAGGAGACGCTCTGCAAGACGAGGTCGCTTCACGTCTCTCCTCCGTGGACCGGAGGACGCCGGCCCACAAAGAGTCCATCTGCTTTCATCTGTGGTCCAAGGATCGCCGGCGCATTGAACGGCACTACAGTGGGTTCACCTGGGATACCCTTGGCCGGATGAGGCAGCCGGATTCTACCCCCCCCCCCCTTCCTACTCCTGTCGGCTTACAAGCGACCGGATTAACCCCCCCCTAGTGTATCCAGTCTATAATCAATCAAGTATCATTGCTGTTATTCCTTAAACTATTCCAGGTCGTATATGTACCACCTGCGCCTTCAGAGATTGGACATTCTCTATTGATATACCGACGAATACTCTTGCCATAAAAGTGCATACTAATTCCCATTCATAAATGTGATTGATTTGATTAAGTGCTTGCTCTACACACCATCGCTGTGTAGAAATAAAGACCTATTTCTAATTCGTACATTTGTGTTGGATCCGTTTCATCTACGTGACAGTGTTCATCATAATATATTTATGCCGTGTATTGGGTGGCCGAATATTAAGTACAAAGGTAGTGGTAGTAAGTATCATATCTAGTAATACAGTCAGGGAATTGTACCCCTCAGTTACAATAGACGTTAGTCCCGTTAACTCTAGACGTTAGTCCTTCGTTCTGTATCGCTTACTCACACACTATCGCTGGTACTTCTAGGATAACCCGTCAACTAGCAAGTACTTCTCATCACCCGTTGCTCGTTCCAACGGGGCTCTCTTCTTATCACCCGCCGCTCGTTCCGACGGGGCTCTTCAACAGCTCTCCTTCAACGGGGCTCGTTTGAGCACACGCCCGCTGTGACTGCGACTGTTCACGGTCAAGTCCACTGCCGAAGAGAGCTTCCTGGTCCTCTCGCCCCCAGGTAACTCCCTCTTCCTCGTTGCTTTCCTCTCTCCTCCGCTCCACCTGCCACCACTGCCACTCAGCCCCCTGCTGGCAACCGCCACTGATCCCACTCTAGGACCACTCCAGAAAGGGAGAAAAGGTGCTTCAATGTTATTGTTAGTGATCCATACTGAAGCCGGAGAAGAGTAGCACCTCACCTCGTCATTAGACTGGGCGAGCTATCCAAAGGAACACTGTTTATCACACTTTATACACACACAGGGAAAGTAACAGTTAGTTAGCACTGAATAATTTGTAGAATATTCTGGCTGCTACACATACATGCTCTGGATACAGGGCATATTGTGTGGGTGATATGACTTGTATTCTGCTTACAGAATTTCACTTATTTAGTTTTACAATGTCAAAGCCTTTTAGATATAAATCAAAACGTTCCCGTATTTCTGCAATCTATGCGCAAAATAATAACGAGTTGAGTTCTAACAAAGAACGTATTAGGGTAGGCTGATAGAGTAAACTATGATATGAATATGAATATGATATGATATAAAGGTATACTGGTCCGTCCGCGAGGATAGCGAGGAGTCGGATAGCCATTAAATGCCATTTGAGAATATAGGCTATTAATGCAAAGCGACGGCCTATAGCCTATACATATTATTTAATGTTTTCATAAGCGTAAAGATACAACAGCTAGATTAATGATCAAGTTAGTTTACTGTATGCAGGGTTCGCAGGGCGGTGCCATGTGTTATTATATATGCGCAAGTTATATAGCGTACTTGCATCGCGTCCCGCTCTTAAGCCATACCGAGATATACCTCATCTCATGTACCTATTGTACTCCATCAACGAATAAACCCAAAATACACCCCTCACCTGCCAGGCCCCGCCCCTTAGTGGCGTGATACATAGGACTGGGCATGGCCACCACTCACTCTTCCTCTATTTTCGTTTCCATCATAGCGGATGCAAGTCGCCCTATGCAACTAGTTGATTTGAAACGTTTAGATAATATTGGGTACTTACGGAGATTTGCTTACCCCTGGAATCTTCGGGGTATGTTCCAACGACACGTCGGGTCTATTCTGATGTTCCCTCGTCTTGTGGCAGCAGATCGAGGAACAGCGTGCGAGGTTGGCTATCGAGCCGGCTCGCACACAGGTGAGACCTGTGTCATCAGGCATTGATGCTAGTGTTAGTAATGCTGGTTTGTTTTGTTACACAACCATGTTGTGTGTCAGCGCCAGGGGCGGGATGGTTTGGTGAACGTTCCACTGAAGTGGACGGGTTCCAAGCGATCCTGGAGCGTGCTGCTAAACGCTAATGCTAACGCTAAATGCTAATGCTAAATGCTAACACTACTGCTGAAATGCTGGGCACTGTTTTAATGTTCCCCGCCGTGGGATGTTGCCGCTTTTCCCTCCTCTTAAACCGGTTCATTGATCAAGGTCAGTCGGTAGCTAATGTGGGGGGTTTTGCTGAGTCCTATTTTTCCCTTTTACGGGTAAATGGGTTGACAACAGGGTGCAGGGCGGGTGTGCCGTGGCTAGGTACGGGTGGGGATTCCCAGGGCCTGACGGGTGGGGATTACGTCCGGACGTAGCCAGGCAGGTCTGGGACCGATGCCGTGCCACCTGGGATTCTTTCCCCATACATCTGTTAGGTCAGTTGTTGGGGCGGGTACGTTGAGGAGCGCAGGTCCTTGATCCTGATTGCGCCGGACCGGGGCGCAGCTGTGTGGTTCCCGGTCCTGATCCAGCTACTGGTAGCTCCGCCATGGCCTATTCCTTGGTCGGCGAAGGCCCTCACTCAAGCACACGGGTCGCTGTTCAGCACCCGGTGTTGTGCCAACGTCTGATGGTTTGGCTGGTGAGAGGGTAAGTCTGGAGAGGATGGACCCTTCTGTGGTTGATACCATCCGGAATGCGCATGCTCCCTCCACTGTCGTGCTTTACGCGGGCAGATGGCGTATGTTCCAAGAGTGGTGTAAGGCTGGGGGGCAGGGACCGATGTCCTGCCCCCTAGATGTTGTCCTTGTTTACCTCCAGTCTCTCCTTGATAGACTGTCGGCTTCGACGGTGAGGGTATATGCAGCAGCTATATCCTCTTATCATGAGGGATTTGAGGGTGATGTTTTGTTCAGCCACCCTCTTGTGAAGCGTTTTCCTGCTTGGCGCTCGACGCGTTAAGCCGGTAAAACGTTCTTTGGCTCCGAGTTGGGATCTTCAATTGGTCCTCGGTCGGTTGTCCTTGGCCCCGTTTGAGCCTCTTGAGCAAGCGCCGTTGGAACAGCTGTCGTTCAAAGGCCGCGTTCTTGCTGGCCGTCACCTCCGCTAAACGCGTGGGTGAGTTTTGTGCTCTCTCGGTACGACCAGAGTGCCTGTCTTTCGTTCCGATTGCGGTGCCACTCTGCGGCCTAATCCTGCCTTCGTGCCTACAAATATCCGGAGTTCCTTCCGCTCCAGGGATGTTGTGGTTCAGGCGTTTCATCCACCTCCTCACGCTAGTCATGTCCGGTCCTGGCTTTGGGGATTTACCTCAGCCGTACTCAGGGCCTCAGGGCTACCGATCAGTTTTGTCTGTTACGGTGGTTCTCGTGCTGGTAAGGCACTATCGAAACAGCGCCTGTCCCATTGGTTGTGCGAGGACATTGCCCTTTGCTACACGTTGGCCGGGCTGGCTCCCCCTGGGGGCGTCAGGGCGCACTCCACTTGTGGGGTGGCAGCCTCTGCCGCTCTGCTGGGTGGGGCCTCGGTGGAGGACATCTGTGCTGCAGCTTCATGGTCCTCCCCGGGTCCCTTCGTAAGGTTTTACCTCATGGACATGACCGGGGGTTCTGTCTCCCAGGCGGTTCTGAGGTCTGTGGCCTCTCCTGCTTCCTGTCCTTTGGTGCGGTAGCAGGGGTGTGTGGGTATGGGCCACAGTGTGTTGTGTCACACGTGGTTCCGCCTGTGCTGTGTGTTCAAGGGGTTCTAGTTCCCTCTTGTTCGCACTCGGGTGGAGTTGACTGCGCCCCCTCTTCATTAGGAAGGATGGGGTGACGGGACTCCCCTTCCCCCTTGATGTGGGCTTACGGGTCCTCAGGGGGTGCATCTGTCGGGCCTCGCGTCTGCTCCACCCCATATCTCGGTATGGCTTAAGAGCGGGACGCGATATAGTACGCTATATAACGTTATATGAGTACTGGCTAAGCGTCCCGCTCTTAGCGTGCCCTGAGTTCCCTTGGGGAAACTTTTCTTTGGAAACGATTTTTTCCGAGGAAGAGTGAGTGGTGGCCATGCCCAGTCCTATGTAACACGCCACTAAGGGGCGGGGCCTGGCAGGTGAGGGGTGTATTTTGGGTTTATTCGTTGATGGAGTACAATAGGTACATGAGATGAGGTATATCTCGGTATGGCTTAAGAGCGGGACGCTTAGCCAGTACTCATATAACTAGGTTATATACATAACCTGTCGTTACTGTTGCATAATGTAGGCTATGGCTGCTATTATATGTAATTCATATAGGCTACCTAATACCGACAACAAAATAGATTGTATGCCTCTAGTACAAATCATATTATACCCGGTAGCCAATTAAAACTCTTGACTAGCCAATCGAACAAAATGAATAAAGGCATTCATATTCCAGCATGGTTATAATGACCAGTGGTGCAGTCGTAATATGGGAACTGCCCGGACGCCACGTCTGCGCATGCGCACAGAACAGATTATTATTATGCAGAATAAATAGTAGGAAACATATAGGATAGTATAGGAAATTACTAGTTTTAGTTTAGTTTTTGTAAATATTGCCTTGAAGAGAAGCTGAAAAAGGTAGCAGGATGTAGCCTTCAATATATAAAGAAATTATATTGTCAACAGATTTGAAAAACAAACAATGTTTTAAATGTAATTGTAGTTACAATTTCTTTAATTGAATGAACTTAAACTAGAAAAGTAAATACAAACTAAATTAACAATGTAACTTAGTTTACAGAAGGACAGTTTCCTTCTGAAACACAACTTAATGCCCCATCCTTGATCCTTCCAGTCGGGACCATTGTCACATAGCTCAAGCAAACCCCCACCAAGGCTTGTATTTTGGTTTGGCTCTTCTCGTCCTTTGTTATGCTATCGGTATCCTATTATTATGCAAAGTCTAGGTCAGGGGTGGCCAACCCGCGGCTCGCGAGCCGCATGCGGCTCTTTGCCCGTCAATGTGCGGCTCTTCCATCCATAAAAAAAAATTAAAAAAAATTAAAAAAAAATATTTTTTTTTATTTTTTTTTAACCTTTTTTTTTTTTTACTTTTTTTTTTTTTTTATGTCACTCATTCCATAAGGACGTAGAATAAACATTTACAATTTTTTTTAAATGGTCCATTTGCATGTTCTTGGTATCTGAATCTAGGGACATATATGGATCAGTGTCAGAAATAGTGTGTCTGTTACTAGGCTTGAGTAAATTGTAATGAACCAAAGGAGAATATCAATTCTATTTAAAAAAAAAAAATTATCTTTGACTGTAAATAACACCATGCTAAAATTGACCAGACCTGAAAAATCTAAGCAAATGAATAAAGGGAAGATGATTAAACAGAAGGTTTTGTAGATACAGTACTGAATTCTGCCATCTTTTTTATAATGTAAATTTCTCCACCATTTTTCATCATATTGCAACACCGTTTTTTGCAAGACGTTCACAGAAAGGTAGAGAAACGAACTGCGTTCTGTTTTATGGCAATAACGTTCAGGTTTGTGGGAGATCATCCCAAAAAATAAGAGAAATTAAAAAGTAAATCCAGAAGTCAGATGATTGACGGGCTGGTGTGAGCTGGGTAAGGTAGTTTTTCGAAATTTGAAAGCCCTGAGTCTCTTCCTTCAAAAGACTACACTCACTTTTGGCTGTGCCACTTCCTCCTGTCAATATGCGCCGGTTTCCGACTCAATGCCCTGAGATTTCTATAATCTTATATTTCACTAATAACAGTTAAAATAATTGGTAAACAAACATAATGCTGAAAATATACACTTTTACTGTATATCTCGGGCTTAAGAGGTTAACCCTGTGAGGCCCAAATTAAAAAGAAATTAGCAACTTCAGAGGCCAGAGGGTGGGACATATAAACACATTTACTATCAAATAGCATTGTGAGGCTGAACAACAGGACCAATTGACTATACATGTGCTTAAAGGGGAACTATCTTATAAATGGCTTTTTTCAGTGTTTACCATTGTTTCTTAGCTATGTGGACTTATATTAATAGGATATATGTCTCTAATTCTCATATTGGCGAATTCTTCCAATTCTCCTCTCACAATATTCACCCTCACTGAACTGAGTCATCTGAAAATGTGCATATCTGTGATGTCAGAGATTTCTCAGCTGCATAATAATGTGGCAGTTGATGTGGCAGTTGGCACCAGGCCACACAGTGGTTGGAGCCCAGCCTCAAAACGGCTTAAGATCTTGAGGTAGAAAAATGCGGTTTTTAGTACTTGATTAGACATACAAAACAATGCATTTTTTTTGAAAAAAAACCTAGGTGTTCCATAGACTCACAGGAATTGTGTAAAAGTGCCCAAATAGTGAAAGAAATAGTAAAATAGTTCCCCTTTAACATTTTTTAAATAAACATTTTTTTAAATGGCTAAAAGTGATTTTGTAATTTTGCAACCGTGGGTCTCACAGGGTACTTTTAACCCTGTGAGGCCCAAAATAAAAAAGACATTAGCAACTTCAGAGGCCAGAGGGTGAGACCTATAAACACATGAAGGGTGCCGTGACTGAAAAAAAAGGTTGAGAAACGCTGGTATATGGTGTGGCTCTTTGTGGTACCACAGTAATTTTTTTGTGGCTCTTAGTCTCTGACTGGTTGGCCACCCCTGGTCTAGGTGATAGATATAAGTGCCGGCCGCCGGGTACTTGGCGCATGGCGCGACGAGTCCAGTGACAATTGTGAATGCATTTTTGTGTGCGCGCACGTGCACATCCGTGCGCGATTGTCATTATCCCTGATAATGACACACCAACGCCAAACAGTGGTTAACGAACGGTCTTTATTAGTATTTTGAGCTGTCCAGGCAGAATAGACCTGTCTCAAACCCTGCCCCTTTTCTTGATCCTCCAATCACAGCTGTCGCTTACCTCTGACTTCCTCGTACAAACAAAGTAATTCTATATGATTCAAAGTTTGTACGAGGAAGTCAGAGGTAAGCGACAGCTGTGATTGGAGGATCAAGAAAAGAGGGCAGGGTTTTGAGACAGGTCCATTGCAGCAATGGTCTTAGGGAGTCTTTGATATCTGACATCACCGCGTACAAGTCCGCCAGCGTTTTATTTATCCCATAACACGGGTTGTGTCTTCTTGGGTTCCGTGAACAATCTCTCTCATGGAGTTTATCATAGTTCGCTCGGGTTAGTCCATTATTTCACATCCCATGGGGGGTGTCATGACCATATATGGATAATCATGCACGAGCATTGACGGTAGAACAAAGAGGTATTTATCAACACGGAAGAGCGTAGGACCCGTGTACGCACGGTTGATAAATCCCAATATGTCTGTGCGTACACACATTCTAAATTCTGTGCTTACGTACGAAAATAGAACACTTTCTAAGAATTGTTGATAAATGAGGGATCTCCAACCATTGTCAATCAAGTTGTAAATGTTTTTAATTGGTTGTTATCCTTACTTGTCTAATTGTTGTCATTTTATATACTGTGTTGTTTTATATGGCTTTTTTTGCTTAACTCTGTATGGCAGTGGTTCCCAAACTTTTTCAACCAATGTAGGCTAGAATAATTTTTTGGCTACAAAACATGCCATTTCCTCTACTACTAACACGACAAGATTTACATAACAAGACACAAAGACACAATTATAGTTTTATATTTCATTTGAAAATGAACAAAAGCTTGGGAAATTATCCTGTGCCACTGTGAAACAATTAGGCATAATTAAAAATTTAGTTGTAGGCCTACAGTAGGATAGGAGATTTATTTTAATAATTTGCCACCTTTTGTGGCTAAATGTATTTAGGCTTCTGAATGTGCTCTGTATAAAGACATGACAGTCAGTACATTTTTGTTGACATTGGCGTTTATCAGTTTTGGTAGGCTAAATTAATTAAATTTTTTTATTTTTCCCGCACCTCACACTTTGGGAACCACTATTGTATGTACACTCAACGTGACTGTAAATAAGGGAAAACAAGTTTAAATGAAGCTTTGAAATTAAATAATCACCTGTTTTTTGTATACCAATATGCTGCGATGGAGTACTATGAATATCCTATCAAAGATCCACTCATGCTATAGGCTGTAGTGGTTGGATTATGCCACTAGGGGGCCCTGACGCAAGAAAGTGCCCTGTCCCTCATAAATAAGGGGGTCCGAGGGCATGCTCCCCAGGGTAGAAAACCTTTAGAAAAACAGCCCATTTCTAAGGGCCTTCTGATAAAGGATATAGAAATTGTTCATATTCAAAATGCAATGATGCAATTAATATACACAAGAATCTTTCTGTGCCTTTGGTGGTCTGGGGGCCCCTGATGTTTTGGGAGCCCCAGGGAATTTGTCTGGTATGCCTGTTCGATAATCCAGACATGCTGTGACTTGGTTTGAATGACAGCGCCCGTAAGTGTAGCATAGCCTAGTAACGTGTCATTATCTCATCAGAGCATCTCATACACAGAACAGATGTGGCGGGGAACATTTGGCGGTGGTGTCTAGAAGGAATACAAGAGATGTCTGTTCTGTCTGGTAGTTATTGAATTATATAGAAGAACTAGAAGACATGTATCATGAAGCCCCACCCGCTTGCCATTCACTTAGGTAGATTGTAGGGCAGTGGGGTAGAGGGTAGGACAGTGGGGTAGAGGGTAGGACAGTGGGGTAGAGGGTAGGACAGTGGGATAGAGGGTAGGACAGTGGGATAGAGGGTAGGACAGTGGGGTAGAGGGTAGGACAGTGGGATAGAGGGTAGGACAGTGGGGTAGAGGGTAGGACAGTGGGGTAGAGGGTAGGACAGTGGGGTAGAGGGTAGGACAGTGGGGTAGAGGGTAGGACAGTGGGATAGAGGGTAGGACAGTGGGATAGAGGGTAGGACAGTGGGATAGAGGGTAGGACAGTGGGGTAGAGGGTAGGGCAGTGGGGTAGAGGGTAGGACAGTGGGATAGAGGGTAGGACAGTGGGGTAGAGGGTAGGACAGTGGGGTAGAGGGTAGGACAGTGGGGTAGAGGGTAGGACAGTGGGGTAGAGGGTAGCACAGTGGGATAGAGGGTAGGACAGTGGGATAGAGGGTAGGACAGTGGGATAGAGGGTAGGACAGTGGGGTAGAGGGTAGGACAGTGGGGTAGAGGGTAGGACAGTGGGGTAGAGGGTAGCACAGTGGGATAGAGGGTAGGACAGTGGGATAGAGGGTAGGACAGTGGGGTAGAGGGTAGCACAGTGGGATAGAGGGTAGGACAGTGGGATAGAGGGTAGGACAGTGGGGTAGATTGTAGGACAGTGGGGTAGAGTGGTTTCCCTCTGAGGAGGGAAACCCTCACCTTAGGGAACCTGGTGCAACACCACCTGGACTCATTGGTTCCTCTCTTCTCTTCCTTAACCTCTTAAGCCCGACGGGACCGGTCCCAAAATGACATCATTTTGATTTATGACATGATGTAATTTGCGGTCCGCAAATATATAGGGCATGGGAGGGGCTTGCAGGGAAAATATATATAGCAAACCTGAAATGACAGTATGGAATGAACTTCAAGTCATGCCATAGTAGAATATAAAAATGCTAAAACCCGAGAGTAGGAGCTTTAGGAAAGACCAATTGGAATGTCGTTGTGTACAGAAAACTCCCGGGTTTCCATTTCTTCCTTCAGATTCCTGGGACCACGGACCCACAGCGATCGGGGGAGACCACCAACGAGGCGGAGTCCGGCAACCAGAGGCGGTGCTGCTCAGAGGAGGACGAAGCAGACAGGACGAGGCTTTCTTAAAGAGACACTGTTTTGATGCATTTGGAACAGAGACAATGGGTGTATTTATTGTTTAATCATGGACAACGGGGACCTTATTTCAGAGCCAGTGTGAAGTCCTGTGTGTTTATTGATAATAATTTACAGAAGTATGAGATATGTTAAAAACCTTATTGAAGATATATAGCTATTATTAAGGTATATCGGGTGGAAATGTATGACAATTTCCTGGAGTATGTTAATGTGGTCCTTTCTGGACAAGTGAACCATCTCTCTAGAATTGCAGGAAGCTTAGTAATGAATGTTGATAGACATGTCATTGAAAAGGTTTTCTCCAAAAAGAACCACAGGATCCAGGGAGGGGAGAGGTGAGTTTATCTTGGGTCCACAAAGAAGGGAGGGGTTTCCATCCGAAGAGACACAGCAATGGGTGGCTAAAAACAACAAGATAGAACAAGATAGAATTATCGAGAGCAGACAAGGGAGCTCGAATTGTTATGAGTGTCGTGTTACTTCACACGGTAACAAATACGTGAGTCCTCTGCTTTGGTTGTTAGTATCTTTATTAGCTTAGCCTCGCTACATTACACAGGTGTCCATCTTAGGTTCCTCTCGAACTCTCCTTGACCCCCAGTACGGTGGCCTGTACCTCGCGTATAGCGCACACACATTAACATAACACCACATCTCCCTTTCTAGAATCAATGGGTAGACTGCCATTGATTCCCCAGACCTTAGAGGATTATTCTGCCTCTATATCTAAAAGGTCTGTTCCGATCTGAACTGATCTAAACAATTTCTTTAACACCATATAAACCATAGGCTATATTAAACATAGCAATTGCTTTCTTTCTAACATTATATCTAAATGAATATATATATAAACATGAAACACATGTCTTAGCTTAACCATAAACCTCTTTCATTCTATCGCAGGAATGTCACTTTTCTTTACTCTCTCTCTACTGTCTCTTACAAGTCCAACCTAGTTGGTTACACCACACATCTCCCAGACCTGGTTCTGGGAGTAGCTGGTGGTTCCAGGACCTCCTGCTCCGTAGGTTCTGCTGCACTCTGCTCCGGTGAGGGCTCCATGGGGACGAGATGGCGACGGTTTTGCCTTAATGTTCCATGGGGTCCATCTATGATGTACGAACGTGGAGTGGGGTGACTGCTGACCACAACTCCAGTTGCACTTTGATCTGTGACCCACACCTTTTTCAGGAGGCCTTTTATCGTCTTGACAGCATGTTCTGCCTCCCCATTACTCTGGGGATATCTCGGGCTGCTTGTGACATGGCGAAACCCATATGATGTCGCAAACGCTGCAAAGGCCATTCCGGAGAATTGCGGCCCATTATCCGTCACCAGTTCCTCCGGGATACCGTGCCGTGCGTAAATTGACTTCAGGTGGTGGATGACGTCTGTTGATTTTGTGGGAGTCAGCAGAGTGATCTCCACGTACCTTGATGCATAATCCACGACCAGCAGGTAAGTCTTGCTCTCCAGCATGAACAGGTCTGCTCCCAACTTCTGCCATGGTCGCCCCGGGTATTGAGATGGCATCAGGGGCTCACTTTGGTTCTCTCTCTCTTTGCTGCATGTTCGGCAGTTGAGGACCAGCTCATTCAGCTGCTGGCTGAGCCCGGGCCACCATACAGACTGCCGTGCGCGCTCCCTGCACTTTACCACCCCCTGGTGGCCTTCATGCAGCCTGGCAAGCACGTCGTTTCCCATTGTTGAAGGGATTACAAGCCTGCTTCCCCTCAGCAACAGTCCATCCTCTACTGTGAGTGACGCCTGTTCTGCCCAGTACAGCCTGAGAGCCGGTTCACTGTTGTGTGATGGCCATCCCTCTGCACACCACTGCTTCACCTGTGCGCACACACTGTCCCCCTCCAACTGCTCTCTCAGCTCGTCCAGGTAGGCAGTGCTCGCTGGCAGGTTCTCCATTACCATGTCCACATAGATATTTGTATTCTCAAATAACTCCTTCTCCTCTGGTGTCTCTCTCCTCTTCACAGGAGCACGTGAGAGCGTATCAGCAGTCCACAGGCTCTTCCCTGGCACATGTGCAATGGAATAGGAATAGCGCATCAGGCGCATCCGGAAGCGCAGAATCCGTGGAGGGAGATCATCCAACGCCTGAGACCCCAGGAGACTCAGGAGAGGCTTGTGGTCCGTCTCCAGCTGGAAGTGTCTGCCGATGAGAAAATGTCTAAACCTCTCGCAAGCCCAGGTCAAGCCCAGGGCGTCCTTCTCAACCTGTGCGTATCTCTGCTCAGTCTGTGTGAGAGACCGCGACACATAGGCTACTGGTCTCCACACTCCATCCCATTCTTGGAGAAGCACACTCCCCAAGCCGTACGACGACGCATCCGCTGAGACCTTGCACTCCCTGTGGTTATCGTACATGGCCAACACTGGTGGAGATATTAGTGCATCTTTTAAATCTTGAAAGGCTCTGGCCTGCTCGATGCCCCACAGCCAGCAGTTCCTCTTTGACAGAAGGTCTCGCAGGGGCTTGTCTCTCTCCGCCAGCCGCGGGATAAACTTCCCCAGCTGGTTTACCATGCCGAGAAAGCTTCTCAGCTCACTGACATTTGTCGGCTCCTCCATCCTCCTCACGGCATCCGTCTTACTCGGGTCGGGGTTAATGCCGCTGCTGGAGATCACATGGCCTAGAAAGGTCACCTCTTCTTTTGACAGGTCGCACTTGTCTGTGTTCAGGGTGATTCCTGCTTTCTAGATCCTCCCCAGCACGACATGCAGACGAGCGTCATGCTCCTCTTGTGATCGGCCCCACACCAGCACATCATCCATGTGGTAGACGACACCCTCCAGCCCCTCTGTGACCTCAGTCACCATTCTGTTTTGGAGGTGTTCTGGGGCGGAGGCGATGCCGAAAGGTAGGCGATTAAAGTGGTAACGTCCAAACGGCGTGATGAAGGTTGTATACTTTGACGACTCCTCAGTCAGGGGTATTTGCCAAAATCCCATGTTTGCGTCTAACTTGCTGAATATCCTGGCTCCGGCCAGCATTCCCAGTGTTTCCTCGACTGTTGGCAGGGTGTATTTCTCCCGGCACACTGACTCATTGAGGTTTGTGAGATCGACACATATGGCTACCTTCTCTGTCTTCTTCTTAGGGACTACTACCATGCCAGCGCACCAGTCGGTTGGCTCCTCGATCCGGCTGATCACTCCGAGGCTTTCCATGCGGGACAGTTCTTGCTTGACTTTGTCCATCAGTGGCAATGGAATCCTTCTGGGCGTCTTCAGTGAGAATGGTTGAGCCCCCGGTTTCAGCCTGATTGTATACGGCTGTTTCATCTCACCGAGACCACTGCATATCTTCGGGTAGGCCGTCTTGAGCGTCTCCATCGTGATACTGTCTAGACGTGCCACAAGCTCCATCTTGCTGATAGCAGGTCTCCCCAGCAACGCTGAGTGCAGGTGTCGAGCGACGTACACGTCCTCCAACACCTCTCTCTCTCCTCTCCTCAGCAACAGCTTGGCGACGCCCACAACATCTAGTGGACTCCTCCCAGGTCCCATCAGTGGTTTTGTTGCTTTCTGTAGGGTAGGTGGATCCTTGTGTCTGTATATCTCTCTGAATACAGTGTGAGGCATCACAGTAACATCAGCGCCAGTGTCTATTTTGAATGGCACACGTCTGCCATTGATGTCTATGTCGACCATCCATGGCTCCCCATCAGTTGTGATGCTGCCCAAGAACATGTGCTCCTCCCCCCCATCACAGGAGCAGGAATAGTCTTCTTCAACCTCATGTACATTTTTGGAAGATTTACACACACGTTTATAATGCCCCATCTTCCCACATGAATGGCATTTCACCTCATTAGCAGGGCAATCGCGCTGTGGGTGAAGCTGAGAACTGCCACATTTATGACACTGGACACTTCTCCCCCTCGAGTACTGGGTACTGAGTGGTTTGGCTGGGTAGCTGTTAGCCTGTTGGGGGCTGTTCCTAGCATAATTCTTGCTACTGCTCTTAAACACCCTGTCCACTGATTTAATGTCACTTGCCTCTGTCCTGGCATCCCCACGCAGAGAGGATTGCTGTCGTTTCACCTCCTCACTCTGTCTCGCCATGTTCAATGCCCTCTCCAGGGTCAAGTCTCGGTCCAGCTGCATGCGTTCTGACAGCCACTTATCCATCAGACCGTTCATTATGTAACACTCCGTATGTACAATGCTCCGCCAGCGCATACAATGCCGTCACAAAGGAGTCGACTGTTTCACATTCTGTTTGCGCATGTTAAATTTGGCTCATTCATATATCACGTTCTTCTTGACCACGAAGAAACCTTGCAATCCATCCCGCACTCCTTGGTACGTATGTCGTAGATCAACAGCCAGATTCAATCCACGTAAAATATCGTCCGCCTCATCGCCCATACAATATATTAGCGTGTTGACTTGATTATCTTCAGAGCTAGCATTTAGGTTACTTGCCAGACGAAATCTTTCGAACCTGCGTATCCACTTGGCCCACTCTTGCGGCTTTGAGAAGTCGAAGGACTCGGGAGGCTGGATGCTAAACGTAGCACTTAAAACCGCTGCCGCTACCGGGGCTACAGCGTTATCAGCCTGCATCTTTTTTTTCCTCCTTCTGCTTTTCTTCGTCATCAACGAGTCCCAAATGTCACCTTAACGTCCGACCGAACTCATACACAACTCTATCAGGGGCGGATTTAGGATTGTAGCCCAGACAGGTGCCCGCGTGAGCGGGCATGGATTTTTTTTACTTCGACACCACAATACCACCACCTTAAACCGGACAAAAGGCACTAGAGAACACTTAAATTCACACCCTTTAATTAATGAAGCAAACTATAATAATTTATAATAATAATAATACACTGTGTTTGTATAGCACCTTTCATACAAGAATTGCAGCTCAAAGTGCTTTACAGCAGTACAAAAAGAAAATGAGCACAACATTGGCAGATCAAGAGCAATGCATAAAGTGCAGACATAAAGCATAAAATAGATAGCAGTAAAATAGACAAAGTCAAGGTAAGACATAGAACATTAAATCACATCGTTTTTCATATTAGGATCTAAGATATAGGGTTAACTCGCCGAACGTTGAGCGCCAGGACCCCCGAAAACCAGAGTATAGTCGGGTTTTCATCGTTGTTTCTTTTATTCGATATTTCCATTCATAAAGACATGCCGGCAGCCTGTGTTATCACTGGGGATGGGTCTGAGATCTCAAAAGTCCAATACCGCTGCCTAACACCTTGCGGCCGCTATTGCACTCCATTTGAAACGATGTGGCTTGGTGTCTGTCATTTTGGAAATGACACCAGACCACCCTGAAACTACACTCATATTCACGACGGTATAAAACAGAAATGTATAGATGGAAAAATGTTCAGTTTTTTGCATCTTGACCGGAAGAAACTCAATGACAATCGACTATATTATTAGATCCATAGCTATATAATATAGCTTTAGGCCTGCAAACACAGCCACGTATCCTCATGTTAAAAGGCGCTGGGCTTTCAACAGTAACAGTAAACAGCGCCATCTGGCACTGAAAGTGTTAATATGCGTCTTTGTTTACGGTTTGATTATCACTGATACAAAAGTAAAATAGTGCAGTGCAATAAAATAGTTAGTAAAATAGAATAAAATAATGCAATAGTGCATTGCAATAAAATAGTTATCATCGTATTTTTTCGGGAGGCCGGTAAGGAGTGCATTACAGTAGTCGAGTCGGCTTGAGATAAAGGCATGGATCTGGTTTTCAGCATCCTTTTGATTTATAAATGGCCGTACTTTAGCTATGTTTCTAAGGTGGAAGAATTATGTTTTTGTCAACTTGTTGATTGTGATTTAAAGCTTAGGTCTGAGTCTATTATAACACCAAGACTTAACTCACTCAAATACAGTTAGCAGCTGGATAGACTACAGATGGAAATTAGCTTCTGCTAAATCTGGAGCAAACATATTTTCATGTAACAATGATTAATTGTCAAAAAAAAAATATATATATATATATATAATATATATATATATATATATATATATATATATATATAATTTTTTATTTTTTTTTAAATAGATTCGGGGATTTTCAGAATACATTCGGGGCTTGAGCCCAAGTAGCCACCCCCTAGCCCCGCCACTGAACTCTAGCAGGACTTCTGACACCATGTTGTGTTACTTCACATGGTAACAAATACGTGAGTCCTCTGCTTTGGTTGTTAGTATCTTTATTAGCTTAGCCTCGCTACATTACACGGGTGTCCATCTTAGGTTCCTCTCGAACTCTCCTTGACCCCCAGTACGGTGGCCTGTACTTCGCCTATAGCGCACACACATTAACATAACACCACAATGAGTAGGTGGATGTTGTTGGGCTGGTGGTCTGGCTTGGTTTCCTTTGTGCCCGAAGGGAAACGCGACGGACAACAAGACCACTGGGTTGACAGACAGTATGCGGTTTTTGTCTCCTGGGCACGGGAGATGAGGGGGTCAAACAGCCTAGTCAATTGAAAAACCAAGTAGTTTGTTGATTCTAAAGGGTTGATTAGTATCAAATGGGGAATTGAAAGAATAGCACTGTTTTTTTTCAACGTGTACATAATGTAAATATCTGTAGATGACAGCATCTACTCAGACGGATCTATAGATCTTAAAAGTAGCCGGCAGCCAGTGTGTGTGTTTGCACGGTAGACTGGGAGAGCAGCAGGCAGGGTGTTTAGAGATAGGGCCATGGTCACCATCTAGAGCTGGTCGGCTAGAGAGGGGAGTTAATATCAACAGAGAAGCCGTTGCTATGGGGAAGAGATAGAGAAAAGGGTGTTAAAGTGTGTCCGAGGCGACCAGACCGGCGTTGCCATGGCGTCATGTCACTTAGTAAAGAGAAAAGGGGCGTGGCTACGGGGATGACCACTGGTTGCTAGGGGAAAGACATTATAGCTGTGAGTTCTTCTGGTTTGACTCAGACTAAGAAACGAAGCGTAGACACGTAGACAGAGAGACCGCAGGAACTAGAGGGTGGGGGAAGGGAAGCTGACGCGGAGCCCCCACCCTCTGGTTGCCATGAGCTAGCTTCGGCTAACATGGAAGGCTTTTGGATAACACTAGGGCGCGACAACAAATAGAGAGAGAGATCATTAGAATAATGAATTAAGACTTTTTCAAAGACTTTTCAGAACGGTTTCCACTTTCCATCTTGTACAGAGTATGTTTATGGAAATAAACGTTAACATCCAGGAGAGGTATCCTGTTTCCAGTCTGTCTTTAATTCTTTTGAGATGAATGCATCAACAGGGGAAGATATCGTGTATCAGCTAGTACGATGAGTAAGAGATAAACACAACGCAGAAACTTCACAGAGCCACAGGTGACGAGGTGATTACTGGCTGATAACACGAGAATCCAACAACCCGCTCGCGGTGTGTTTTGGTCTTACGACAGGCCTAATTTGTGGCTTGTTTACCGACGTCACATCCGCTACTCTTCTGCACTGCTACTGCTTGCACTGTAGCCTAGGGAGCTAACTAACGTTATGTCTGACGATTAGCTAACGTTAGCTTAATAATGTTAAATGGGTTACAAATATGTGGAACTATGGAAGGAGTAAGCCGACCACTAAACAGAAAACCCACGTGGCAGCGAGAGCACATAACAAAATAAAGTTTCGAGAGGAGTGGAAATTTGGAGATGGTGTTTCAAGAGACTGGCTACAGTAATATGATGCTGGGCTGTAGTGATCAGTTCTGTGTGGCGCAAGTATGTTAAAAAGAAACAACACGTTTGTCATCTGTAGTAAATAAATGAAGCTGGAATCCATTTGTGACCATGAACAGAGCCAGTGTCCCATTGGCTGCATGTCTGTGTCCCGGATTCAATCGGAGCCTCTCTGTTACGATGGGGTTAGGTAGAATGCAATAATACAGAAAGGGAAAGAATGGAGGAGGCAGAGGCGAGGAGTGAAGCTTGAAGAAGGGTGTTTACTGTAGAATCCAGTGCAATACAGGGAAAATACAGAAACTAAATAACAAACTTCACAATACAAAACAACAAACACTAAGACTTACTAGAGGGAGAACGGTGCGACACGACGTGGATAGGAACAGGGGGTAACTGGAGGAATGTCGCCACAACGAAGGGGAGACAGACAGACACCTAAATACCCCGACTAATTAACAAACAGAAACACCTGGCCCACACAGAACACAACAACCTAGACACCAGTCAAAGAACAACTAAACACAAAAGCAACTCCTAACAACCCAAAACAGCGCATGACATCACACCAGGGAAGGGAAAGACAATGACAGCACACACCAGGACACCACATTGATTACACAATTAATTATTGTTAATACAGTGGTCAAGATATTTGTCATTGTAGCGTGCACCAATTGTTTGTGACCACTAGAGGGTGGTAGGGCGCCAATATCAGGCCGAGGGCCAATGTCAGATGTAGGGCATTGCCCAAAGTTAGGTGGAGGGTACTGCCCACTGTCAGGTGGAGAGCACTGCTCAAAGTTACCATCCTGACCCGTCCAACCATGACCGGGCCTAGGATCCTGACAGTACCTCCCCCTCAACGGGGGGCTTCCAGACCACCGAAGACAACGTTCATAGCCAGGCGAGGGAGGAAGCTGGAACCCCGGAGAGGATCCAGGGAGGAGACCCGAAGACCAGGGGCCGGGAGGCCGAGCGAAAACCCCAGGAGGGGCATAGCAGCCAGGGGGGGTAGAAAACGGGCGCAGATGCCCGGAGAGGGGGGGTGGGGACGGGAACAGAGGCCCGGGGAGGAGGACTGGACCTGGGAACAGAGGTCCGACGAGGGGGGGTGGGGATGGGCACCGAGACCCGGGGAGGGGGGCAGAACCTGAGAACCGAGGCCCGGCGAGGGGGAGTGGGGACGGGCACCGAGGCCCGACGAGGGGGGGTGGGTACAGGTGTAGAAGCCCGGGAAGGGGAGCTGGACCCTGGAGCAGGATCCCGGGCGAGAGACCCTCCAGCCGCCGGACTCGGGGCCGGTTCAGGAGAGCCGGACCGGAGGTGCGGCGGCGACGACCCCTGGAGCAGGATCCCACGCAGACCACGGCGAAGACCACGGCGAAGACCCCGGCGAGGACCCCGGCGAGGACCAGGACGCTGATCACGGCGCAGAGCTGGACCAGACGGGGAGCCAGGATCCGTCGAAGAGCCGGGAGCCGGCACGGCAGCCGGACCAGGTGTAGGGGCCGGGCATGGCGTGGAGACCGGATCGGTCTCGGCGGCGAGGCGTGGTGTAGGATCCGGGGATGAGGAGCCAGGACCCAGAGCAGAGGCTGGACTGGGCGTGGAAGCTGGACCAGCTGTGGAGGCCTTACTAGCCATACTAGCCTCGGGGGCTAGGCTAACTGTGGGCCCTGGACTCACTGTGGGAACTGTGCTAGCTGAGAATGCCTGGCTAGCTGCCGAGGCTAAGCTAACAGTCGGGGAGAGCCTAGCAGCTCCTGTCCTAATAGCCCTCCTAGGCCTGCTAGCTGCAGAGACCTGACTAGCTTGGGACATCTGGTCCGTCTCAGCTACCAGGCTCACCCTGAACCTGGAGCCTAGGTTGGCAGTGGGCGTCTGGTTAGCTACTGTAGCGGGGCTAACAGGCGGAGCTAGGTTAGCTGGGAGTGGCTGGTTAGCTATTGACACGAAGCTAACGGGCGGAGCTAGGTTAGCTGGGAGTGGCTGGTTAGCTATTGACACGAAGCTAACGGGCGGAGCTAGGTTAGCTGGGAGTGGCTGGCTAGCTTGGGACATCTGGTCCGTCTCCGGTACTAGGCTCACCCTGAACCTGGAGCCTAGTCTGGCAGTGGAGACTGTGCTAGCTGGAGACATCTGGTCTGTCTCAGATACTAGGCTCACCCTGAACCTGGAGCCTAGTCTGGCAGTGGAGACTGTGCTAGCTGGAAACGGCCGGTTAGCTATTGACACGAAGCTAACGGGCGGAGCTAGGTTAGCTGGGAATGGCTGGTTAGCTATTGACACGAAGCTAACCGGCGGAGCTATGTTAGCTTTGGACGTCTGGTTAGCTGTATGAGCGGAGCTAACGGGTAGAGCTGTACCAACTGGGGACGTCTGGCCATCTATAGTGGCGGAGCTAACAGGCGGAGCTGTGCTAACTGGAGACGACCGGTTAGCTATTGGCACGAAGCTAGCGGTCGGAGCTATGTTGGCTGTAGACGACAGATCGGCGATGGACATCCGAGCAGCCTCAGCGGCTGTGGGAGGATCTAGGCTGACCGTAAGCCTGAGAACAGTCGGCAGGCTAGCTACCCTAGCCTCCGACTTGTGCTTCTCCATGAGGCCAGCAACATGTTCAGCCATCTCCCACATCGCTGGCTCCAGTGTCGGATTCTCCATGGCGACCTGGTCGATCTCCCGGAGCAGGAACCCCCACTTGGCCGGTGAGTAATGCTTCATGTCAGTCTCACCGGCCATCAGGCTCAGGACGACCCGAATGGTATCGCTTGCCCTTTCTGCTGTATTCATTATTGGTGGCGACATTCTGTTACGATGGGGTTAGGTAGAATGCAATAATACAGAAAGGGAAAGAATGGAGGAGGCAGAGGCGAGGAGTGAAGCTTGAAGAAGGGTGTTTACTGTAGAATCCAGTGCAATACAGGGAAAATACAGAAACTAAATAACAAACTTCACAATACAAAACAACAAACACTAAGACTTACTAGAGGGAGAACGGTGCGACACGACGTGGATAGGAACAGGAGGTAACTGGAGGAATGTCGCCACAACGAAGGGGAGACAGACAGACACCTAAATACCCCGACTAATTAACAAACAGAAACACCTGGCCCACACAGAACACAACAACCTAGACACCAGTCAAAGAACAACTAAACACAAAAGCAACTCCTAACAACCCAAAACAGCGCATGACATCACACCAGGGAAGGGAAAGACAATGACAGCACACACCAGGACACCACATTGATTACACAATAAATTATTGTTAATACAGTGGTCAAGATATTTGTCATTGTAGCGTGCACCAATTGTTTGTGACCACTAGAGGGTGGTAGGGCGCCAATATCAGGCCGAGGGCCAATGTCAGATGTAGGGCATTGCCCAAAGTTAGGTGGAGGGTACTGCCCACTGTCAGGTGGAGAGCACTGCTCAAAGTTACCATCCTGACCCGTCCAACCATGACCGGGCCTAGGATCCTGACACCTCTCCTCTAAAGACGCTATGTGGCTAGGCTAACAGCCATGTCAGAGCAGAGGTGGAAACTGAGCTACACTTTCTAACAACCTGCCCACTGTTGGATACTTCGATAATCAGCCAATCTCATCTCGTCACCCGCTCCTCCGTGACTTTCCCCTCTGCGTTGTGTTTGTTATCAATACTCGGTTATCTCACATTGGCTGTCACACACTGTATCAACCCCGTCCATGCAATCCGTCTCATAAAGAATTCGACACTGGCAACGTGATCTACTTCCTCAGATCGTGATGTTTAATATTTTCATAAACATAGCCTCGTTCAAGATGTAACCAATTCTGAAATGTCCTTGAACAGTCTAAATTCATTATTCTACCGTCTCTTCTGCTTTTAGTCCAATGGTGGTTGAGGCCTCGTCGTTAGCCAAAACCCTTCCCTGTTAGCTGGAGCAAGCGATGTCGTGGGGAGGAGGGATCGTTTCAAAGTCTCTGTCAACGCATCTGCTCGTATCCGCCTTGTGTCTTAGTCTAATTTGTCTTCTGAAGAATTCACAGCTCATAACGTCTTTCCCCCTTTTCTCGTTACTAAGTGACACGATACTATGGCAACGGCAGTCTGGTCTTTGACACACTAACCATCCCTTTTCTCCCCATAGCTCTCTGACCAAACCTCCCCCATCAGTGCTATAAGTTGTTGATGTTACCAACTTGCCGACGACCTTGCAGCCCAGCCCATGGCCCTATTAGCCTGTGGCTTCCCAGTCTAACTTGAATGCACACACCACTAATACTGTCCTCCTCATCTGAGATCTAATAGCAGATGCTGTCATCCACCGATATTTACATTATATACAAATAGAAAAACAAGGCCATTTCTATCACCACTGTACCAAGATATCAGAGACATATACTCCCCATGAATTGAAAACACCCAAAGAGAGTATTATGTACGGAATGTATTGTGCACGTGTCGTTGGCGTTAACGTTAACATGCAGTTTCGTTTTGCGGTAAACAAAACATGACGTCATCGGACTTTATTTATTTATAAAAAAAATTGCATTACCGAAAATTGGCACTGTTGGATCTCACGTGAATCGATACACGGTAGTACCAACGTGTTTCGGTCGGTACCCTTAAAAGTACCGAATTCGGTACCCATCCCTACTTACCATACTGCTTAGAGTAGCCTATTTACTGAGATCATTTGTGTGTACTATCGTTTTGTTATTTGCTTGATACTATCAAGTTGTAAAACTGTTCCCCTACCACGGCCACGTTCCAATCATACTGACTTTTCAATTGCGTCCATTGATATCCATGAAAAGGAACAACGAGAAGCTTTGTTCACACAACCCGTGATGCGACAGGAAGTCCTTCGTACCAACAGTCATCAGACTGTACAGCGCCTCACTGTGCCTTACTGCCACACTGAGCACAGAGTTCCTGAACATTTTACTATAGGTATACTGTACCTTCCTAGACATTTACATTTTACATTTTACTGTGCATTTGACTGTATATTACTGTATATTTTCGGAATGTCCATTTATAATTTTAGAATGTATATCTCTATTCTATAATAGAGATAGCCGGATGCATGGAGGATCGGGATGACTGGAAGCAGTAAAGCACTGATGGAGGGCCCATCAGAGGACGACCTAGAGAATACTATTACTTACCATACTGCTTAGAGTAGCCTATTTACTACTCTAAGCCAAATAAAATCGCCATATTTTAGAATGTATATCTCTGACCAGGGGCGGAGCTATAGGCGCGGCAGGGGAGGCAGCGGCCTTAGGGCCCGCCCACCGTCTGGCGGGAGGGGGGGCCCGGGCCCCGGCCCCCCCTCCGGCCCCGGGCCCAGGCCCGGGACTGAATGGAGTTGCCGTTCGCGTGTGGGACTGGATCGAACACAACTGGTGGTAACGGCAACTGGGACTGGTGCGTTTGTTTTGATTCTAGGCTCCTCCCGTTTTGCCAGTACTGTGGTACGAGTACGACTGATAGCGTGTGGTTTAGGAACAGGGCGTTTTGCACAAATCCAGCGCTCCCTTTCCTTGGCTGTGACGTAGCCACGTAAATCTCACAAGCAGCGCGGAGGTGATATTTTTCTCTGATGTCGCGTTCACGTTACGTGGGAAGAATCGGAAGAATCAGCTTCCGACTGGGAAAAACCATTCACGTCAGCCTCCTAGTTGTAATTCCTACTAGGACATATGGGATTTTTTATAGACCCCGATATCTCCCACTTCGCGTCACGAATTGCGGAAGTATGGATGTGGGCGTTTTGATCGAGTCAATGCGTGAAGGCTTCCTAGTTGTAGCAACGAGATGTCCTCTGGTTCTTCCGCTTCTTCCCACGTAACGTGAACGCGACATCAGAGAAACACAACATAATAAGTCACCTGAAACATGAATGAATGAAAACTTTATTAACAGATTGCAGAATGGGTACAGTACAGTACAGCTCAATACATACAATTGTTAAGGGGATGCAGACCAGAGAAAGACTTTCGTCTTGTTTACATCAGGGTCCCCCACATCACCACCGTGGTGTATTAAAATCCGACGACGCCGAGCAGCTAAAGGGGACATTTACCAGCACAAAGTGTGGATATATTATGATTTAACAAGTCTTATCTGTCCAGGACGATGACAACATTATTGCAGGTAAGCTACCTAGTACTACTAACGTTATCACGCTAGCTTGGATGCTAACTAACGTAATGTGAATGAATGAATGAAAACTTTATTTAACAGATTGCAGAATGGGTACAATACAGTACGGCTCGTTAAGGGGATGCAGACCAGAGAAAGACGTTTGTCTTGTTTACATCAGGGTCCCCCATTTTCAATTCATAGTGATCATAGAAAACATATACGTTACCACCTAGCCACAATCTATGGTATTTCTAGGTTACCACATGGGTGGCGCATGTGAACACTTTGTGAATTATGTGAGGGTGTATCATGATGATGGTAATTTGGCACTTAACGAACGTTACCTATCTCTTTGCCGTTTTGCATAGTGCACTGCATAGTACCAGAGATGACAAAAGTTATGTGGTAACATTGGTCGCATCACTGCCAGTAGTCGGCATATTACCCAATTCTGACTCTGGTATTAGTCAACTAACGTACTGTTAGCCAGCTACTGTAATAACGAAACTGAAATATCTAATGATGATAGTCAATCATAAAGACAGAAAACACTCTCATCACAGACAAGCTGGATCTGGCCAAATACCTAAACATGTCATGGTGAATGAATGAAAACTTTATTTAACAGATTGCAGAATGGGTACAATACAGTACAGCTCAATACATACAATTGTTAAGGGGATGCAGACCAGAGAAACACTTTCGTCTTGTTTACATCAGGGTCCCCCATTTTCAATTCATTATAACATAATGACATACAGATAGACAGTAGTGCTACATCTATACATGACATACCAGATTTGCAAATACAGTACTGTTTGTGATACGAAAAGAGTCCAGAAAAGAGAGTATATACATTTGACGTATTATTATTGTATTGTGATATGTTTTGTTTCATGTTGGATTTTTTTTTTTTTTTTTTTTTTTTTTTTTTAATAATACAATAAATATCGAGCTGTCAATCTCGCCTCGGGGCCCGTGGGGCATTCCAACCGCCACTGTCTCTGACTGCGGGTCTTGCTGTCACTATCCTTCATGGCGGAAAATCTCTTCTCAGTCTGTACAAGTCGTGAAATAAACATTGAAACCTACTTTGGATGCGCTGTGGAGCAGGTGTCGGCGTTAGTTTCGGGGTTTGTACAGACTGGAGCGTGGCCCCATTGACTTTGCATTGGTTTCGGGAGCTGTGGTATTATCCAGTATGATGAACAGCATGGATTGCACCGAGAAACGACTCTGCCAATCGACATCACCGCTGGTAAGTATAGGAAATGGGGGCTAGGGGTTGAACTCACCCTTTTATGTGTATTTTGTCTTCCAATAAAATCACCCTGTGTCAAGCTCAGTCTTTTCTGTGAATAGCTGGCGCAAGGGGATGACACCAATATGGGGGGGGGGGGGGTGCGACCTCACTGAGGTTACTTTCTCAAGACCAAGGAGGAGTTCGGACTTCCTTTCCACTACTGTATATTGACATCCAGCTGCTGAAGCGCTTGGGGGGTAGTGGGAGTATCGACTATCGTATTGAGTGGTAATTGTAAGCCTGACTGTGACCACTGAAGTCATAACTGTGACCTACATTTCTTTGTGGAAACCCTGCAGCAGGAAGCAAGGAGAAGGCCAGTGGATGTCGTAGATGTGCTACAGGTCTCCTCCACTGTTGTCATTGGTTCATTGAGAAACACATCCCTGCTTCAACTGACTGCCGCAAACCAGGGAGCAATATAATGCTTTGGAGCAAATGCAGGTCCGTCAAAGAATATCTAATCAAAAGAGCTTGTGTTTCGCACTGACAGGTTCAGATTGTAGTAGACAGTATCAATCCCTTTCTCACTCTCTGGCAACAAATGGGACCGGCAGATTTCTTGAGGAAAACAAGCGTTTATGTAAAATGTTATCTTCTTCGGCTGGTAGTCATCCCTGTGGAAAAGGTTACTGCAGACCCGATGATGGTCTGACAATCACATTGTAATTGTGGGTGATTTCTTTGGATACATCTCAGCTGGTCCGTTACTCAAAACAGAATAGTAAGAGACATTAGACACAGAATGAGAGTTCAAAAATATGTCTAGTATTACGGATAACAATCGCCCCCAAAAGTTACCATTTTAGTTTTCGTTTTTGAGGACTTTTGCAAACCAAAATACTATACTTTAAACTTATAGCACATGCATGATGAGCCTGGTCTCTTTTGAAAGATGACATTCTGAAGTTTCTGAAACAATAAAGGAAATTAAATACAGTAACATAGGTCTGAACTTGAGTTGTAGAAAAACGTGTTACTCACGTTTTTCTGTAGTAGTTATAGTCCAGAAGCAGGGGTGTAAAGTACTTGAGTAATTGTACTTCGTTACAATACTTAAGTATTGTTTTGGGGGATTTGTACTTTACTCGAGTATTATTAGGTTTGTATACTTTGTACTTTTACTCCATTACATTTCAGAGAAAAAAAACATACTTTTTACTCCTTACATTTAAAATGCAGACCTACAAAGTACAAAGTACAAATCTCACAGGTCCAACCATTTTAATTAGTATATTTTAATTGTTTATCTGGCCGAACTAACATTAACGTTATTAATCCTGCGACTGCAGGTAAACAGCCAATCAAATCCCCATCAATGGAAAATGAACCCGCCCATACCCATGCTGATTGGTCGTTGTGCAACACTAGAAAGCGGGATCTTTGATTAAACACCTGCTATCAGAAGAATAGACAGTCAGATCCGCATTATGCTGTGGTTAATATTGTGATATTATTCAGGGTACTCCAGTATTCTGTCTTTAATATTGTGATATTATTCAGGGTACTCCAGTATTCTGCCTTTACTATTGTGATATTATTCAGGATAATCCACTATGCTGTGGTTAATATTGTGATATTATTCAGGATACACCATTCTGTTTTTAATATTGTGATATTATTCATGCTGTGATGTGAATGCCGTCCATGTTAGTTTACCTTCAATGGAGAAGTGCATTAAATAATTTTAATGCAAAAAAAGTGTCCTCTGTTCTTTCATTTCAGCATTGTCTATCGCAGAACACATTCCATTGTGGGCAGAGTGTATGCTTGGTTTCATTCCAGCCTTGCCTAAACACCAGCTGATGATTTCACTAATTGGCTCACCTCTTCAACTAACTCACCTGGTGCAATGTATAGTTAAAATGAAAACTTGGCCCACGATGGAATGAGTTTGAGACCCCTGGTGTATCCCTTTAAAAAAAATGTACTTTTACTTTTTAGTACTTAAGTACATTTAAAGGTAGGACTTTTTGACTTTTACTCAAGTGTGTTTTTAGCCAGATACTTTGACTTTTACTTGAGTCAGCTTTTGAGACAGTACCCATACTTTCACTTAAGTATAATTTCTGGGTACTTTTTACACCCCTGTCCAGAAGTAGTATTTCCAAAAAAATTGGTATGGCTGAAAAAACAGCCTGGGTCCATAGCCTGAAGTCTTGTGTAGTACCTGTCCAGAAATGAGTGATTAGAAGCGTTTTATTTTTTTGTATTGGTCTTTTTTCCCCCTCCATTTTCCTCCGATTTTCTCCCATCCCAATGTTAGTCGTATGCCAATTCCCAGTCCCTTCCTGGTCGCTGCGCACTTACCCCCCACAGTCAGATCATCTGGGAGAGTGGAGGCTACCACGTGCTTCCTCCGACACACGTCCAGCCAATCACCGCTTCTTTTCACCTGGCAGCGCGGATTCTCATCGAGAGGGCGTAGCGTGTGGGAGGACCACACTATCCCCCTCGAGTCCTATCCGCGCTTAGCAGGCGCCCCGACCGACCTGTAGGAGTCGCTGTTTACAACGACCCGGACCCACCCCGCCAGCTTCTCCCACCCTCTAATACAGCCAATTGTATTAGTGCAGACGGCCAGCCAAGCTGGTGACAACCCCGGAGCTGTGAGCTGGATTCGAACAGGCGAATCCAGCTCACAGCTCCGGGGCTGGTGACGAACGCAATCTCCGCTCGGCCACCTAACCGCCCTGATTAGAAGCGGTTTTGATCAAAAGTGAGAGAGCTCAGAAAACGATTTTCTCATAGACTTCAATGCATTCGACAGAGAATTCTCTTCCTGGTTTGGCTTGTGACTTTTCACCTAGATCTCTGATTCGCTCATTCCCACGTGGGATACCATTGGAAAGCCCTACTCATTGCTTACAACCCTGTCCATCTATAATGTCTAATTATATTGTTAAATACATAAAGGACATAAAATCATAATGGAATTGTAATAAAAAAAAATACCCCCACTAGGGTAACAACAAAAAAAACATTCATTCAAAGGCAGCTGATCACCCAGGCGTGCAAGTTCAAGTTCAAGTTTCTTTATTAGTTGTCATACAAAAACACTGAATACTTGTATATGAAATGTTTTTTTCTGTTATGCTCCTGAGAGTGTGCTAGATAAAAATAGATAAAGTATAAAATAGAAAGTCAAAAGTATGTAAACAAACTGTAAACAAAAATGTTCAGTCAATATACATATATACAATTACAAAAATTAGTAACTGAGTTACAATACAATACAGTATACAGTACAATGCAGAAATGGGATGAGGTACTAGGGTAACTAGGGTAAGGTGCAATGAGGTATGAATTGTAGTGCAAATCTCTTTACCAATAAATATAAAGTGTGTTAAAGTGTCTAAAGTGAGTAAAGTGGGTGCTACAGTGAGTTGTTTATTTAAAGTGAGTGTGGATGTGTGGATGTGTGTGCTGTGAGTGTATTTGATGGTTTGTTACATAGTGTTATTGTCGTTGAGCATCCTGATGGGGCCCAGGAGTTCAAAACATTGAATCCCTATTGATTGATTGATTGAAGATTTTAATTAACAGATTGCAGAATGGGTACAGTACAGTACAGCTCAATACACACAATTGTTAAGGGGATGTAGCAGTAGATGTAGCAGTACTGTCTATCTGTATGTCGTGTGTGTCATATATGTTATGATGAATTGAAAATGGGGGACCCTGATGTAAACAAGACAAAAGTCTTTCTCTGGTCTGCATCCCCTTAACAATTGTATGTATTGAGCTGTACTGTCAGGAGAACTGCCTCTCCCTGAACGGCAGCAAAACAAAAGAGATAATTGTGGACTTCAGGAGGTCGGGGGTCAGGGACTACAGCCCCCTCAGCATCGACGGGGGAACCGGTTGAGAGAGTGAACAGTTTCAAGTACCTCGGAGTCCACATATCTGAGGACTTGACATGGACCACACACATTGACAGTGTTGTGAAGAAGGCACGGCAACGCCTCTACTTCCGCAGGCGCCTAAGGAAGTTCCAAGTCAGTCAGAAGATCCTTAAGAACTTCTACTCATGCACAATAGAGAGCATCCTGACTGGCAATATCACCTCCTTGTTTGGGAATAGCACCGCACAAGACCGTAGCAGACTACAGAGAGTGGCCCGTTCAGCCGAACGCACAATTGGAGGGGGACTTCCCATCTCCAGAACATTTACAACAAGCGGTGCAGGGGTAAGGCTAAGAGAATTATCAAAGACTCCAGCCACCAAAATAACTGCCTCTTTGAACTGCTGCGGTCAGGCAAGCGATACCGGAGTCTCATGGCAAGCACAGAAAGACTCAGAAGAAGCTTCTATCACCAGGCCATCAGGATGCTCAACGAACAATAACACTATGTAACAACCATCAAATGCACTCACAGCACACACATCCATACGCACACACTCACTTTAAACAAACAACTCACTGCAGCACCCACTTTACACACTTTAGAACACCTAAACACACTTTATATTTATTGGGAAAGAATTTGCACTACAACCCATACCTCATTACACCTTACTGTAATTTGTACCTAAATTGTACCTCATCCCATTTCTGCTTTGCACTATATAGTATATTAGTATATTGTATAGTATATTGTATGGTAACTCAGTTACTTCTACTCTGCATTGAACATTGTACATATGTACATACTGAACACTTGTGTCTACGTACGTGACTTCTATTTTTTTTTACTTGCTATACTTATTTTATTTTATACTTATCTATTTTTGTCTAGCACAGTCTCTGGAGCGTAACAGAAAGAAGCATTTTGTATAAAAGTATTCTGTACTTCTGTATGACAACTAATAAAGAAACTTGAAACTTGTACTGTACCCATTCTGCAATCTGTTAATAAAGTTTTCAATCAATCAATCAATCAATGCAGACCAGCAAAAGACTTTCGTCTTGTTTACATCAGGGTCCCCCATTTTCAATTCATAATGAGTTGAAATGAATGAATACAAATCTGATCCAATCAGATAGGGATTACAAGTTTTGAACTCCTGGGCCGGATAGGATAAGATTTGGATCATATTCAAACTTAGATACTAAAAGCCCCTGGAAACAAAGCCTCAAATCATTAAAATGTATGTATGATATCCAACATGAGTGTGATATTATGCATCCACCAAAGTGTGAATGAAAAATGATAGGCCTATATTAAGGTGGACAGTCCTTGAATTAAGTCCTCGACCATATCCTGTCCCTGAAAACATCCCTGATTCGATTCAAGAAAAACGCTTACAGTATATTCGTATTACGTTATAGAAGGCTAAAATATCATCTCCCACCAAGTACTCTGTTCCCTTCGTTCGTGCCAAAGAGCCGATCAAAATAATTGTCTCGTTTGCAAACGTTACATCACTACAAAATTGGTTGTTGACAGACTCATGCGGCAGTAAGCATTTAAAGAAAACAACAAAGAAATATTGCATAAAGGTTCATCAGGCATCAGACAATATAGGAATTACGTTACTAACATACCTACCATACCACAATCATAATCCGCTGTATCCAAATTCCTATTCTATAGCTGCCTTTGCAGCTAAAGTTCTGTCGGCTGCTTCGTGGGTTTTCTCCATCAGCACTTATTGTGCAGCCTGTGGTTAGTTTGGCTGAAGCATTGTGGTCTGACAGTCTCCTGCTGCTCTTCTCGGGTGGCAACATCAAACCGTCTTCATGGCAGAGCAGTCAGTGTTATTAATGGTATTAGAGGGTTCATTTGAATTGAAAACGGGCAGTGTGACATGTAAGCACGTAAGCCTGAGGGAAAACCTGCTGAAAACATCATAAATGTGAAATGGCCACAAAAACAATCCATATGAATTTATATGTCAACGCGATTCCGTTTCATTATTACCACTGTTCCTATGGTATGAGGGATACTATGGTTACCACTGTATTATGGTAATAATACAGAAACCCTCACGGTTGACATCATTACCTATCATGACCTCTTGTCAGCATTCTTCAAAAACATTACTACTGCCAAAGCCTCTTTCTTTGACCATAATAAGATTGAGGCCTTGGTTAAGAACCTCCACAAACTGCACGCCACCATGTCCTCCCTCCTCACTCCCCCTCCACCCTTTCTGTGTAGGACTTTGCCACCTTCTTTGAGAAAAAGGTACATCTGCAGCTGCCTCTCACAACCCCCACTCACTCCAAGTGCTGAAACAGGCACCTCATCTTTCACTTTGTCATCTTTCTCTCCCCTCACAGACGCCAAAGTTCTGACACTGGTCAAATCTAACCATCCTACTACATGCCAGCTGGACCCCCGCTCCTCCAGACCATCACACCAGACATCCTCCCATTCCTGACAGCAACCATCAACTCCTCCCTCAACTCTGGGTTGGTTCCCACCTTTCTAAAACAAGCCAGAGTCACACCGCTCATCAAAAAACCAACCCTGAACCCTGTCGTCATAGATAACTATCCCCCTGTCTCTTTTATCTCTTTTTTCTCTAAATCACTTGAACGTGCTGTATCCAACCAGCTCACTAATTATCTATTACAGAATGACCGCCTGGACGCAAATCAGTCAGGCTTCAAGACGGCCCTCATAGCAGTCACATCGGCTCTTCTCTTCACAGCAATAACGAAAGGGTCTGTCCTGATTCGTCTGGACCTGTTAGCAGCCTTCAGCAGTCAACCATCATATTCTCCTCGCATCGCTTGCAGGAATGGGAGTTGTAGGTTCTGCGCCGGCATGGCTGTCATCCTACCTCAATGGCCGCTTCAATCAAATATCATGGAGAGGCATCCTGTCGGACCCTCTCGCCCTACAGATGGGTGCTCTTCTTTCTCTAGACCAAATCTCTGGATACAATTATCACTTCACAGGCCTGCTATGCTAATGACACTCACCTCTTCCTCTCCTTTCCTCCCTCAGATACCCACATCTCTGAATGAATCTTAGCCTGACTCTCTGACATTTCCGTCTGGATGACCAATGACCAACGACCAACCATTTCAAACTGAACCTGATAAAAACTGAGTTCTGTTTCATTAGGGGCTCTGCTTGGCATCACAACTGCACTTCCTCGCGTACGTGCACGCGCACTGAATAAATTCCACAAATGTACCTTTAATACCAGTATTAGTCTGACCACACCCCTCATCAGCTTACCTTCATAAGCAGGTGTGTGGTCACCTGCTCTCCTCCTTCTCGCTTTCACCACAAGAAAGTGCCTCGGTAGTACCCCACTTGACGTGTTGTTAGTGGAGAAAAATTTTGTTTACAAGGAAGGAGATACGTTGACATCATATCTTTATTTTCTCTCTCACTATTTTCGAGAAAATACGGCGATATTGTCTTCGTACTGGAGTGTCTGGAAGATGTTGATCATTCTAAAAATCCTCCACCGGTTTTCGTATTGGGAGCACGCCGCTGCATGCTTCTCAACTGCAGTTCCTTGCTGTGTTTGTTGGGGTGAAACCTGTCAGGCCACAGCTGAACTGTCGGACATGCCGCTGTTGTGAGAAGCGGTGCGTTCCAGGTTGGGTGAGTAGTGTTTTGCTGGCAGGCTCCACTTGTCTGTTAGTGCTATGGGGGCTACTTGACAATGTTTATGGAAACCGGCCCCAGGCTAGGGTCCTTTGTTCAGCCACCTAGGCGACAGAAGGCCTTGGTCTGAAGACCATTATAGTTTTAACTAGTGGGCCGCGACCATTAACACTGGTGATCCCTGTGTGTTTTGGACGAGTGGATTCTCTCTGTCACCGTGTTAAGGCCCCATCTTTCATATCCAAATGAGAGTATTCCTTCACGAGGGGATATGTGCATGGATGTGCGATAGCGGCAGATCCATGTTCAAAGTCAGCTACACAGGCCAGTTGGTATTGTGCTGATTCCGTCGGGTGTTGGTAAGATCACCGTTGTGAAGCGGTGTTGACATCTTGTTTTCTCTTTTCTCTTAAAAAGTGAGGAGAGGTTCAGAACGGCGGCCTGTCTGGGTGAGTGTTATGTCATTGTTTACAGGTTCAGTTGATAGCTGCTTAGCTTACGGTTAGCCAGTCGGCTGTTAACTGCTACGTTAGCCTGCTGGGATCGCTGCATGGCCTGCTCAGGTTGGGCCTACTGTTAGCCAGTCAGCTGTTAGCTGCGGTGCTAGCATGTCGTGATCGCTAGGTAACGTTAGCTTGCTGCTATAGGCCATGGCCTGGCGCGGGGTAGCTTAGCTTCTCGCGCGCCGCCGTGAGCTCGCTTCTGGTCTCGTGCGTCGTTAGCTCTGCGTCTCGCGAGCAGGAGCAGTAGCACCCGAACGGTTGGAGCGGCCGTTAGCTTGATGCTATTCTGTTGAACGTGCTTTGATTTTAACATGTTTTACACTCTTGACTACGACGTCATCCTTGACAGGGGATGTTCGTCGACCCTGCCCTGAGCCAGGACGGCAAGGTTGCATCAACAAAGGACTGTAGTGCGGGTTGGAGCGGCGACGCTGCCCAGTTCGAACAACACAGGAGCGGCTGTGTTCCTACGGTGTCTGTGACTGCACTTCGCTGATCTACGTTCCGGGTAGGAACAGGTTTGACCAGACCTTATAACACGTTTTCTGGTTTTACTTTTCTAAATGTATTGTGAATAACGATGTTTTTCCCAAAACGTGTGTTGCTGCAATGCATTTGGGATACGGCGCGGGTTATGTGTGAGCTGTTTTTGTCACTGGCAGTTAGCTTCTCCGTGCAAATCGGGATGTAATGATCTGGTTGTTGTGTGAGAAACATCATGGTGTTTATATGTACCGTGTACTCACAACTAAGGTAACTGACCTATGAAGCTATGCTTGGTGACAAGTGAGTAAAAGAATGTTCTTTTCACAATAGTGTGTTAATAGTATGTTCACATATTAACAGGTTTTCCTGTTTTAACTGGCCGTATTGAGGGTAAAATAAGAGGATTGTGTTTCCCCCCGGTTCCCTGGGGACTTTTTCATCCTCCTATCAGACATGTTTGTGCACTATTTGTGTCTTTTGTGTGGTAGGGATGCGATGTAACTCTTAGCTTGATTGCTGAGGTTGTGCTAAAACTGCTGGAGAAACTTTATTTTCCTAAAAGAAAAAATGGTTTGGTCGCTGTCGTGTGTGCTTAGCAAGGCCTGTGGCCGATACTAATCGAGAATGATGTATTCTCTCATTGTGAAAAACGGCGTTCCTCTGTTGAGTGTTTTTGCCATTTTTTGTAGGTGATGATGGGTTGTGTGTGTCATGTGACCTACAACTGGGTTGGACTGGCCACAGAAGCACATGTGTATGTTGGACCGGGGCTCTTAGAGCCCTCTCTATTCTGTGTTTTTCCTTAGTAAAAATCAGATAGCAGGTTAGCTCATGCGCTGTGTGGAGCTGTCAAACGCTTCATAGAGCTGACTATGACTGTGTCATATTCTCTTTTTGTCATTACATCGTATCATGGGTGTGGGGTCGTAAAGGGGTGAACTGGTAACCTTTCCTCTCCCCCTTGTTTCTGTCGGTCAGGGGCCCTGTCCTTCAAGGTTCCCGTCACGTGGCGGTTCGGCACGTTACGGGGGGGGGGGGGGGAGGGAGTTCCTGGTCCCACGGCCTGGTATATTGGGCGTGTGCACCGCAGGAATTCCCCCGCCATAGAGTACGTCACCGTGCGCGTCTCTGTTGGTAGGACTTCCGTGTGCTGTTCAGGTCCATGTGATGGATCTGTTTCAGGGGGGTGGTCAGGGCTCCTCCTCACCAAGCGCCTATTCGGGCCTTCTGTGAGTTCGGACTCCTTCTTCCATGTGAGGGAGCCTCCATCGGAGTACAGAGCCTTCCTCCTCAGATTGTCAAAGTGAGTGGACCCTCTAGAAGGGTCCTATTCTATTGTATATGTATTCGATTCAATTCGATTATTGAGTGTGTATGGGTTCAGTGCCTCTTCCCCGGAGAGCCCTAAAACCAATTTTTTACATGGCTCAAGGTGCAATATATTCTTTTCAATCTGTACAGCTCGCGTGGGAAGTCTCTCTGGGGATCCCCGTCTCCTTCCTATGGGAGGGTGGTGGGATGTAAAAATGTGAACAATTTTTACCCCTGGCTGTGTAGACTGGGATACATACTGTTGATGCTTCCTTCTTTTCTATTCCAGAAGTGTTGGAGTTAGGGAGTGTCACACCCCTCTTGTCGTTCCCCTGGGCGCCTTGGGGATTCAATGACAGGTCTGAATAGCCTGTTCATTGATGGGGGTGTGTCCCGACGCACGTATAGTGCTAGCTCGCTGTAAACAGGCGACTGACTGGCACGCCTTGGTTGCTTGTGGTTGAAACGGCGTTTTTATAAAGCAACTGAGATGGGGGTTTTTCCTCTTCCGACGACCAAGTCCCACGACCTGGGTTGGTTTTTCGACGGATTCTCGTTCATGTCTGGGGGATGATGACGGAATGGATCTGAACATATGTAGAGGGGTCTCACGCCCTTGGGGTGGGCCACCAGGCGCGGTTCGGCCGAACGTCTGGGTGGCGCCTTCTTTTTCATGTTAAGATCGACACGTATATCTGCCCTTTCTCCTGGAGTTGGCATGTCGGCGTGGTTAGGGCACGGGACTGGTTCTGGTCACGCTGGACCGGATCAGTTGGACCCGTTGTCCGCCGGGGATGCAGATCTGCTGTTCTGGTACCCTGAGGGACTTGGGCTTTTTTCAGGGGGAAAAATGCCAGGTCGGTCCGGATGTCACAGGGTTAGGCGCTATGGAGACCCTGGTTGGGTACGTTTTTACTCAGCACTGTCGTAATGGCTTGCGGCCATGCCAACCTGTACACGCTCGATCTCGTCGGATCTCGGCCGCTACACAGGTTGGTCCTGGTTAGTACTTGGTTGGGAGACCGCCTGGGAATACCAAGTACGGTGTGCTTAGGGGCTGGTTCTCCATTATTTTTCGCTCCTCTCTCACGCATGGCGAAGAGGGGCCTGTTGGGGGTGGTCTTTGACCTCCTCTGGTGACCCTGTGCTTCCCGTATCGCCAGGCCCGGTCCGAGGTAATGTTCGTCGACCCCTAGGCCTGGGTTAACCCTTTTTTGGAAACTGAGACACTTGTACTGCGGTATAGCCGGTGTATACCCGCAGGTGTGTTTTGGAGTTTTTTCTTGAGGGGTTATAGGAACAACCACCGCATTGGGTAACACCGAGGTGGTTGATTCCCTGGTGTGTTGGAGCAGTGTCAACTCCCGGGTTACCCGGTTGAGGGTGCCCCTGCACGTTCATGACGTCTGCCAATTGTGTCAGCCTTCTCTGCCTCAACCCCTCTGGGTGGGTTTTTTTAAAATGGAGGCTTGGTCATGCAACAACGCCAGCATACGCCCCTTCCGCCGGGGCAGCTGTGTTCAGCTGTCCCCTCTGGCGCCTGTCTCGTCCGCAGTCTCCAGGCTAGGGTTAACAGCCTGTTGCCTGGTTTTTCCCCGGTGCGCTGCCTGCTTCCGTTGGTTAACTTTTTTTGTGTGCTTACGGCCATGCTGACTGCCTGTTCTGCAGGGTCAGTGTGCCAGGCGGTGTACTATTGGGGGGACAGGGCCCGCTCGGCTTACGGCCATACCGACCTGAACACGCCCGATCTCGTCCGATCTCGGAAGCTAAGCAGGTTCTGGCCTGGTTAGTACTTGGTTGGGATACCGCCTGGGAATACCAGGTGCAGTAACTGAGGGGCCTTTGTCCGAATACGCTGGCGATGTGGGGGGCGGGGCACTACGTGCCCACCTGGTGGGGTCTTGATGCTGGCATCATGGACTTCTCCGGGCCCCCATTCCAGGGAGTCCAGTCCTTTTGGTGGGTCTGGGTCTTCCTTCGCGCTCCGCTGCTACGGCCTTGCCACAGGGTTGGGTTTGCCCTTGACCCCGTGATTCTGGGGGCAGTAACGAGGTTGTTCCTCCGTTCGTTCCCGGGTGGCATGCGGGTTGTGCGTGTGTGTAGTCGTGGGGTCAAGCCACGGTCTGCTCACCCTGTGCGTTGGGTTGCTTGAGTGCCTCTTCGCACGGTCGGGTCCGTCGCCTTCCCGTGAAGCCCCTAATAGGGGGGATACCCTCCATTAGGGGGGGTCGGGGGGGCTCGGCCCTCCCTGTTCTGATGGTTTTGGGGGGCTGTCAGCGGGGTGTATTTGTCAGCCAGCGGCTCCGCTTGGCCTCCCCTTGTGCAGTTGTGATGCCAAGCAGAGCCCCTAATGAAACAGAACGTTAGGTTATGACTATAACCAAGTTCTGTTAATTAGGGGTGACGCTTGGCATCAGACGGCCGCTGCAGCCCTTGACCTCACCTTGTGGTGAAAGCTTGGGAAGGAGGAGAGCAGGTGACCACACACCTGCTTATGAAGGTAAGCTGATGAGGGGTGTGGTCAGACTAATACTGGTATTAAAGGTACATTTGTGGAATTTATTCAGTGCGCGTGCACGTACGCGAGGAAGTGCAGTTGTGATGCCAAGCGTCACCCCTAATTAACAGAACTTGGTTATAGTCATAACCTAACGCTAATTCACTTGCTGGCTGAATCCTCCCCACTGACCGACCTTTCAATCACAGTAGTGAACATAGCCGTGACTTTGTCCCCAACCGCCAATAACCTAGGTGTGGTCCTTGACGACCTGCAGAATCCAGAACCATGGCACTTCAACTTATACATAATGCAGTAGCCTGTTACAGGGTGGTTGTTGTGGTGGACCCAATAGCAGACAGAATGAGGAGGAAGCAGGCAGGACACAGGTGTAATTCAAGGAAAGAGCTTTACTTGAAACATAAAGCTATACAATAAAAACACTAAAACTAAAAATGTACTTTCAAAAACACGAGAACAAACCTCAGCAATGCTGGAAAAAAGGGGAAAACCTAACAAGAAACAAAACGCTAACACGGGGAGAAATCTGACAGCGACCACGACCATGACAAGAAACAGAAATAATGAACCGACAAGGAAGGCAGGGCAGACAAGACATATATACACAGACTGATTGACACATGAGGGTTGATTGGAAACGAGACACACCTGGGATGGGAACAGAATGACAAGACTAGAAGTGACACTAAATACAAGACAAGAACACCAGACACTAGAAACATCAACACAAGGAAACTAACAACTAAGAACATAACACTTAACAGGGGAACATGAAGGGCAAGAGACACACCGGGAGACACAGTAACAGGGGAAGGACACAGAGGAACATGGAAACAATAATGAGTCACCAGTGCACCAGGAGGGTATGCACTAGTGGTCTGCAAGGGCCTTGAAATAAAGCCCGAGCACTGCCCGAGCCCGTGAACTTCAGGCCCTGCCCGAAAATAAGCCCGACTGTAAATAATATTTTAAGCCCTAGCCCGCATGAAAACCCGAAAAAAATTATTATTATTATTATTATTAAAATATAATTTTTTTTGTATTTGTTTTAAATATTCGAAACACGGTTTTATATGAACGTAATAAATAAACAAAACTAAGAAGCATTTACATAGCCTGTTTCGCAATGCCGTCTCTCCCAGTGCTCGCTTATAATAGACTGACTCACACATCAGCCTCAAAACGTATTGAAGGCTATAGAATCTTCTTTGACACACACACACACACACGACACACAATAGCCTACTCAGTCAAACAAACAAACAGAAAACAGAAATCAGATTTCGAGCAGAGCAACAAAACAGGTAGCGAGTCGCGACCCAGCAAATAATAAACATATCACTCACCACGACGTCAGCAACGCGTTGAACACCGTTAACAAAACCGGCTACATACATCCCAAGAACAAATTAAAACGTTCGCCAACTGGCTATATTCCAACACAACCAATCGAGTTGAACTTGTCCCCTGAGTTCTTCTCCCTGCGCGCTGCAGTAATTACATCCAAATGTTTCTCTGGCGCAAAAGAGAAAGCAAATCTTAAAACGAAGGTTATCATATAACCCTAGTTATATGAGGAATTTTTTTTTTAAAAAAACGCTATAAAAAAAAATACAAAACGGCGGTGCCCGGGCCCGGCCGAGCCCGAATTATTTATTAAAAAAAAAGCCCTACCCAGCCCGAACCCGCCGGGCCGGGCCGGGCCCCGTCGGGCCTGGGCAAGGTTGCAGTGCATTAGTATGCACTGGTGAGGGTAGTCCAAGGGTGAATAATGGGAATTGTCCAGCAGGTGGGGGAAGAGAGAACTGTCCAGCAGGTGGGGGAAGATGTGGATGTGGAGGGACAAGTCCAGGAATGCGAGGGGGGACGAGGGCAGGACCAGGTGGAACGTAACAGCAGCCCAACCTACCAAAGTCAGCCCACATCACCCCACTTCTCAGAGAGCTACACTGGCTTCCCATTGCTGTACAAATCCGCTTCAAGGTCCTTGACCTGGCATACCGTGCAACAAGGGGACCTACCTTGTAGAGCAGTCGCCTGGTAATCTGGAGGTTCCCGGTTCGATTCCCGCTCCTCCTGGGCAGTGAGGCGAAGTGTCCTTGAGAAAGACACTAAACCCCTAATGGGTAAAATATGAGGAACAAATTGTAAAGCGCTTTGGATAAAAGCCCTATATAAATGCAGCCATTTACCATTTAGTGTTTTCTTTTTTATATATACTGTATATATTTTTTTACTTCATTACTTAATTTCAGATATTGATTGAAGAAGTGTGTTTTGGTCAGGTTTCGGCTTTCCTAAGTGTGGGCTGACCTTGGCAGGTTGGCGATCAGGCGAGTGGCTTTGATTGATTGATTGACAACTTTATTAACAGATTGCAGAATGAGTACAATACAGTACGGCCAGTTTCTAATTGCAGCCACCCGTAGGTGCTCATTGAGAGCGGTTTTGAAGGAGGGTAGGGATTCACATTCCTTTACGGCTGTGGGTAGGGCGTTCCACATTATTGTGGCATAGTCCCTTGTTTGAGCCGAATCTGGGTTGAACATGATTTGTGGAACTCCCTCTGGTGTTGTGGTCGTGGACCTCACTGACCTTTGGGAAGTATTTTGACATGTACATGGGTATCTTAGTGGTGTAGTGTATCTTGTAGACCAGGCCCATTGCAAATTGCTGTACTCTGTCGTCTACTCTAAGCCATCCTAGGTTGTCAAAATGGGCAGGGGTAAGGTGGGTTTTAGGAGTAAGGCCAAGCAGTAGTCTGACCAGTTTGTTTTGTGATGTTTGTAGCCTTGTTTTTAGGGCCTTTGAGGTGCTTTTGTACCATGAGGTGCAAGCATAGTCATAGAACCCTTGAATGAGTGCTCCTGTTAGAGTCTTCAGGGTATTCTTGTTTACCAGAGAGGAGATCTTGTACAAGAATCTTGTTTGTTGGTTGACTTTTTTTATTACATTGGTTGCCATTTTGTCACAGGAAATATTTGCCTCTAGGATGGAACCCAGGTGCGTTATTTTTAAACCTAGCCGCATTTTGCGGAGACGCTCTCTGATTGGCCACTGACTGACGCTCTCTGATTGGCCACTGACATCTTTGCCCATTTCCGGGTCTAACAGCAGCAAACTACCTAACGCCTAGTTTATCACTGGTTAAGCTTAGGCGACTCTTTCGAAGTTGGTAAAGGTTAGAGTTTGGAATCAGGGCTGGTGTTCTATCGCCCTGCTCTAAGACAAACTCTAACCTTAACACAATCCCGCCCAAGCACGGATATCTCCGATAGATATGTCCGTGGGAAGGTTGTTTTGGCTTTATTCCATTTTAATAACCTATTCAAGATCGCAGAGCGGTACTGCAGATTTACCCTACTCTTTTAATTCGCCAACGTGCATTACCGGCCAGATCCTCTTAGGGGCGCTGTCGCGATAATGGAGTGTGCCCTGTGGCTGAACGGTGGACTATTTTTTTTTTTACTTTCAATGGAGTTTTCAGTTAGCTCGATTCTGGATGTGCAGCCTGTAGCTTGGATTACGTTTTGGATAGCAGATTTCACTATGCAATAAGGGGATTTATCATCAGCCAATGGACATATCGATCTACCAGATGGCGATCGGGGGGATCCCACCGGCCCACGGTAAGATATCTTTCACGTAAAGTACATCCCGATCAGGCCTTGTTTTGATAGCCATCCATCCGATCAATGAATGAGGCTAATGGTCATCAATAATCAGAAACGATGTCCCCCGCCCCCCCCTTTCATGCATACATGCTTGAGGATCGTGCCGATCATATGCAGTTTGAGTTAATTCTCTAGCCTATGTATAACGGAAATGCCATTGGATATAACGGTAGTAGCTATTAGCCCTTTATCTCGCCTTCCAGGAAATATCCTAGCCGAAATCCCGTATAACGCTTATATTCACGGCGCTATAAAATGAGAATGTATTGATGACATTTTTTTTTCTTTAAGCCATTTTGAAGGGACGGTTTATGGTCTCAATTGACAATGAGAATGGACAGATAGCAATAGTATAAAGTATAGATTTAGCTCTACAAACAGCCCCACGTCTGTTTACATTTGCCGGTCCTCTAGAGATTTATTAGACGCATCCCAATGGCCCCGAATGTGTTAACCAACTTCGAAAGAGTGCCTAAGCTTAACCAGTGTAGAAACAGGCGTCGGCCAATCAGAGAGCGTCTCCGCAAAATGCAGCTAGGTTTAAAAATAACGCAACCCAGGTAGGTATTTTCATCTTTCCTTGTGTAGAAGGGTGGATTATCCCTGCTTATGGGAGTAGTTATACACAGCCACCTGGTAGCGGGATACAGTAGATTTCAATCTATCTGGACCCCCGTCTTTGGGCCCGGAACGTTGTTCTGGAGGGCGGGCAGCAGGAGCGGATGGGGCCCAGGATTTACTAACCTGGGGGGTGGTACTCTGGTCTTCCTCGCCTTCCAGGGCGGTCAGCAGTAGCTCCCCACACACTCTCACTTCCCCCAGTACCTCCGTTAGCCCTCCCACACCCGGTGACTGTTAGTTCAATAAAGATATTGGGCTTCCCTCAAAGCAGTACCCTTCCTTGACCACCTGTAGAGACCCTTAATAATATGCTGCGAATAGGGTGGAAGGGTTAAATAAATATACGACAGTCATATATATTTACCCGGTCAACAGGGTTAGAATATGGGCTCAGAAATAGACACTCACACCGTGCTCTCATCTACGTCTCCTTTATGTAAGCCTGGTCAATTAGCAAGTTACAGTTTATACTTTATGTGGTTCATATGGCATATATTCACATTAGGCACCGGGTGCTCTCACTTGCATTATAGGGGAACGCTATTCCCAACATAGGCACCTAGTGCTCAATACATTATTACAAAACCCCGCTTGGATTAGGGGAAGACCCAGGCACATGTCAAGGAGTTCAATGGGAATTCAAGAACGTCACACAGTTATCACAATACAAAAGAAATAAGTTACATGTGGGCCCACGTTACCAAATAAAAATCTACACTAAAGCCGGCTTATAATGGTTGGGGTACCCCTAGACACTGGTCGTTAGCGTTCGCTCAAATGGATACTGTTTTGGGCACACGAAGTACCGCTGTACTTAACCAAGATGGCGGCTCCACTCTCACCACCCCTCGTCCGGGTGACAAGATGGCCGTCGGCGATCCCGCGAGCACAGCCAGCGGGCTGGGGTAGGCAGCAGGGGCAGTGGTTGATCTGGAGGAGCGTGCTGTGTTGTGGCGACCTCTGCTCGAGGAAGAGGTGTCCTCTGCTGCGTTGATGAGACGTCCACTGCGGGGCTGCTGACTGGGCTGGCGCGCTCTAAACTGTTGGCTACCTTAAACACAGCTAAACTGTGGGTCTTAGTGAACCCTCCCGCTATCGTCTGTACTGCTAACGCAACGTGGCTGTATGCACCACCGGTCTTCAGCGACGCTCGCCTGGTGGTATACTTGAGTCACTATAGCCGTTAGCAGCATACACCGCTCACACTTCTGGGATACCACGTTATCTATGGACGTTGGTTCTTCTTTCCGTATCGCTTACTCACACACTTCACTATCGCTTGTACTTCTAGGATAACCCGTGTTATAGCAAGTACTCTTTATCACCCGTTGCTCTTCAACAGGGCTCTTCAACGGGACTCTTCAAACGGGGCTCGTCCAGAGCACACGCCGTTCACGTCCTCTCACGTCCGAGTTCACTGTCGAAGAGAGCTTCCTTCTGTTCCGCCCTCCAGGTAATCATCTCTCACTCGCTGCTCCTTCCTCCTCCGCTCCACCTGCCCCCTGCTGGCGACCGCAACTGGTCCCACTATAGGACAACTCAAGGCAGGGAGAAAGATGCTTCAATGTCATGTTAATGGTCCATATCGAAGCCGGAGAAAGAAGAGCACCTCGCATCATTAGTCCGGGCGAGATATCAAAAAGGAACACTGTTTATCACACTTTATACACACAGGGGAAGTAACAAGTTAGTCAGCACTTCTGAATACTTAGCAGAATATTCAGGATGCTACATTTCCCCCCACTTTAAACTTGCCAAGTCCTCTGCAAGTTACCTCAATGAAACCAGTTTAATTACATGAAAACGGTCCTTAGACCAACAGTTTCACACATTGTTTCATCAATTGTACACACTGTTCCACAAACACACTTTTTAGCACATAGTCCTGGCGATACCGAGCGGGTAGCCGACCTCTGGTGCTCCTCTGGGGCCGGGTTCGCTCGACCCCCCCAGTGTCTGACTCCGTGTCAGATTCGTCCGTCCCTGCCGGCAGGTCATTGGCCACGGCTTCGCCCTCCGAGGCCTCTGATGGCCCGCCAGCGGCGCCCTCCTCGCCCCTGTCTCCGCCGTCTTCGCCGTCCTCGCCGTCCTCTCCTGAGGGACCCGACTCCACCTCTCCTCCCTCGTCTGGCGCTGCTTCAGCTACGACCCGCGGGGCCCTGGGTGGGTTACACGCCCTAGGGTGCGGTTCTCGAGGGTAAACGAAGGCACCCCTCACGTCTGATTCGGATGAGCTCAGCGATCCCATCGGGATCCTTCGGGGAGCCCTCGTCCGCTCTTCCGGGTCGGAGGCCGGGAAGGAGCAGATCTTGAGTTGATCTCTATGCACGGCCCTTTCGGGGCCCTCTCCTTCGGGACGAACCGTGAACACTGATGTCCCTTCGTGGCTCTGCTCAACCACCATGTAGGGCGTGGGCTCTTGGGTCGGTGGTCGCATATCAGGACTCGGTCCCCCGCCCTTAAGAGTGCGCCCCTGGACTTCCTGTCGTATATCCGCTTGCGTCGATGAGACGCGTGCTTCGCGGTGGCATTCGCGGCCTCCGCGGCGGCCTCCGCGGCGGCCTCCGCGGCGGCCTTCAGTCGCTCGTGGTGTCCCTGGACCCATTCGTCCAGGTTCTCTGCACCGTCGTTGACGACATCCCTGCCCCCCAGGACGTCTCGGGGCATCCTTGCGTCTTTCCCGAAGAGCAGATAGAAGGGGGAGTATCCCGTGGAGGACTGTACGTGGCAGTTGTACGTGAGTATCAACTCCGGCAAGTGTTCCTTCCAGTCTCTCTTCTTGTCCGCGGGCAGGCTACGCAACATGTCATGCATGGTTCGGTTGAACCGTTCGCACTGCCCATTTCTCTGGGGGTGGTACAGTGTAGTACGGCTTTTCGAGATCCCATAGAGCCTACAGAGCTCCTTGATCACACTGGACTCGAAATTTCGCCCCTGGTCGGCATGGAGCCGGGCGGGGCAGCCGTAATAGACGAACCAGTGTTTGATGATCGCGACAGCGGTGGTCTTTGCGGTCTGGTCCTTGGTCGGGATGGCGATGGTGAACCGAGTGAACATATCTGTCAATACTAGTACGTTCTCGTAGCCGCCCTCCGACATCTCTAGTAGGGTGAAGTCCATGGCTAGGACCTCCATGGGTGCCGTTACATTGGTGCAGGTCATCTGGGCCTGTGCCTTCGGGAATACGTCCCGGGCCAGTGCACACCGCTTGCACTGCTGCACCCAGCTCCTCACCTCTTCGGCCATCCTGACCCAGTAGTAGCTTCGCCGCATCAGATCTATGGTCCCCCTCCCACCGAAGTGTCCCCCGTCTTCGTGCTGGGTCTCATAGATCCGCCGCCGCAGGACCGCAGGTACCACCAGCTGTAGGACCTCCTCCCCGTCACGAGGGTCGCTGACGCATCTGAACAATACTTGTTGGTGCAGACGGAACCTCTCCCACTGTCCATACACCTTGCGGATACCTGAGTCCATTTCCTGTAACTGGGTTTTAGAGGGCTGGATCCCCCGGGTCACCGCCCGCCACACCGGTCCCAGTTCGGGGTTGTCTGCCTGAAGTTGCCGTAACTCCGCCCAGCTGTACCCGCTGTTCCCCTTCTGGGTCACGATCTGTCTTGCGTCGACTGTCGGAACCCCCCGCGGTTCGGTTCGTCCCTCAGGGCTTAGTAGAGCCCGGACTTCGTCCGCCGGGATCACCACGTAGCCGTTGCGTGTGACTAGGGCGGGGGCCCTCGATGGGGCGGCCCGTTCCTCGGTGTCCAGCCGAGTATGGGCGCCCGTCGAATACGGTATGATGCCGTGATCGTGAGGAAGTCCTTCTCGGTGTCTTCCACTTCCGGTTCTTGCCTCATCGGCATGCGTGACAGGGCGTCGGCATTCTGTTTGAGCCGGCCGGGTTTGTAGTGGACCACGAAGTCATACTCAGCCAGCTGAGCGTTCCAACGCTGCTCCACTGCCCCCAGATTGGCCGTGCCCAGGTACCGCAGCGGGTTGTGGTCGGTGACCACGGTGAACTGAGCATATAGCAGGAGGTCTCTGAACTTTTCTGTGATCGCCCACTTCAGGGCGAGGAGCTCCAGCTTAAACGCGCTGTAGTTCTGGTCGTTTCTCTCGGACCCTGGTAGACCTCTGCTTGCGAAAGCAATGACGCGTTCCATGCCCTCTTGCTTCTGGCTCAACACTGCCCCCAGCCCCAAGTAGCTCCCGTCGGTGGTCACGATGAAGGGAAGTCGAAGGTCCGGGTAGGCCAACACTGGGGGCTTCATGAGGCACTCCCGCAGGTGGTCGAAAGCCTCACTGGGGAGTCCACTTGAAGGCCTCGGTCTGTCCTTTAACAAACCCCTTCTTTTCTTTCCCCATCAGGGCATGCAGGGGCTGGGCTACTTGGGCGAAGCGGGGCGCAAACCGCCGGTAGTATGACAGGAACCCGATCACCTGTCGCACCTCTTTTGCCGAGCGTGGCGCCGGCCAGTCCTCTAGCGCCTTTACCTTGTCGGTGTCGACCTGGACACCGGCCGCTGACACGATGTGTCCCAGGAATTTCACCTCTGTCTTGAGGAGAAAACACTTCCTGGGCTTGAGTTTGAGCCCATGCTCACGGAGGCGCCCGAACACCAGGTCCAGTTTTTGGCAGTGACTCTCGAAGTCGCTGGCGAACACCAGCACATCGTCCAGGTAAACCAACAGGACATCGAAGGCCAGGTCTCCCAGTACCGCGGTCATCAACCGCTGGAACGTCGCCGGGGCGTTGCACAGCCCAAAGGGCATACGGGTCCACTGATAAAGGCCGAAGGGCGTCGTGACGGCCGTCTTCTCCTGGTCCTCTTCTTTCACGGCCACCTGAAAGTAGCCTGCCGTGAGGTCGAGAGAGGAGAAGATCCTGGCCTGCCCCAGGGCGTCTAGGGACTCCTCTATACGGGGTAGAGGATATGCATCTCGGTGCGTCACATTGTTCAAGCAACAGAACCGCACAGAGCCGTCTTTCTTAATTATGATCACGGCTGGCGACGCCCATGGGCTACAGCTCTCCACGAGGACGCCTTGGTCTACCAGGTCCTGCACGTGCCGTTTCACCTCCTGGAAGACGTGGGGCGGTATCCGGCGGTGCCGTTGCTTGACGGGGTGTGCGTCTACGGTGGGGACGTAATGGGTGATCGTGGTCGTGTAGCCGTAATCTCCATCATCGACGGAGAACACCGTCTTGTGTTTCTCCAACACCTCGTTCAGTCGGCTCACTTGGGCCGGGGTGAGGTCTTGAAGGTTCGCTTGAACGGGCACGACGAGCTCTCGGGTCCTCTCATCGGCCACCGCCGGTGTCGGGTTGTCTCGGGCGTCAATAGCCGTCACTCTAACTCCTCCGTTGATTACTTCCACGGTCACCCTCTCCTTGGGCCGTACTTGACTGGGACAGTGGAGTTCCGCCAGTCGGGACCGGGGCCAGAGCACGATCTCGGCATCGGTCGGGTTCATTAGACGCACGGGTACTCTTCCATTCAGGGCGTACGTCACCACGTTTGCTACTAGTAGGCCGGGTGGCAGGTTGGCACTCGGAGTGCTCTCGAGCATCACGGGACGCCGCATCCCCGCCGACGTCTCGCAGCGGCCTGAGACGATCATCTCGCTGTGCGGGGGGACGACCACCGGGTCTCGGCCGGCCACCTTCACATAGCCCATTTTTCCCGGGGCCGTGCATTCCCGTTCTTTCTGCCTCATGGCAGCGACGACTCGGCGCAGTGCGACACTTCCGGCGCCGGGGCGACGACTACTGGCGGGATGCATCCCCTTGATCCCTTTGAAAAGGCCATCCACTCCGCCGAGTACGTTCATCCCCAGAAGTCCCTGGACGGGGTCTCTCGCGGGTCCTCGGAGGGGGTCGTCTTTCACGATGAATATGCACTTCCCGGGGAACGTCATTTCCAAGCACTTCACCTCCGCGTACAGGCACCCCACCACGGGGATCTCCAAACCGTTGGCGGCCGTGAGGGTGATCCAGTTGGCGGAGGTCAGCTTCTGTTTTGGGAAGTTTAGCTTGAAGTGGCTTTCCGACATGGTCGTAACCTCGGCTCCAGTGTCAAATAGGCAGCGGGTGTCCACACGTCTATTTGTACCTCCAGGGTGAAGCATTCCCCGTGTACATTCTGAGCCTCCGGGCCCTCAGCGACTGGGTCGGCGGCTCCTGTCGCAACGGCGTCTATCGCCCTTTGCGGTCGGGGTCTCGACGGGCCCGGCGCTTCGGGAGCGGGGGAAGGGACGGGGCGTGGTCCACCGGCAGGCAATTTCTAGCGATATGGTCCGGCTGTTGGCAGGTGTAGCATATCAACCGCCCGTCCTCGTCTCGGCGGGGCGTTCCACGCGGGGGCCGCGGACACGTCCCCCCTGGGTCGCCGTCCGGCGACGCCTCTCTGGGGCGCGTCTCGCTTCTGCTGCAATGCCTGGAAGAGCTGTTCCTGGCACGGGCTCAACCGCTCTTGGCCTGCGAACAGCTGTCGGATCGACTCTTGGAGTGTGTCTGCGCTAGGGGGGGTTTCACGTCCCTCCGCGGCAGCGGCGTGGATCAGGCCCCGGGCGGGACCTTTAGTGGGGGGCAGGACCATCTCCTCCTCGGACCAGTCTGTCGCCGCCCTCATCAAGTTGAGGAACGTCCGTCTCCCGTCCTCCCTCACGTACTTCCTCATCTCCCGCCTCAGCATCTCGTCCCTCAGGCCGAGCACAAACTGCTCCTGCAGCCGGGCGGCAGGATCGGTGACCTGTCCGGGGTCTCGGCCCTGAATGCGCCACATCCGCTCCTGTAGGTCGTACGCGAACTCTCGCACGGTCTCACCGTCTGATTGCCGGCGGTCGAGGAACTCTCCCAGGCGGACACTGACTGGGGTTTTGTCTCCGTACGTCTCCTGCAGCATGTGAAACAGGGCGTCTGGCTCTGGGGCGGTTCCTTCCATGACGAAGTGCACCGTCCGCTTAGCCTCGCCCTTTAAGTGCTGCTGTACGAACTCCGCCTGGTTGTCGCCGGGCACTCTGCTGACCCGGAAATGGGCCTTCATTTCCCGGATCCAGTCCTCCACCGGCGACTCCCCTCTCTCTCTTCCCCCTCCGAACTCGCTGCATTTCCGGTCCCGCTGGACATACACGTCTGCGAGGGGGGGCGGGCGGGATTCACGGCCCTCTCTGTCGAGGGCGGCTTGGGTCTTTTCCAGGGCCAGCGCCTGTCGGTCCAGGAGGCCTGCTTGCCGGTGGGCTTTGTCCGCCAGGGCCTTCACCTGTGCGGTCAATTCCTCCATGGTCTCAGCCTCCTCTTTCTTCGCCACCATCTCTTGCGCGGTGCGGGTCCCTTCCTCGGACATCATGGTCTCTCTACTGGTCGACGTCAAGGAAGTGGAGTAGGATGTTGATCCTGTTCGTGACGCCAAATGTAGAAGGGTGCATTATACCCGCTTATGGGAGTAGTTATACACAGCCACCTGGTAGCAGGATACAGTAGATTTCAATCTATCTGGACCCCCGTCTTTGGGCACGGAACGTCGTTCTGGAGGGCGGGCAGCAGGAGCGGATGGGGCCCAGGATTTACTAACCTGGGGGGTGGTACTCTGGTCTTCCTCGCCTTCCAGGGCGGTCAGCAGTAGCTCCCCACACACTCTCACTTCCCCCAGTACCTCTGTTAGCCCTCCCACACCCGGTGACTGTTAGTTCAATAAAGATATTGGGCTTCCCTCAAAGCAGTACCCTTCCTTGACCACCTGTAGAGACCCTTAATAATATGCTGCGAATAGGGTGGAAGGGTTAAATAAATATACGACAGTCATATATATTTACCCGGTCAACAGGGTTAGAATATGGGCTCAGAAATAGACACTCACACCGTGCTCCCATCTACGTCTCCTTTATGTAAGCCTGGTCAATTAGCAAGTTACAGTTTATACTTTATGTGGTTTATATGGCATATATTCACATTAGGCACCGGGTGCTCTCACTTGCATTATAGTGGAACGCTATTCCCAACATAGGCACCTAGTGCTCAATACATTATTACAAAACCCCGCTTGGATTAGGGGAAGACCCAGGCACATGTCAAGGAGTTCAATGGGAATTCAAGAACGTCACACAGTTATCACAATACAAAAGAAATAAGTTACATGTGGGCCCACGTTACCAAATAAAAACCTACACTAAAGCCGGCTTATAATGGTTGGGGTACCCCTAGACACTGGTCGTTAGCGTTCGCTCAAATGGATACTGTTTTGGGCACACGAAGTACCGCTGTACTTAACCAAGATGGCGGCTCCACTCTCACCACCCCTCGTCCGGGTGACAAGATGGCCGTCGGCGATCGCGCGAGCACAGCCAGCGGGCTGGGGTAGGCAGCAGGGGCAGTGGTTGAACTGGAGGAGCGTGCTGTGTTGTGGCGACCTCTGCTGGAGGAAGAGGTGTCCTCTGCTGCGTTGATGAGACGTCCACTGTGGGGCTGCTGACTGGGCTGGCGCGCTCTAAACTGTTGGCTACCTTAAACACAGCTAAACTGTGGGTCTTAGTGAACCCTCCTGCTATCGTCTGTACTGCTAACACAACGTGGCTGTATGCACCACCGGTCTTCAGCGACGCTCGCCTGGTGGTATACTTGAGTCACTATAGCCGTTAGCAGCATGCTAATACACCGCTCAAACTTCTGGGATAACACGTTATCTATGGACGTTGGTTCTTCTTTCCGTATCGCTTACTCACACACTTCACTATCGCTTGTACTTCTAGGATAACCCGTGTTATAGCAAGTACTCTTTATCACCCGTTGCTCTTCAACGGGGCTCTTCAACGGGACTCTTCAAACGGGGCTCGTCCAGAGCACACGCCCGTTCACGTCCTCTCACGTCCGAGTTCACTGTCGAAGAGAGCTTCCTTCTGTTCCGCCCTCTAGGTAATCATCTCTCACTCTCTGCTCCTTCCTCCTCCGCTCCACCTGCCACCACTGCCCCCTGCTGGCGACTGCAACTGGTCCCACTATAGGACAACTCAAGGCAGGGAGAAATATGCTTCAATGTCATGTTAATGGTCCATATCGAAGCCGGAGAAAGAAGAGCACCTCGCATCATTAGTCCGGGCGAGATATCAAAAAGGAACACTGTTTATCACACTTTATACACACAGGGGAAGTAACAAGTTAGTCAGCACTTCTGAATACTTAGCAGAATATTCAGGATGCTATACTTGCGACAATATTGTCACCCACTGTAACAGAGAAGCCGTTGGCCTTGCTGAGTTTGCTATTTGATCCAAAGAGAATGGATTACATTTTACCCAGGTGTAATGATAGTTTGTTATCAGAGAGCCAGGTGCAAATTCTGCCGAGTTCAGAGCTGAGGGTTTTTTCAACCTGCAACTTGTCCCAGACAGAGACCAGCAGGGCCGAGTCATCCGCGAACCAGAACAAGTTGAAGCTGATGACATGACATTTCCATAAATTAAACAGTAACGGTCCTAGTATGCTTCCTTGTGGAACACCACAGCTCACTGGGAGGGGGGGGGGGGGGGGGCTGCGTTATCAAGCCCCTCTGTTATGTTTTTAATCTTTCTTTTCCCTCAGGGACTTTTCCAGACAGAATGAAGGTAGCAAAGGTTATCCTTCTCTTCAAGATGGGAGACAAACATCAATTTACTAACTATAGACCTGTCACAATTCTCCAAAATACTTGAAAAGCTATTTGTAGAAAAGTTTGACCAGTTAATTGAAAAGAATATGTTACTGAGTGAGAGTCAGTATGGATTTCGATCCAATAGATCCACTGCTTCAGCTGTGACAAACATCTATGGATAACAAAATGTTCACTATAGGGGTGTTTATTGATCTCAAGAAAGCTTTCGATACGATAGACCATTCCATACTATTGTCAAAGCTTCACTCATATGGGGTGAGAAGAATAGTGCTAGACTGGCTAAACAGTTACTTAGTTAACAGGCAACAGTTTGTGAACTTTGCTGGAAACGTATCTGAACATATGCACATTGAATGTGGAATTCCACAAGGTTCAGTTTTAGGACCTAAACTGTTTATTTTATATATCAATGACATATGTGAAGTGTCAAAACTATTAGAAACAAAATTTCTAAGAGTATTTTTATTGTGAATAAAGTTAAATGTGTATTAGATAACAAAGCAATGCAAACATTGTACTGTGCACTCATATTGCCTTATCTTAATTACTGTGTGGAAGTATGGGGTAACACCTATAAGAGTAATATAAAACCACTGTATCTCCTACAGAAGAGAGCTATTAGGATTATTTGTAAAGCAGACTATCGAGAACACACTAACATATTATTTATTAATTCTGGATTATTGAAATTGCAAGAGCTAGTTAAGTTACAGACATTAGTTATGCACAAGGCCAAAAGTAAAGCATTACCAGCCAATCTACAAAACAGGTTTGTCCTCATATCACAAAATGGAGAGCATAGAAGGGAAGGTCATTTTAAACATCAGTGTGCACGGACAACCCTGAAACAGATGTGTATATCAGTGGTGGGAGTCAAATTCTGGAATTCTCTTTATAATGAGTTGAAGTACTGTAAAAATATTTTCCAAAGACCGAACAATGAGAACATATGAACAGAAGGTATAAATTTCTCTGTATCTGATTTAATTTATGTTTTGTTTTTTTCTCTTTTCCATGCATATGAGGCTCGTGACGCAGTTTTTTTTTGTTTGTTTGTTTGTTTATTGGTAGCTAGCAATATTATTATTATTATTATTATTATTATTATTATTATTATTATTATTATTATTATTATTATTATTATTATTATTATTATTATTATTATTATTATTATTATTAGCGTTATTATTAGCGTTATTATTGTTATTATTATTCATGGTCATATTATCATTATTATTATTATTGTTATCATAGTTATGGTAATGATTATTATTATATTATTATTATTATTATTATATGGTATGAAGCTGTAAGGTGCACTTGAGCTGACCATTATGTTAAAATAAATATGAAGTTTGGAAGGGGGCAGGAAACATAAGTTTTCTTCATCCTGCTCCTTTTCGGCCATGGGTGTATCATGTTAAGAAAAAAAGATGTTGGTGATATTGTGCAAAGATTAACGACGTTATATGAGTACTGGCTAAGCATCCCGCTCTTAAGCCTATCGAGATATACCTCATCTCATGTACCTATTGTACTCCATCAACGAAAACAAAAATACGCCCATCACCTGCCGGGCCCCGCCCCTAGGCGTGCTCTATAAGATACTCGGCATGGTCACCAAACACTCTTCCTCGCAGAAAAAACCTGTTTCCAGGAAAAGATTTCCCAAGGGAACTCAGGGCCGCTTAAGAGCGGGACGCTTAGCCAGTACTCATATAACGTCGTTATATTATCGTACTTGGCCATCGCGTCCCGCTCTTAAGCCTATCGAGATATGGGGTAGAGCGGACGTGAGGCCCGACAGATGTACCCCCTGAGGACCCGTAAGCCCACATCAAGGGGTTGGGGAGTCCCGTCACCCCATCCTTCCTAATGAAGGGGGGGCGCAGTCAACTCCACCCGAGTGCGAGCAAGAGGGAACTAGAACCCCTTGAACACACAGCACAGGCGGAACCACGTGTGACCCAACACACTGTGGCCCATACCCACACACTCCTGCTACCCTACCAAAGGACGGGAAGCAGGAAAGGCCACAGACCCCAGAACCGCCTGGGAGACAGAACCCCCGGTCATGTCCATGAGGTAAAACCTTACAAAGGGGCCCGGGGAGGACCATGAAGCTGCAGCACAGATGTCCTCCACCGAGGCCCCACCCAGCAGAGCGGCAGAGGCAGCCACCCCACGAGTGGAGTGCGCCCTGACGCCCCCAGGGGGATCCAGCCCGGCCAACGTGTAGCAGAGGGCAATGCCCTCGCACAACCAATGGGACAGGCGCTGTTTCGATAGTGCCTTACCGGCACGAGAACCACTGTGACAGACAAAAAGCTGATCGTAACCCTGAGGTCCTGAGTACGGCTGAGGTAAAATCCCAAAGCACGGACCGGACATGACAGGTGAAGGCCTGAACCACAATATCCCTGGAGCGGAAGGAACTCCGGATATTTTTAGGCACGAAAGCAAGATTAGGCCGCAGAGTGGCACCGCAATCGGAACGAAAAGACAGGCACTCTGGATGTACCGAAAGAGCACAGAGCTCACCCACGCGTTTAGCGGAGGTGACAGCCAGCAAGAACACGGTCTTGAAAGACAGCTGTCCCAACGGCGCTTGCTCAAGCGGCTCAAACGGGGCCAAGGACAACCGACCGAGGACCAATTGAAGATCCCAACTCAGAGCCAAAGAGCGTTGCACCGGCTTAACGCGTCGAGCGCCAAGCAGGAAACGCTTCACAAGAGGGTGGCTGAACAAGACATCCCCCTCAAACCCCTCATGATAGGAGGATATAGCTGCTGCATATACCCTCACCGTCGAAGCCGACAGTCTACCAAGGAGAGACTGGAGATAACCAAGGACAGCGTCCCGGCCCCCCGCCTTACACCACTCTTGGAACATACGCCATCTGCCTGCGTAGAGCGCGACAGTGGAGGGAGCATGCGCATTCCGGATGGTATTAACCACAGAAGGGTCCATCCTCTCCAGACTTACCCTCCCACCAGCCACACCAACAGGCGTTGGCTCAACACCGGGTACTGGAACAGGGACCCGTGTTGCTGAGAGAGGGCCGTCGCCGACCAAGGAATAACCCAAGGCGGAGCGACCAGTAGCTAGATCAAGACCGGGAACCACACTGCCGTGCCCCGGACCAGGATCACCGTCCTGCGCTCCCTCCGTATCCGCTCCAACAGCTGACCCAACAGCTGTACAGGAGGAAAGGCGTACAGAAGACCGGGCGGCCATGGAAAGATCGAGAAGGCGTCCACTGACGAGAACCACAAGGGGCACTTGTGAGAGCGTCGGCTCGCAAACAGATCTACCGAGGCCTCCCCGAAGCGATCCCAGATTTGCCTGACTATGTCGGGGCGGAGTTCCCACTCGTCGTAACGAGGACCGCCCCGAGACATCATATCCGCGCCCACATTCTCTGCACCAGGGATGTGGAGCGCCCTCAGACTGCGCAGCCTGCGAGATGCCCACAGCCAAAGTTCATGTGTGCGTGCAGGAGCCACGCGACAGCAAAACATTCTCACGGACAGACCCAGGCTCAGCCATCAACTGGGTGTCAGCCCCTGTCCCCATGAGAAGTGAAAAGTGGGGCCGCATGCGCTTCAAAGAAGGTTCGCGGCCCGCAGCCAAAGGAAAACGATCAGAGCCCCGCTTCCGTGGGTAACGGAGAGAGGATTGAACGGGGAGCGGGCTGCTCGTGGCAGAATGATGACGGCTTGTATTATCCAAGCCGAATACATCCCGTCATACTGTCCGTTCTGATCATAACGTGCTCGCCTACCACCAGGTGGGCGAACCGTTTGAGGACCAGGAGGACCGCCTTCAATTCCAACACATTGATGTGCGGGGTAGACGGGCCAGCACGGACCTTCGTCCAGCTGCCCCCCACTGCGTTGGTCCGACACGTCCCTCCCCAACCCGTGAGAGAGGCGTCGGTGAAGACCATGACGTGTGAGCGCCTGCTGCCCATGGGGACCCCAATGGTGAGGATACCCAGCCTCCTCCAATGGGCGAGATCTCCCCATATCGACAAAGGAACCGTCAACCGTTTCCATTTGTCCCTCACCGGATCTATTCCCATAGAGAAAAACCACCTCTGTATCCTCCTCAGCCTGGTGAGGAATTCCACCACCAGCCTGGTATGAGACCTGGCAACCTCCTCCGAACGACTGAGGAGTAGAACGTCGTCGAGATAGAATAGAACCCGCATTCCCCGATGACGTAGAGGCTCCAGCGCAGTCGCTACGCACTTGGTGAATGTGCGGGGAGCCAGAGAATAGCCGAACGGCAACCTCTGGTACTCGTACGCTACGCCCTGAAACAGGAACCGCAGGAACTTCCTGTGAGGAGGGAAAATCGGGATGTGAAAATACGCATCCTTCAGGTCTATGGAGGTGAACCAGTCTCCCTTTCTGACAGCAAGCAGAAGGAGTTTGACGGTCAACATCCTGAACGGTCTCGCTACAATCAACCGATTGAACGCGGACAGATCCAGTATAGGTCTGACCCCCCCCATTTTCTTGGGCACCAGAAAATAACAGGAGTAGACGCCTGACATTGCGTCCTCTCTCGGGACCACGACTACGGCCTGCTTCGCCAACAGAGATTGGATCTCGTCGGCCAGGGCTGTCACTGCTTCTGACCCTGACAATAGGGTCGGCACCAAACCTGAGAACGGAGGGTGGGGTTGCGCGAACTGCAACACAAGCCCCTCCTTCAACGTTCTCTCCATCCACCCCTCCAAACGGCATTCTTGTCGCCATATGTGAAAATAATCCCACAGCGCACCCGCCGTCAACTGACGCTGGGCCGCAAGGAACAGTAGATAGTGGGCCCGGTCCCTCCCGCTGTGCGACGCACCCAAGGGGGGACCCCGACAGAAAGGGCCGGTTTGATACGGGAGAAGCTGTCATCAAACTGGTTGACACACCCCCCCCCCCTGAACACCCCTCTAGCGCATGCTGAGGAGTTGTTCTACAGCTAGACACGCAAGGCATGAGGACCCCACGGGCTCCTACACGCCGAAGCCCTGCAGTGATATTGCTATCACCCAAATCACGCTCGCCTCTTCTTTGCAGACCACTGCCGCTCTCACGGGAGTGGGAGGCGTCAGTGTGACACCCCGCCTGGCGAAGGCGAGGCCGGGGTAACCCTTGCTGTGCATTCAACAGAAGAGGCCTCGAGTCCCCCTGCTGACCACTGTAGCTAGTGGCAGCCGTAACACCAGGCTCACCCATCACACAACGTGTGGTGCAGGAGCCACGCGACAGCAAAACATTCTCACGGACAGACCCAGGCTCAGCCATCAACTGGGTGTCAGCCCCTGTCCCCATGAGAAGTGAAAAGTGGGGCCGCATGCGCTTCAAAGAAGGTTCGCGGCCCGCAGCCAAAGGAAAACGATCAGAGCCCCGCTTCCGTGGGTAACGGAGAGAGGATTGAACGGGGAGCGGGCTGCTCGCGGCAGAATGATGACGGCTTGTATTATCCAAGCCGAATACATCCAAAATGGCCGATCCCTCGGCCGCCAAGGCCGTCGGCCTTGTGGAGCCCTGTTGACTCTCCGCCCAGGATACCACTGGCGGGGGAAACATGGCCACCTGTCGAGGGCCTCGCCACAGTAGTTGATGAGGCCGTGCTCCAACCTCTGGCTGCACAGCGTGAGGCGGTGTGGGACCCAGATCAACAACCGCCTGCGCCTCCACAGAATGACCAAAAAGTCCTTCCGTGGAAAAAGGAGTCGTGAGGAGAGAAATCCTCTTCCCCAAGAGGAGATTGCTCCAACCAGACATGCCTAACAACAAACGTTGATAGCATCCTAATCCTCCCCGCAGTTATAGCTTGCGACTGAGTCAAGATCTCTATAACACCACAAACATGCAACATGTTTACAATGTCGGCTGGACCCATAGCCCCACTACCCGACGCCAATGTGGATAGGAAAATAGCCAGCTGAGCCATAACACTGGCCGCCGCTACAAACCATCCTGCAGAAGTATACCACTCATCCGTCCATACTGCCACCCTCCGAGCCGATTCGCTCTCAAGCATCAGCCGGGTGGGACATTGTTCAACCCCGCCGGGACACAGGATCAAAGCTACCTGGCTACGTAGCCACGGTACACCCGGCCTGCACCCTGTTGTTAGCCCTTTTACCCGTAAAAAAGGTAAATAAGACTCAGCGAAACCCCACACATTAGCAACCGACTGACCTTCATCAATGAACCGGGCAAGAGGAGGGAAAAGCGGCAACGTCCCGCGGCGGGGAATATTAGAACAACGACCCATTTCAGCATCAACATTAGCATTAGCAGTAGCATTAGTAGCATTAGTGTAAGCAGCATGCTCCAGGACAGCCAGGAAATCGTCCACTGCAGTGGAACGATCACCAAGCCACCTCGCCCCTGGCGCCGAAACACACTCCACAGCATTACTAACACCAACATCAATGCCTGATGACACAGGGCCTACCTGTGTACAAGCCGGCTCGATAGCCAAACCTTGCACGCTGCTCCTTGTCCTGCTGCCACCAGACGAGGAAACATCAGAATAGGCCCGACGTGTCGCTGAAACATGCCCCGAAGATTCCAGGGGTAAGCAAACCTCCGGTAAGCATTCAACATTACGCAATTTCTCTAATCTTTTCATAACAACTAGTTACATAAGGCGCCTTGCGACCGATTTATGATGGAAACGAAAATAGAGGAAGAGTGTTTGGTGACCATGCCGAGTATCTTATAGAGCACGCCTAGGGGCGGGGCCCGGCAGGTGATGGGCGTATTTTTGTTTTCGTTGATGGAGTACAATAGGTACATGAGATGAGGTATATCTCAATAGGCTTAAGAGCGGGACGCGATGACCAAGTACGATAATATGACCAAAGGCATCTGGTTAAGTTCTCAGATGACACTGTCCTGGTATCTCTACTGCAGCGCTCCGAAACTGATCATGGACCTGTACTTCACGACTTTGTGAATTGGTGTGATGAGAATTACTTGGACCTCAATGTCTCTAAGACTAAGGACATGATAATTGACTTCAGACACAACCCCGATCATCAAGCCAGTGTAGCTAGTGTAATTCACGATGAGGACGTCCAGACTGTTGAATCGTACAAATACCTGGGAACTGTGTTTGATTGTAAACTGAAGTTCAACCTAAATACAGAGTCTATTGTTAAAAAAGGTCAGCAGAGGATCTACCTACTGAGAAAGCTGAACTCTTTTAATGTTAGTGCGAAGATCCTGAGCACTTTTTATAGTTCTTTTATTGAAAGCCTCCTAACTTTTTCTTTTATCTGCTGGTTCAGTGGCCTGTCCATTAATGATAGGAACAGCCTACAGTATATTGTGAAAGTGTGCTCCAAAATAATTGGAGTAAAACAGAGAGACTTATGTTCTCTCTGGACGGACCAGGTGGTCAAGAAGGGGACGAGCATCACAAATCAACCCCTCCATGCTCTGTCTCAGCGGTTTTCACTGTTGCCTTCTGGCCGCCGTTATGACGTCCCACCAAGTAGGACCAACCGCTACGCCAAATCTTTTGTCCCCTCGGCTATCAGACTTTTAAACACAGACAGTAGTCATTTTAAGTAGCATTTTGCACTTGGTTGTCTGTTTTTACTTTTACTTTTATTGCTGGATTGTATCACATGGAGTGTTTCTCTTTTTATTTGCCGTGCTGTCGTTGAGATGTTTTGTTGTTTGTTTGTCTTTGTTGCTTGTAAGCTGCAAATATGAATTGCCCCACGCGGGACCAATAAAGTTGTCTGAATCTGAATCTGAATCTGAATATAACTGTACCCCCATGTACGAAAATAAATAAATAATAATAATAAAAACGCTTCCTGCCACTCACTGTCCGAGTGTTGCTACTCCTACTAGGTACGCGGACGTAACCTACCTTGTCTCTCTGCCTGTCCCTCTGCCTTGTTCTAATATCTGTCTCCCTGTGCCCAGGCTCAGCTGCCGCCGACTCTCACTGTCTCACGAGACACCACCCGCCTGGACGCTCCCGCGGAACATGAGGAGTGCTCCTGCTCGCATCTTTGTACATTCCTGTATTCTTTGTAACCTGTCTGCATGGTACCTATTGGATTAAACAACCTAAACCGCTCCATTCTCCTCTCCCTGTTCTGCTCATGGGCTCCAGTATAACGTCACTGTAACAAGTATAAAGTATAATAAATTGCAGATTACTTTGGGTATGCAATTTCGAGGCGTTTTCTGAAAAATGTGCCCGCCTGTTAAGAGGTTAAGTAATTCTCAACCCATAAAACCTGTTTTAACCATAACATGACAATTTTGATAATAAAATGTCATGATTCACTGTGTCGAAAGCCTTTGATAAATCTAAGAAAATGCCTAAGGTATTTGAATTTTTCACCAGTGCAGCGGTAATTTTTTCTCTGAGGTGCAAAAGAGCCATTATGTAGAGTATTTCATGATTCTACTGTATACCAGCTTTTCAATTATTATTATAATTTTTTTTAAACTTAAATTTTTATTAAACAATTATAGACATACAACACACTATCTTAAGCAAAATTTCACATACATAAATGGTGAAGTGGAAAAACATAAAACAATTGTCATACCCTAAACAAAAAATAAAATATTAAGTGTGTGACATGGGTTCAGAGACCCTCCTTGAACCTCTTTCCTCCTTTACCCTTCGCCCTCTTGTGTTGCATTTGTTTCTTCCTCTGTGATGTCGTTTTCGTTCCCTTTATAATCCTCCCACTTTCCCCATCTTTCCCCAAATGTCTCTTCCTGTAGCCTCAGCATGTGCGTTATCCTCTCCATATCCTGTATCTCCTCTACTATTCCTACCCATTGTGCTATTGTCGGTGGGTCTTCTTTGTACCACAGTCTCGTTATTGCTTTTCTGGCCGATATCAACATTATCTTTATTAAATACTTGTCCCCCCCTTGTATTCCCTCGTGTGTCAGGTCCCCTAAGTAAAGCACCAGTCCCGTTTGTGGTAACCCGTATCCTAATATTCTGATCATTGCCTCCCCTATCTCCTCCCAATACCCCTTCAGCTTCTGACATCCCCAGAATATGTGTGTGTGATTTTCCCCCTCCTTCCCACACATCATCCAGCATGTCCTTTGTGTTGGTGCATATTTTCCCTTCAACTCTGGGGTTATAAAGAATCTGATTATGTTTTTCCATCCAAATTCTTTCCATACCCTTGATCCTGTCGTTGAGTGCTGTACCTCGCATATGCTACCCCATTCCTTCTCTGTTATTTCTATCTCTAATTCTCTCTCCCATTTCTCCCTTATATAATCGGTTGTGTGTCCCTTGCTGTTCATTATAGCCTGGTACAGTGCCGAAATTACCCTTCCTTTCCCCCCTTCGTATGCCCACACTATCATCTCGATTATTCCATTCTGTTTTTCGTCCTTGTCTCCTCTTATTTCTTTATTGTAGTAATCTCTAACCTGTAGATATCTGAAGTGGTCCCTGTTTTCTAGTCCAAATTTCTCCTTTAATTTTTGTAGGGTTTGCATTTCCCCCTTCTCTATCATTTTGCATATCGCTTTTGCCCCCCCCCCCCCCCCCCCCCCCCTCTCCCACCTTCTGAATCCATGGTCCAACCTCCCTGGCTTGAATCTCTTGTCATGTGCTACCCATCTCAGAACCCCTGACTGCTTCTCCAATTTGTGTGTTTTTACTACTCTGTTCCATATGGTAATAATTTATAATTTAGGACCTGCTCCGAGGTCATCAATTGGCACACATGCGATGCATGCATGCAATTCGTATCTGCGATTAACCCATCCCGTCGTCCTTCGCCCCCAAGGGCAGCCGGGAGCAGACAGGCGTCAACGTGAGCCGCGCCAGGGGACCAATCCAAGTGCTCCTGTCCGTCTTCGTCAAGGACGCCACAGCGTTAGCGATCTTGTTGTTGTGCATGTTTTTCCATTGGGTTTATCTTATCGGGGGGGAAACCCTTGCGAGCACGGGGAGAACATGCAAACTCCACACAGAAAGGCCTGGGAGATACCCCACCTGGGTAACTGGCATCATGGAAACCTGGTCCCCAAGCGGGAATCGAACCCTGGACCTTCTTGCTGTGAGGCGACAGTGTTAACCACTTCTTTGAATAGTTCCCTGTCCCCCACCAGAGCCTGTACCTTGTATCCCTCCCCTTCTTTTTCAATGTCTTTCCATCTTGCCTCATATCTGTCGTTACACCAGCACGTCACTGCTCTCAGTTGTGCTGCATAATAATAGTCTTCTAGGCTGGGTACTGCCATCCCTCCCTTTTCCTTTGGTAGTTGTAGTGTTTTATATCTGACCCGTGGTCTTCTCCCCGCCCATATGAACCTCGATATCAGTCTGTCCCACTCCCTGAATTGATTCTGTGGTATTTGTATCGGTAGTGACTGAAACAGGTATAGTAACCTTGATAGTATGTTCATCTTAATGACCTCTATTCTTGAATTGAAGTCCAAGGGCATTACTGTCCATCTCTCTAAGTCTCTCTTGATGTTCCGATTTATCTGTGTATAGTTCGCCTCAAACAGTTTCCCCACCCCTCTCATGATGTTCACCCCTAGGTATTTAATCTTGTCCATGTCCCACCTTATCCCGTACTCCTCCCTAATTTCCGTCGTTGGGGTAAAGTTCCATGCTAATGTCTGTGTCTTTGTCACGTTTAGTTTGTATCCTGAGTAGTGGCCGTATTCCTTCAGTAGATCCATCAGTGCCGGGAAGCTCTTGTCTGGTTGCCTCATGTATACTATCACGTCGTCCGCAAATAGGCCTAGTTTATATTCCATTCCCTTTATCCTTACTCCCTTGATGTCCTCGGTCTGTCTGATCAGTTGTGCCAGTGGTTCTATGAAAACGGCGAAGAGCATTGGTGAGAGACAACATCCCTGTCTGGTAGCCCTCTCTAATCTGATTCTATCCGTCAGGCTGCCATTCACCTTAATTCTCGCTGTCGGTTCCTGATATAGTGCCTTGATCATCTTCATTGCCCTCCCGTTTAGCCCGAATTTCACCAATGCCTTATATAAAAATGTCCAACTCACACTGTCGAATGCCTTTTCTGCATCTAGGCTAATCAGTACCGCACTACCACCTTGTTTTTGTATCTCCTCCACTATATGTAATGTCTTTCTCACGTTGTCCTGCGTCTGTCTCCCTTTAATGAATCCAGTTTGATCTTCATCTATAATGTCTGGCATAAACGTCTCGAACCTCTTTGATATTATTGATGTACTGTATACATCTTATAATCCACGTTGAGTATGGACACAGGTCTGAAACTACTACATAATTCTCTATCCTTCCTTTCCTTCGGTATCGTGGTGATTACGGCTTCCTTCCACGAGGGGGGCATTTTGCCCTCTTCCATCGTGTGCCTGAATGCCGCTCCTAACATGGGCGCTAATTCTGTTCTAAATGTCTTGTAGAATTCCGATGGGAATCCGTCGCTCCCCGGAGATTTGTTGTTTTTAGCTCTACTCATTGCCTCTTCCAGTTCCCGTTCCGTAATTATTTTATTTAATTCTTCATTCTGTTCCCTCCCTATCGATGGTAACTCCAGCTTCTCCAGAAAAGATTCTATTTCCTCTTCTCCCGCTGCCTTTGGCTGTGTGTATAGTTTCTCATAGTATTCTCTAAATGTCCTCTCTATTTCAGCTGGGTCCCTCAATATTTCATTAGTCTTTGTATCCCTTATTGTGTGTATCGTGTTTAACTTCTGTTGCGTCCTGATTCTCCTAGCCAACAGTCTAGTCGCCTTTGGTCCCCCTTCATAGTACGTCTGTTTCATAAACCTTGCTTTCTTTTCTATTTCCGTCAATAATTCCCTATTTACAAGATATTTTTTTTAAACAAGGTACTGTAGTATCAATATAGAATGATAGTTTGAGAATACAGAGGGATCATCAGCTTTAAACAGCGGTATAACCTTGGCAACTGTGAAGGCTTGAGGGATAGTGCCTGATTCAAGGGACATGGAAAAATGTATGATAAAGGATCAATAATTGAAAATTCAACCTTTTTGATCAAAGAGGCTGGAATTTCATCATGGCCAGGAGAAGAGTTTTTGAGGCTCATAATAATATCAAGTACTTCTGAGGTCTTTACAGGCTCAAAATCATTTAGAGAAGCATACTCTTTATTTATAAAATCAGTGGAAGAACCAAGAGCATTGCCAATATGTTTTGAAATACATGGTCCCACATTCATGAAGAAGTTGTTAAAACTATTCACAATTTGGGATGGCTCTGTTATCTTATCCGCACTGTTAACAGAACTCACTTTAGGGCAACAATAATGTGGTCAAGAGGCATGGTTTCTATCTTCTTTTATTCACATACTGTATAAGCAGCAGTTGTACAACACTCTTCTCTCTTTGAGAGACGTTGGAGGAGAGAACGAAAGGGGTGGGCACCTTTCCTTTTATAGTTGCCCTAAGGTAGAATACCTGGGTGGCTACGCCCAGGGCGCCCTCCAGTGGGGACAGATATATATGCACCAAGGCAATCACTGGTGGAGACAATTGTCTACACAGGTAAACAGTTACTAGTGTAAACAGTCATATGTACAGTTAGACAGTTACTAACAATCCTATACAGAGTCTCTTATCTCAACACGCACCATCCTGAAATTCAGCTGGGGATGGAGAAGAGGAGTGTCTCATATTGAGTAATGTTTTCAGAGTGTCCCATGTCGATTTAATGTTGTTTGTAGAGCTAATACATTGGTCACTATAATAATCCTGTTTGGTATTTCTAAGAAGATGGTTATGTTTATTCCTGTGTGTCTTGTATGAAGCATACTTTCTCATACTTTCTCAACTCTATCTTAAGTACACATAGATCGTGATAGCCTGAGTATAATCAGATCTTGACATAGGCCTATTCCCATTAATAACGATACTGTATACTGTGAGATTAAATGTATGATTCACTTTCAATGTTAATTTTGTTTATAATGTTGTTCTGTTTAATAGGTTGTTTATAAAACTCTAAGTGGTTCCTTATCTTGTTGTGGTGTCCTTTATGTCCTGTATATGTATGATAAAGACAGACCACTTTGTGACATTATCCTAGTGGCTGTTCTGTATAGTTTAATAGGAGATTTATTAGGAAATAGTATAGGCATATTATACATTTCCTGAATCCTTATGGTCCTGAGAGTGTTGTGGATTTTGTATTTTGTGTCCCTGTTGCTCATAGATGACACAAGGCTAAAAGATAGTATATCATTTAGGCAAAAACCGTGTAAAAATGTGTGTTGTTGACTGTCCAAAGTGCTCCAGTGACCTCTTATTGGTCAGAGATATTCACATTTTAGCTTGAATGAAAGATGACATAGTCCGCTTTAAAATGATACCAAAGACAATATTGTGAAACATTGACAGATGTCCTCTACGTGAGTCTAAAGCAGGATATGCACCAGCATCTGAAATGCAATTTCCTGAGGGGTGGGTATACTTCATGACTTGATAATTATGATAAAGCTACCACTCCGGAAGGGCTATCATACCAAAATATCATCTACAGACATAGATCTTTTAAAAAATGATATGTAAGTTTCGTCACCTTGGGTGGTACCGAGAAGTGACATTTTGGCCTCTGGCCTATGGACAAAATTTTAAGGGAGTAGGACTTTGCATACGTAATGGAGCAGGCGAAGCGGGTGCTCTACCAGTATTGAACTTGGGGGAGCAAACTTGTCTCTTTGCTCCCTCACTTTTTGATCATATGATATATCCCCCCCCCAATATATAAATATTATCTAACCATAACTATGTAATTTCAATCAAATTAATAATACGCAATGACACTTAATAGCAAGTTTTTAAGTTTCCAAAGATTGCGACACCCCCCTGCCCGATATGGTTTGATCCAGCCCCCAGCAGACAGAGCGACGCGCACTCCAGTCTCACAGCGCTGCAGCCTCCAGGTGTAAGCTGGTACGCAGGCAGGCAGGCAGCGTGAACACTTTTTGTCACAACAGCAGGATCTTCCACTAAGTAAGTTCAGTTGTTCGAACAAACTATTATGTTAGACATCATCTTTACTATTGAGTGGTATAACTTCTACCACGCAATACAATAAAATAGTTTCACGGTCCGAAATGCCATCTGGTCATACCAATAATAATAATAATAATAATAATAATAATAACAAAGTTTCCCTCTGGTTGGCGTTAGCTTTAGTGCTAGCCGCTAGCTAACGTTGTCATATATCTAGATATGTGGTGTCGTCAGCTGGATAACGTTGACTTCGTTTGCAAATTTTAACGTTCGCTATGGCAGACGAGCAGGGCCGGATTAACGACGGCCGCGGCCCGTGGGCCTTTAGTGACGAGTGCCCCTCCAAAAAAAATTTACTTCTTTTTTTTTTTTTTTTTTTTTTTTTATTATAATAATAATGCAATAAAAGTCTGAAAATGTAGGGATTATGTCCATGAGTGTCATTTTTTGAAATTAAGGCCTGCCTCTTATATAAGCCTCTCTAATAAAGGCCGGACCCCCTCCAAACCACCCCTTGCCTGTCAAAAAAATTAAAAAAAAAATAAATAAAAAAAATATACCAAAAAAATTATAAAAAAAAAAATGGCCGACTTTGTAGAAATTTTTTATATAATAAATTTTTCTTTAGAGCAGATTTCCTAAGTTCAATAGTGAACCATGGTTTGTTCAAGTTTGCAATGTTTTTGTTACTGTTAGTTATACGAGGAAAACATTGGAGAAAAACTAATTGGAACTTGGTATAAAAAAAATTTATAAGCTGCATTTACATTTTGTGCCTCATATACTGTTTCCCAGGACAATTCTGCCAACATCTCTCTGAAGTTGTTATTCAATATTTTTTATCATTGAACGTTCGAAATGAAGACCTCTTTGGTTTAGACATAATTGACTTATCATGGAGAATAGAAAGTTGAAAAACAGGCATATGATCTGAGATATCAGTATAAAGAATGCCAGATTTTACAACATGAAGGAATGCATTTGTCAAAATTGTATCTATTAGTGTAGAAGATGTACGAGTTATTCTTGTAGGCTTGCTAATTAAAGGATATAAGTAATTGGAAGAGAGTATGCTTGAGAGGTCATCTATGTGGTGTTTTATTTCCTCATTTAGAAGGTTGATATTAAAATCACCTAGTAAATACCAAATTGTACTCTCCTTATCAACATGTTCCAACACATCTAATAGACCTACTTTGAATGTGTTGATGTCTGTATTTGGAGGACGATATATACAACCTACGATCACTCTTTTTTCTCATTCATGGAAAATCTAGAGAAAAACAGATTCACAATTGCAGTCATGAAGCTTCACTTCAAGGTCAGATCTCTTTGAATTCAAGACCCTTTTGAACATACAGAGAAACTCCACCACCCCTGCCTCCTCTACACCTCAAAGTAATTTCCTCTGTTTCAGTTAGTGCAATAATTGAGAATACATGATTCAGTGATGAGATAATGATAGAAATTGTCATAGTTTTTGGGAAGACTTCTTATGTAGAGTATAATTTTTTTTTATCATATCGTAGGCTGAAATAAAAGAGTTAAAATGATTTTCTGAAAAATAATCACATGAGTCAACCTTTGTAGATACATTTTTTTAGACAAAAATAAATCAGGCTTAAATTAATTATTATAGTCCTTGTCATCATTTTGAAGCTGCACTGACTGAAAAACATTAATGATTGTTACATTAGATTGGGTATTACCAGTATGAGGATTACAACATGAGATAATTCCCCTTTCAGCATGTTATGTGTTATGTGAACACTGGGCTTGTTTAGACATAAGATATCAAGAGTGAATGGATACATGGTTTAGAAAACCTTGGGTGACAGTTTACTACTTCTACTTATTAGAGCTGTTTTGCTGTTCTCTCCTGGGTTGCACGATGAGTCTATCATATTTCAGATAGGCCCATTCTCCCCTTGCTCTTGCGGCTCTCATCTGAGGTAGCAGTTCTTTACGTTTTTTTGGCGCACAGCATCCGAGAAGTCTTCATTCATATAAATGTTGGTGCCTTTTAGATTGTTAGTTTTTGAGAGAATTGCCTGTCTATCATTGAACCTGAATAACTTCACTATCATAGATCGTGGCCTCTTGCCATCACCATCAGCCGATGGCCTTCCAATACGGTGTGCTCATTCAATTTCTATATGCTTTTGATACATTTTCATTTTTTCACTTAAGATTTCTCTGAATTTGGGCGGCTAAGTGGCGCAGTGGGCAAGGCACTCGCCATCGCCACTAATGCAGGAGAGGCTGGGTTCGAGCCCAGCTCTCTGCATTGCTACCAGCTTGGCTGGTCGTTCATACTAACGCAATTGGCAGTGTTAGGGGTGGGAAGCTGGTGGGTGGGGATCGGACGTTGTGGACAGCGACTCCTACAGGTCGGTTGGTGCGCCTGCGCAGCAGAATCAGGAAGCAACGAGGGCAGCGTGACCCTCCCACGCAGACCCTCGCCGCTGAGAGATCACGCTGTGCAGGTGAAAAGATGCGACAGCTGCCTCCTTGTGTACCGGAGGGGACACGTGATGCAAGGCTTGGTCCACATTGCAGCCAACCTGTGGGAGGCATGGCCTAACAGCGTTCGAGACAGGGGAGGGTAGAATTGAACAATACGAAATTGGGATGGGAGAAAAATAGAAAATGGGAGAAAAAGTTGATCAAAAAAAGATTTCTCTGAATTTCTTTTCAGAGTCGGATACATTTTCGTCAGGTGATTCTGGGATGCCATTGATGACAATGTTGTTTCTCCTAGACTGTTTTTTTTAGACACCAGCGTTTGTTTTCAGCTTGAAGAGCACCAGTGGTCTCAGATTTAAGAGTGACCTTCAAATCATGCACTTCTCTCTGCAAGTATTCAAGGCTCCTTTTAACCTCCTGCATTTCTCTAGACAGATCATCATAATGCTTATTGCTTGAGTTATTGATCATTTTCACAAAGCCCTTGAAACTATTCTCTAGTTGCGTGATAAGGTCTTTATAGTAGGACTTTTGTTGGTCCAAAAGCTCACTAACAACTGAGAGAGAAATAAGGTCTTCTTAATTTTTCTTAGGTGGCATTTTATCAAATTGTCAATGAATAGGGAAACTACATAAAAGATAAGCAGTGGATTAGAAGTTAAGAGCAAACCTCCCACTGCAGCAGTTTCCTTGGCCGGATGGTAGCCTGGGCTGGGTGGTACCCTGGGCTTGTTGGTGGCCTGGTGGCATTGAGCTAGCTTGGAGCTAGACTAGCTATAGGGTGACCATATTTTGATTTCCAAAAAAGAGGACATGCTGGCCCCAACCTCGAGATACATAATCAAATATGCCTTATTGTTATACTATTTAAAGTATGCCTCCTCTGTATGGATAGAACATTTTTATTTTATATAACACAATAAGTCAAAGTCAAAGTCATCTTTATTGTCACTTCTCGTAATGTGCAAGACATACAGAGACATTAAATTGTTTTTCCCCCTTCCCACGGTGTATATAAAAACAAGATCTAATATTTAAACATAAAGTAACATAATAGTACACTGTTGACAGAATCTGGCTATGGGGCGACAATAATGTGGTCAAGAGGCATGGTTTCTATCTTTAGCCTTTGGCGTGGTTTATAGAGCGCCCTCTATTGGAAACAGTTATATATGCAGTTAGACAGTTACTAGCAATCCTACATAGAACCTCTAACTTTAACACTCCCACTTAGGGTTGTTTTAGCATACTGGATAACTTCTCCGAAAAACATTTCACAAAGAAAATAATACAATCCAAAACATCAAAAGAGTATGGCAGTCAATATTTACACGTTAAACATGACCTTTGCAAATCTCTTCAATTTCAATTTGGAACAGGTTTCCTCATATGTCTGCTACCATGTCGTCCATTGGACAGTAAATCAGTGTCATTCTTTCTTCTCTGATGACAGATCTGATGAGATGATATTTTATATCGACATGTTTACATCTATGTCGGCACACTGGGTTCCTAGCAATCACAATGGTTCCCTGGTTGCCCTCATAAACAACTAGTCTTCATATATACATAGGTGTCCCATCACTTCGAGCAGTTGTTCTAGATCAGCGGTTCCCAAACTTTTTTGGCCGCGCACCCCCTGTCACCTGCCGACCTAGCTCGCGCACCCCCCAATGCAAACATAAAAAAATATAAATAAATAAGTCCCGAGACTCCGTGCTGCTGCCGACTTTAAATCAAATAGGTGTCTGTGGGCAGTCGGCCGACATTAATAAACAGCAGTGTGTTATAATCACATTTTTATGAGCTAACGAATTCCATTATATTGGACATTTGTATTAATTATATCAAGCGAATAACTGCGAAATTTGGCAGAGAGACGGCAACATTATCGTGAAATATAAAACGTTGCATGATGACTATTATATCTCCGCCTCCCAGTCCCAACGAAGAACATACCAGTAGTATGCAACTGCAGAGCCCCAGAGCCAGCAGCGCTCTCATCCCAACAGCTGAATTGCCAATGGCTGAATTGGAGTATTGCACTGTGCGCGCACAACTGTCTGCTCTGCGGCTGCATGCTTCTCGCAAATCTAGCTCTCGCTGACAAACCAAATGAATCTCGACATCGCTTCACCAATAGTCGTTATCAGAACACTACACACATATCATAATTATAGAACACACATCGTTGTCATTATTACCCTGTTTTCTTGGTGGAGGGCCGCCGGGCCGGGCTGTTGTGTCTGTGCTCTAGCTGTCATCATCACTCTCTGTCTCCACTCTAACGCTGCTCTCCGCTTCTCTCATTCCTCCTGTCCTCTTTCATTACTTTTATTGACTTTAGATTCACCTGACAGTTTCCCTGTTTTTAGCCAGCTCTGCATGTTGTAAGTGCCACAATCCCGCGCTGGTCCCGCGCTTTTGGCAGGAAGTTATTATGTGCACTGGCTCGCGCTCCTACTGTCATCGGCCCGCTGTTAAGCCAGCATATAGGAGACCTGAGGAGAGACTCCAGGCAGAGCGGAGCGCATCAGCACAGACGAAGCGCACCTCGCCTGAGACATTGTTTATTATTATTATTATTATTAAAACGTACGTTTTTTATTCAAACGTTTCTTGAATTTCATGATTTACACAGTGAAAATCCCCATTTGAAATAATGTATATTAGTTATATATTTATTAGTAAAATAACGCCATTAGCCTTTTCATGTCACGCACCACCTAGAGGTAGCTCGCGCAACACAAGGGGTGCGCGCACCACAGTTTGGGAACCACTGTTCTAGATAAACACATTCCTGCATTGTCATAGCTAGAAACATACACTCGGCTTCACAGGTTGATAGTATCACTGTGGGCTTTAAGCCCTAAACCCTCGCTGTCCTTTCTGAAACACAGCTGTTCGTCTGCTGCACCTTTGGGATAACAAAAAACATGTTTTTGACTTAGTTCAATGCTTCTCTGTGGGGTCAGCAAAATGCTGTGACAATTTTTTACTCACTACAAAACATAGCTCAGGGCGAGTACAGGTTGTCTAACAACTGAGGCTACCCACAGCTTCTCTATACATCTCTTACATCAGTCAAAACATCTCAGGATATTTTCCACACAATTAAATCATTTAGAACATGGTAAGTCATCCACCTCTGTATTTAAACATGGGACCCATTTCTGTATTTAAACGTGGAATCCACTCAGGTATTTATACCTAGATTCTACTCCTCCCATATTTAAACCTGGAGTATCCTCCTCCTGCATTTAAGCAGTGTAGCCACCCTCCTTCAGTATTTAAACATGGAGTACCCTCCTTCAGCATTTAAGCAATTAGCTACGAACCATACTTTGTATTTGTTGTGGCCTTCAATACCTCCTGGATTGCATACACCCATTTCCCTCCCACTGTCTGTCTGCCCTCTGGTAACTTGGTTGAATACACCCATTTCCCTCCCACTGTCTGTCTGCCCTCTGGTAACTTGGTTAGAGTAAAGGTGTGGTTGTCCTCTAGGGACCTCGTCTCCTCATCCCTTGCTCTCGCCCATTTACTTGATTCGGGGGACACTATGGCCTTCGGGGGTACCCCACTGACTACCCTGTAGCACTGGCAGTAATCAACGGTGGTAAGTGTACTGTCATCCTCGTCACTCCCTCTCTGGGCATAGTCTGTCAGATACTTTGGGGGTTTGTGTTCCCTTGAGGGATATCTCCCACTGCTTGGGGCACTTGACGTCACCCTCGGGTGCTCCTCGTCATCGCCCTCTGGGGGTGGCTGACTGTCTGCCTGCACGACCGTGCTAAGTACACTGGGCTGAGGTGTCTCTGTTTCTTCACACCTTACTCTGGAGTCCAGCTCTGGCTCCTCTGTCTGTCTCGCTCTCACATGTTGTCTTTGTGACAAACTTGACTAGCTTGCACTCTCCCTTTACCGGGATGATAAACTAGGAAAGCGGGGCTTCCCTTGTCGTGCCCTACAAAGAGTCCTTTTTCACATCTGGACTCTGGCTTTCCCCTGTCCTGCAGGTACGCATAACACACTGATCCAAATCGGTGCATTCTAGCTAGATTACACTTCTTTCCTGTCAGTGCTGTATACGGGGTGGTGCCCGTGTGCTTATTAAAGCACCTGTTTCTGGTGTAAGCGGCTTCTTGCACAGCATAATGCCATAGGCTCTTAGGTAAGTTACTGTCTACTAGCTTACACCTAGCCATTTCGAAAAGGGTGCGCCATTTCCTCTCTGCCACTCCGTTCTGGTGTGGGGGATATGGACATGACGTCTTGTGTCTTATCTTGTACCTTCTGAACAGTGATTGGAACTCTCTGTTTGTGAACTCGGTTCCGTTGTCGGACCTCAAGCATCCTACATTACCATAAGGGGCACACATCTGGAAAAGACTGTACATATCTAAAGCCTCCTATGGACTCGTTGCTTACTGGACCGGCTAGATCCGTGTTAACTAGCACAAGTGGTACCTATACTTTTTCTGTGGGATTTATGTTTCTCGATTGAGTAAACTTCCTCGTTTTGCACACTACACATTTTTTGTCAGGTCTACACTTTTCACCTTCAATGTGCATGCCTTCTGTCACTGCTTGCAGTTTCAGTAAATCCTCGTAATTACAATGACCCATAATCTCGTGCCATGTCTGAATATCGTGACTGACCGTCACGCTACACATACATTATCATTATTATCATTACACTTGTCGTTGTCATTACACTCTGTTTGCAGATAATACATTCTCTGGTACATCTCTATGTCAAACGGTGTACTGTCAGGCTCTACAAGAAAATGTTTACCTTTATCGAAGAATACCTTGGCACCGCTTGCAGTAGCAGCTATTACAGAGAATAGTCCTTGTGGGAACGATTCAGATTCAGATTCAGAGTTTTTATTTGCCACATGGAAGCAATACAATCATACAGTTTTCATACAAAATCATAAATACAGTTCTACCATGGGCAAAAGGAGCAGGAAGAAGAATACATCTTATGGTTACCTGCCCCCTATTCTTAAACTAAACAAGTATCAGTATCAGTTTCATTTGTTCATTTCAAACCATACAACCTATACAATACAAGACAACGACAAAACAGCACTACAACCACCACAAAACAATAGAAAACAGCAACAACAGACACCACCCATGGTCCGAAAAGTGGAATGGAAGAAGCCAAGCCTGTGAACTTCCATTCCCCACACCCCGGCCATCACCCGCTACACACACAACATGTAACACAGCTCCGCTTCCGACATTCCCCCGACATCTCAACAAGACACACATGAGTCTGACCAGTCAATACATATTTTATATACATACTCCTTTTAATGCCAAACATCATGTTCACCCTCCTCCTTATACCTTTCCAATATTCCTTTTTTTAACTTTCTTTTAAACTGGTATATGTTTTACTCAATTTAACCTCCTCGTCCAATCCATTCCATAATCTTACTCCACAAACAGATATACACATAGATTTTAGAGTGGTTCTTACACCCGGTTGCTGGAGTTTCTGTTTCCCTCTAAGATTATAAATCCTGGTTCCTACCCTCTCAGTGAACCGATATTGGATGGGGGTTGGAAGAGAGTTATGTGAAGCTTTGAACATGATTTCGGCAGTTTTAATTTTGATCAAGTCCCATAATTTAAAAGCTGATGCTTGTAAAAACAATGGGGTAGAGTGTTGGTTGTACTTAGCATTGTACACAATCCTAATGGCCTTTTTTTGCAGAATATAAAGAGGTGATATATTGGAACGATAAGTATTACCCCATACTTCCAGACAATAATTTAAATATGGGACTACAAGTGCATGGTAGAGGATGAGAAGTGACCTTTGGTTGACAAAATTCTTGGATCGATACATAATCCCCACACTTTTGGCCATCTTGGATTTTACATGACTGATGTGTGGTTTCCAGCTTATCCTGTCATCTATGATCACACCCAGGAATGTGGTTTGATTTACTCTTTCAATACATACATTATCTATCATAACTTTCACTGTTATGTCACTATTGCGCTTTCCAAATAACATTAATTTAGTTTTACTCAAATTCAATGACAATTTATTCTCATCAAATAATTTTTTTAACTTGATCAACTCCTGTGTGATCACCTGCAAAAGATCCTGCAAATTTTGCCCTGAACAAATTATATTAGTGTCATCTGCAAAAAGAATTAATTTCATGATGGATGATACTCTACATATGTCATTAATGTATAATAAAAACAGTATCGGACCCAAAATGTACCCTTGCGGTACTCCGCAGACGATGTTCATCAGTGTTGACCTATGTTTGTCAATTTGTACAAATTGTTTCCTGTCTTCCAAATAACTTTCCAACCAATTTAGAACAGTTCCTCTAATACCACATCGATCAATTTTTTTAAATAATATACCATGATCTATAGTATCAAACGCCTTCTTAAAATCTATAAATATTCCTACAGCTAATTTCTTATTGTCCGTACATGTGGTGATTTCCTCAATTAGGTCTGTAAGTGCCAATGAAGTTGGTCTATTATGTCGGAAAGCAAGTAATTTTTTTCAATAAAACTGAAAAGTCTTATTGAAAAAAGATTTTCTAGTATTTTTGAGAACTGAGGTAGGAGAGAGACTGGCCGGTAATTTGTAAAAGTATGTTTATCCCCTGATTTAAATAATGGTATTACTTTTGCTATTTTTCATTTTATTTGGAAATGTTCCTGTTTGAAAGTGTGAGGTTTGGTTGGTTCCCCGCCACACGCTCTCCTGAGGTATGGTGCTGATTGGTGCATTCCCCGCCACACGCTTTTTGAGCGATTGCCACTTTCATCACGCAGCTGTCATAGTTTGTGATTAGCGCCCCAGAGGGCTTTATATACCGGGACCTTCCTTCTATCGTTGTCGGGTCGTTCTGGAATACAACTGCATTTGCCTGTTTTTTCCCCGTTGCTGTTCCTGGTCTACTTTCTCTCCAGGACCTTTCTGTGGAGAACCGCTGTTGAGAACCTTGTACCCCGTTTGGAGCTGCGCCTCGTTTTGCCCGCTTTACGCGTTGCGCTTGGGTGAGTGGAACCAAACCCCTCTGGATTATTCTGATTGTGTGTATTGAAGAAACACTGAAGACTGTCACTATCAATTGGTTCTGGATTATTCTGATTGTGTGTATTGAAGAAACACTGAAGACTGTCACTATCAATTGGTCCTGGATTATTCTGATTGTGTGTATTGAAGAAACACTGAAGACTGTCACTATCAATTGGTTCTGGATTATTCTGATTGTGTGTTTGGAAGAGACACTGAAGACTTCGTTTTGTTGCACTAACTCAGCTAAATTGTGTGTTGTGGGGAACACTGAAGACTGTCACTGTCAATTGGTTCTGGACCCAGCTAGGAAGGAGGGAACCACACTGCCTCTGTGTTTCGTTGGACTGTTTCTGATATCTCTCTCTCTCTCTCTCTCTCCGTTTTCCACCTTGAGTGAAAGCTGGGAGTATCTGCAGAGCCGCTACAACGTCACATGCCAATTCCCCACCACTATCTGCTGGGAGTATCTGCAGAGCCGCTACAACGTCACATGCCAATTCCCCACCACTATCACCAGGAGGATTCTGCAGAGCGGCAGATGACTCTGCCGAAGGCAGTCTCCCTGTTTGTTTGATTATTGTACCTTATCCTTCTTTTGACTCTGTAAATAAATACGCCCTAGCATTTGGCTAACTCTGAACTTCCTGTCTGTGCCGTTGCGTTTGAGGTCGGTTACAAACCATAACAGAAAGGATACGTTGCAAATGTGAGTTAGTGGTTTTATAATTCCCCCAACAATTTTCTTAATCGTCCATATCAATATCATTATAATCTTTAGATTTTTTATTCTTACAGTTCAATACAGTGTCCATTACTTCATTTTCATCTACTGGATAAAGAAACATTGAGCTTGAGTTGAAGTCTATCAGTTTATCCAGTGACCCAGTTGTGAATGTAATTGTCTCTGCCAATTCAGGTCCAATACGTACAAAGAATTTATTAAAACCATCAACCACCTCATCCATGTTGCTTATGGACTTTTCATTTACAATAAAATTATCTGGATAGTTCACACCATTAGACCCCTTTCTGATAAGATTATTAAGCACATTCCAAATACCCTTAATATCATGTTTTTTTTACTTTCTAGTAGATTGGCATAGTATTCCTTTTTACAGTTTCTCATTATAATTGTTAACTTGTTTTTATACATTTTATATTTAGACTCTGTTTCATTAGTTCTGTATTTAATAAATCTTCTATACAACAGGTTTTTCTTTCTGCAAGCATTTAATAGCCCCTTTGTTAACCATGGATTCTTTGTGGAATTTCTTCCCTTGTCCTGTTTTTTTATTGGACATTTGTTGTCATATGATGTTTTAAATATTTCCAGAAAAGAGTCATAGGCGACATCGATATTATTTGCTTGGTATACTGTATTCCAATCCTGTTCAATTAAGTTATTTCTCAGAGCAGTCAATGACTCCTCACTTCTTACATGGCTATAGTATAATTTTTTTGCCTCCAGGACTTTTCTATACATATCATACACAACAAAAATTGGTAGATGGTCACTAATGTCATTAAGTAATAGCCCACTCACAGTATTGTTATCTATTATGTAAAACATGTCATAACCAGGCATATTAAGATCTGTACCTCTGTCAAGGTTTAACCAAGTCTCTGAAATGGCTATTATGCTAAACGGTGAATTAAATTGCATCAACTAATCCTGAATGTGCTCATAATTAGCATACAGGCTCCTACTATTAAAATGAATGAATGATATTTTGTGTTTCGCATCAATCATTTAATTAAATTTAGTTTCTGTATAATATTTGCAGTCTTTCTTAATATCTATAAAGATGTTATTATCTGGATCAATTTCATTCACCGTATTTTGAGATTTATAGTCAGTATACTCAAACGTTTAAAATTCTAGTCTCTCGTAATCAAAATTCGTGGAGGTTTCGTTCAAATTCTCACCCTCTATCAGGGATGTGTATTCATCATCATCGTCACCATTCATACACAACTATCCTAGTAAATTGGAACATGGAAAGTGGACATCAGAGCGAATATCACGGGGTTGCAAGCGAGAGCCACGGACAAGACCAACCAGCGGACAGACAACCGACGGGCAAACAGAGAGACAGACAGACAGACAGATAGATAGACAAACAGGCAGACACACACTAACAAAAGAGAGCCACCAAGGCTAACAAAAAAATATGGATACAAGACAAACACAACAAAAACAATCAAGAAAATCCAAGCGGCCCCAGCCATATCAAGCTAGAGCACACCAGACAATACCTGAAAAGTAATATACAAAGAAAAGAAAAGAAATCAAAAGTATTAGTCCACTCCCTAGCCAAAATGTTCACTTAGACTTACCCAATTATTCGGTGAAAATAGATTAGATATGAAGAGAAAAGGAATGTAATAAAATTATATAATACAATATTACAGGTAAAGAAGGAGGGGAAAAAAATATATATATGGAAAAAATATATATAGAAATCTGAGAAAGAGAGACAAAGAAAGAGAGAGTGTGACAGGGAGAAAGACCAAAAAGATCACACTCAATGGATATTTGCATAAGAGGAATCAAAATGGTAGTAATAATAATAATAATGGTGAAAATAATAAAGAAATAGTAAATAATAGTAATAATAATAAATAAAATTAAATAAAAAATGTATAATAATAATATATACATATACATTCAATATACACATATATACTATACATTCATTCATCCCATCCCTTCCTAGGTAGTCACAGCAATGTTAACTCTCTGACGTTTGATGACGTCATCATCATGTGACCGTGTTTACAACGGTTGTGGAGCCATGCTGCAAACAGAACGCACTACTGGTGTAATCCTCCTGCTTCAGTGTTGACAGCAGCTGGGGAAACATTCTGGATATTCGGTAGAATCTCTTGAGCATCATGGAAGATGTTGTCGTCGCCACCGCTCAGCCAGTATGTTATCCGACGATTTCTATACAAGTTGCCATCCATGTAGAGTCGATCAATGATGAGACGGGCGTTCTTCTTTTTCTTTCTAGCCTCTGTCAGAAACGGGTAAAGCAGCCTCCTCCTACTCATGATCTCAAATGGAAATTGATCACTGAAGGAGTAGTTGGTGTTTTTTAGCTCTTTACCCTTGGACATGACAGCATACTTCATCCTGAAGTCTGTGACTTTGGCCACGATCGGACGGGGCCTCTGCTGGTCGCCTATAGCTTTCCCCAGGCGATGCACTCTGGAGAAGCGAATCGATTCGGCTTCCTCCGACTTCATTTTCAAATTGGTGACTATGAACTCCTTTAGAAGACCCTCAGATTTCTGGTAAGTTTCATTTGGGACTTTTGAAAGTCTGTGTATTATGATATTGTCCCTCGTGCTCCTGCATTGTAGATCGAGAATATCCTTTGCCATGATATTAGTATCCTTCCGAAGTTCACCTGTTAGACACTTGAGGCTGTTAACCTCGATCCTGAGTGAGGCGTTGTCAGCTTTTAATACTTCAATTAAAGAGTTGTTGAACTCCACAGAGGCTTTTAGTTCATTAACATCGGTTGTTAATTGGTCAAGCAAGTCAAGCTTCTTGAGTTGTTGATTTATAGATGATAAAGACTCACAGATGTCAGGCGAGTCTTCCTCGCTGGAGCCCATCTGGAACCGAAGGCGTTTGTCGGTTGGGCCCTGGCCCGGCATTTCGTTTCTATGAAATAATTTATCTATGAATGCTTCCAAACTTCCCACCGTTTCCTCCGCAGGCGAATCCAGTTTGAAAAAATAAGTGTCAAACAATGATCAAACTAATTGTAAAGGCATATTAGGGAGGTAAAGGGCAGAGTGCAGCTCAGCATGTCATGCCATCGGCCATTTTAATCTTCAAAGCCTCATCTTGGTGATGGTACGTAGAGAGCGTTCTTTAATGTCACTGTACGCCGGCGCCCCCCGCTGTCCGTGAGGCATACTTGTGCGTCTCCTCTCTCTTGCGCCAACCCATAGGTGCGCTTCCCGTCTGCCAGCTCCATGCTGTGTCTCTCCGGGTGGAAAGTGTTGTCAAAGTTCTTGAACCGACTCCTGTCGTTGATGACATGGGACGACGCACCTGTGTCCACGATCAGTCCCTTCCTCTGGGCCCGCTGCAGCTGTGCCGGCCTGGCGATGCACGCTGTCCGCGCCCCGAAAGCGAAGTCTTCTTGTCCCGTCATTCTCCGGGCGTCGTCTCGATCCGTCTCACGTCGACCGTCGCCTCCATCGTGTCCGCTGCCGCCATCTTGTCCACAGCCGCCATCTTGTCCGTAGCCGCCGTCTCGTCCATGGCCGCCGTCTTGTCCATGGCCGTCATCTTGTCCATGCGCGTATTGCGCGCTCTGGTCGTGTTTCTTCATGCACGCTCTGTCTGTGTGCCCCGTGGATTTGCAGAAGCTACACCAGACAGTCTTTGTGCAGTCGCCTCTCCGATGGCCTTTCTCTCCGCATCGCCAACACGCCAGTCCCGCCGTGGTCCTGGTCCTCTCCCTTGGCGTCGCTCGGGCCTTCAGCACCCTCTCTCCTGCCTCCGCGGCGGCTGGGTGGGTATCTTCTGAGGCCTCGAAGTTTCTTAACTTGTCCTTGAACTGTCCCAGCGTCATGTCCGCTGAACCGTGTGTTACCAGGAGTGTGAACGGTTTGTACAGCTCCGGTAGTCCCCTCATCACCATCGCCATCATTAGCCCATCGCTTGGTGCTTCTCCTGCACTCTTCAATGCCGTCATGGACTGCTCAGCTCTGATGACGTATTCGGTCACCGTCTCGGTGTGCCCCTTCCTCAGTCCCGTTAGTGTTATGTAGAGGGCCACGACTCGGGTTCTTCCTCGCCCGATGTAATGCTCTCTCAACACCCCCAGGCTTTCTCGGCCTTTGTCTTTAGGAATATCTATGGCTATGGGGCGACAATAATGTGGTCAAGACTCCGAGGCATGGTTTCTATCTTTAGCCTTTGGCGTGGTTTATTCATTCACATGGTATGAGCAGCAGCACATGAGTTCTCCTCTCACTGAGAGGCTGGTGGGGAAAGAGATAGAGGGGGAGGAGACATCTCTTTTTATACTCGCCACCTGGTGGTATCATGAGTGGCTCCGCCTAGAGCGCCCTCTATTGGAAACAGTTATATATGCAGTTCAAGTCAAGTCAAGTCAAGTCAAGTCAAGAGTTTTAATTGTCACGGCATACAGGTATACAATGAAATGCGGGTGGTCTTGCCCGCAACGATGTGCAATACAGTGGTACATATAATAGAATCAAAAGAAGAAAACAACATTGTGCAGTAACAGGTAGCAGGTAACATGGAGTGACATCTCGGTATCTGTACATAGTTATTTACAGAGCATGTGTGACATGCTAGTTAGCTTTGGTAGTGCAATACACTGTTCCTGTTATTCTAATTTAAAGTGTCCTTTCCTTTGGCCATAAGTGTGCGTGTGTGCGACATGAGTGTGTGCCCGCTCATGTTAAAGTGTTAAGTGGCTGCTCGTGTGTGAGCGTGCACAGTGTGCGTGTCGTGTGTGTGTTCATGTGTGCTTGTGTGTGGACAGTTCAATGTTCTGAGCACTCAATGTTCATTGTTCATGGCTCTGATGGCCTGGGGGAAGAAGCTGAGCCTAAGCCACTCTGTCCTAGTAGCTGGGGTTTGCAGGCGTCTGCCTGACCTCAGCAGCTGAAACAGGCTGTTATTGGGGTGGTGAGGGTCTTTCATTATCCTGCAGGCTCTGGATTTGCACCTCTTGTTGTATAGAACCTGCAGGGGGGGTAGTGCAATACCCGTGGTACGCTCGGCTGAGCGCACCACTTTCTGTAGGGCCTTCTTGTCCTGTGCCGTGCTGTTTCCATACCAGGCAGTTATGTTTCCGGTCAGGATGCTCTCTACAGCTCCTGAGTAGAAGGACTGGAGTATCTTCCCCGATACCCCGATACCCGTTAGACAGTTACTAGCAGTCCTACATAGAACCTCTAACTTTAACATACACTATAAACATAAAGTAACATATGGACAGTATACAGGACTTTGCATAACTTTCCATCAGTGAACATGACATTACCTATATGTTTATTATATAAATCAAACCAAAAACATGTTGAGGCACCATGAACCAAATAAGGCTACTAAACATTTTGGTAGTGTCAGAGTCTGGAAATGTCTTTTTTCTAATCCATGCATCTGTAGCTGTTGTGATGTTTCACAGTATGAAATGCAAACGCATTTACAGCATCCTCTGTTTTCCTGGGCCTAACAAAGAATTCAGGCAACTTTGCAGACAAACTCTCACCTTGCACAGCTTTTTAAAAATGTTTTTCTGTGTCCATGTGCGTTTTAATCTTAACAGGTGGGGTACTGCGTCGGGCCGCCATGCCCGTGCACGGAACGCACGCAAATCACGGCACTTTGCGAGTGTCTAGCGGCTCGGGCTGCGTTTTTCGAAAGATCTATTTGTTGCTGTTCGAATGCCACCTCACTCGACCAATTCCGTGCCTTGGTTCTCAAGGTACATGATGATATATCAGGCGATCATCTTTTTACGCACCGCAGGTCTTTGAAACCCAGACGTTTTCATGAATTTCTTTAAAAAAAACGGACGCCCCAGACAAGGCATGAAAAGAGGACATGTCCGGGCAAAAGAGGTTTTGGTCACCCTACTAGCAGTAGCCTGGTGAAGGATGTCGAGGTTTTTTCAATGTATATAATGTATATATTGGGGGAGATGACAGCATCTAAAGGGGCCAGGTCAGAGAGGTAGATGTGCATGGTGGTGGAGGCGGTCGGAGAGAGAGGCAATGTATTTAGCAGCAGACTAAGATAGAGCCCAGGGCATGCCGAGGTCGCCATCAGCACATAAAAACTGATAAGAACAGCAGCAGGCAGAATGGTCAGAGAGAGAGTTTGACATCAATGAAACAGACGTTTTTAATGTATGTGAAGGGGTGAACAGCAGTTGCCATGACAGCGCTTCACATGGCCACAAGAAGAGGGGCGGGGCCTGTCATTGCTATGCCGAGATGATAATGATGATGAATATTGTAAATGTGAGTTTCTTTCCGGGTGTAAGTTAGATCTAGACACGAAGCTGACGTTAGCGGACGTGAATCAGAGACTTCCATCCCTCCCTCACCCTCGTCGGTGGGGAAGGGGAGATGACACATCATCATTAGCTTCGACTAACGGGAGAAAGGTTTTGGCTAACGACAAGGCCTCAGCCACCATTGGACTAAACAGCAGAAGAGACGATAGAATAATGAATTTAGTGTTCCATCAAAGGCTTTTCAAGGACAATACGAAATGGGTAACATCTGAGGCTTTTGTTTATGTAATAAACAACGATTCCAAGAAAGGTACTACGCTGTAAAGTGTCGAATACTTATGGTTACGGATTGCATTAAAGGGGGATGACAAATATTGTACAGCCAGTATGAGAAGACAGAGAGAAATAAACACAACACAGAAACTACACAACGACAACGATGGAGAGGTGATACTGGCTGATTGATCCAAATCTAACACTGGGCTTGCTGGTAGCCTAGAGATAGCCTGAGCTTGCTGGTAGCCAGACACCACAAATTCACCAATGCAGGCTGGCCTGGTGGTAGTGGTTGGTAGCTGGTAGCCTGGAGCTGGCCTGGTGGTGGTGGCTGGTAGCTGGTAGCCTGGCCTGGTGGTGGCTGGTAGCTAGTAGCCTGCAGGCCTGGTGGTGGTGGCTGGTAGCTGGTAGCCTGGGGCAGGCTTGGTGGTGGTGATATAGTCCCCCATTGCTGTGTCCTTGTGTCCTTTGTGTCCTCATATATCAAGTATTTGGCACCACCTTGGGGTATTACATTTTTAAATGTTTCAGTGAATTTCAATATGAACTCCCAATGAACGTTGATATTCAAAGCCATTCAAATACTTCTCCAGGGACATTTGAAACATTTCAGGGATAATGTTTTATTCTTCATCTCTTAATATGTCCATAATAAAGTCACGCAATATTTTAATTAATTAATCAATTAAAATAAAAAAAGGCCTGAAATTGGCTTGAAATAGGACTAGAAATATTTTGGCTGATGCCTGTGTTTCAGGGCCCGTTGTCTCCACAGGCTTATGCAAAGCTGGATGGCTGGGACATCAAGATTAGTGGTGATTGTATCAGCAACAGGATTTATCGGCGCTTGTTTAACTACTCAGACAAATAGAGCATGGCATCCTGCACTGAGAGTTCAAAACACAAATCTGAGTGGAACAACCTTGAAAAAAATGTGTTACCTTCTGCAATCTACTGAGGTTAGGAGTGTTAATTCAGTCTTTGATGCTATTTGTTTTTGTTTGTTTGCATTGCATGGAGAGGAGATAAAATGACAATGAGCCAGAGGAATGTCACTTTTATTTTCATCCACCTTTCCCCTCAAATCACGTCTCGGTACGACCATTCACCTTTGAAATAAAATCAAATGTATGTATTGTGACGAACCTGGTGGTATTCAGACTTTCACGGTTCAAATGTACACACAAGTGCAATATCAACCAATACGAATATTTATTGATTTACAGGCAGAATAATAGTACGATGGGCAAATAGAATGGTCGTAATACGCAAACTGCATGCTACCATGTCCTCCCTCCTCACTCCCCCCCCCCACCCTCCCCCCTCCCTCATCTTTCTCTGCCAAAGACTTTGCGATCTTCTTTGAGGAAAAAGTGGAGAACATCCGCAGCTCCTTCTCCCAACCCCCACCCATTCCAAATGGTGAATCGAGAACCTCATCCTTCACTCTGTCATCTTTCTCTCCCATTACAGAAGCCGAGACCCTGACACTGGTAACGTCGAACCGTCCGACTACATGCCAGCTGGACCGGCTACCCTCCCCACTCCTCCAGACCATAGCACCAGACATCCTCCCATTCCTAACTGCAACCATCAACTCCTCACTCAACTCGGGGGTGGTCCCCACCTCCCTAAAACAAGCCAGAGTCACGCCCCTCGTAAAAAAACCATCCCTGAACCCTACCGTCATAGGCAACTACCGTCCTGTCTCTCTTCTCTCCTTCCTTTCTAAAACACTTGAACGTGCTGAATCCAACCAACTTACTGCTTATCTCTTACAGAATGACCTCCTAGACCCTAATCAGTCAGGCTTCAGGACTGGTCACTCCACAGAGACAGCCCTCATTGCGGTCACAGAGGCACTTCACTTAGCAAAAGCAAAAGGCCTCTCCTCTGTCCTGATTCTCCTAGATCTATCTGCAGCCTTCGACACAGTCAACCACCAGATCCTCCTTGCGGCCCTCGCAGGAATGGGAGTGGCTGGCTCTGCGCTGACATGGCTGTCATCATACCTCAATGACCGCTCCTACCAAGTGTCATGGAGAGGGACCCTGTCGGCCACCCTCCCCCTGCGGATGGGTGTCCCCCAGGGCTCGGTTTTAGGACCCCTTCTCTTCTCCCTCTACACTAAATCACTGGATAACTGTAAGAGACCAAGCAGCCAGACAAGGAGGACACAGTGGTTTTGCCAAAAAATAAGGGTTTTATTTTACCCATTTCAAAAACAGCCAAAGAATAAGGGTTTTATTTACCCATGCAAAAACATAATTTAAATATAACATAAATGGTCCAAATAATACAGCAGGACAAAACCAGACCTGAACAGAACGGAAGACAATGACAACTAAGAACTCAAAACTATATATAGGCCCTGGCCAGATACATCTAATCTAAGTGGGCTAATTGATAATTAATATTTTACTAAATAATATCTTACACTTCTAATGAATCTAACAAACAATAAACACACAACACACAACACAACTACCAAACTGCACAACTAATAATCTTAATTAATAAGGAAATACATATAAGGAAACTAAATTACAATACAATAAACCCCCCCGGCATCTCCCGCAACATGGTTTGGTCCACCCCCCCCCCCCCCCCCCCCCCCCCCCCCATCCGGCCATTTAGGACCGATCAGTCACAGCTGCTCTGTTTGCCCAGAGTGGGGATGGCTGGCTGCAGAGTTGGAGAAAACAAACAATGAACAACATGCATGCACTTAACCATGTAAGTCAAATAATAAAGAATGGATATGATATCAGTACGCAAGTCTATGTGTTGTGTGTCATTATGTGAAATAGAAATTGTGTATGTGTATCATGAATGTAAACGTGTACAAACAATACGGTTAACATGTGCGGGTGCGGTGCACAGACGTATCCGTCACATACTCCCCCTCCTCTGGAAGCCCGCTGGCACAGCGGGACAGGTAGTCATCAGTCACATTGTCCTTGCCCGGGATGTGGAGGACACGGAATCTGTAGGGCTGCAGGTCGAGATACCAGCGAGTGATCCGGCTGTTGGAATCTCTCATCCTCTCCATCCATGTCAGCGCCTTGTGGTCAGTCTCCAGAATGAACTCGCGTCCCAGAAGATAGTACTTCAGAGAGGAAATGGCCCATTTGACTGCCAGACACTCCTTCTCGATGGTGGAGTACCTCGTCTCTCTAGGAAACAGCTTCATACTGATGAAAACCACGGGGTGTCGGTCATCAGGCGGGCCCTGCAGAAGGACGGCCCCTACACCCCGATCTGAGGCATCAGTCTGTAGAAAGAAAGTCTTAGTAAAATCTGGGCAACACAACACAGGGTCACTCCTTAAAGCTTGCTGAAGGTCTTTAAAGGCCAAAACAGCCTCTTCTGTCCACCTCAACGGGTTAGGACAGTTCTGGCTGAGCATGTCAGTGAGGAGGGCAGCCCTGGCAGAGTAGTTGGGCACAAATCTATGGTACCAACCTGACATGCCCAAAAATGACCTCAACTGCTTCCTGGTTTGTGGCAGGGGACACTGCTGAATGGCTTGGACCTTGTGGACCTGAGGCCGGCAGACCCCGTTCCCGATGACATATCCCAGGTACTCGGTCTCGACTCTGGCGAATGCACATTTGGAGGGGTTGATGGTGAGGCCAGCCTCCTTGAGACACTGAAAGACTCTCTTCAGGTGTCCCATGTGATCTGTCCAGGTGTTGCTATAAACAACAATGTCATCCAGATAGGCTGAGGCAAACTCTGACAATCCACTGATGACCCCATCCATGAGCCGCTGGAAGGTGGCCGGCGCACCATGCAATCCAAAGGGCATCACTGTAAAGTGGAACAGGCCCCACTGTGTCCGGAAAGCAGTAAGCTCACAGGACTTGTGGGAAAGGGGAACCTGCCAATATCCTTTACATAGATCAATGGTAGTCAAATATTTGGCTTGACCCAGACGGTCAATCAGGTCATCGATGTGGGGTGTTGGGTAGGAATCAAATTTTGACACTGAATTCAAATAACGAAAGTCAATACAGAACCTGATCGATGCATCCTTCTTTGGAACAAGAACAATGGGATTGCACCACTCACTTCGGGACTGCTCGATGATGCCAAGGGACAGCATGAGGTCAATCTCCTTCTTGAGGGACTCTAGCAAGCGTTCAGGAATGCGATAACTCATGCGTTTAACAGCAGCATTGTCCTTCAGCACAATCTCATGTTCTACTACCTGTGTACGGCCAGGGTTCTCCTGGACCACCGCTGGATCACATACAGCTTGTACCTGAGCCTGTCGTTCTGGCGACATATGGTGTAGATCCAGGACAGGCGAGGTAGGCTCCGGTAAGTACTGCTCTCCAGCATCATCCTCCTCTACCCTCCGGATCAGCAGCACTGGTAGACTGTCTGGTGGCTTTGGTCGGGGGACCCACTCTCTCAGTAGGTTGACATGTAGGTTCTTGGTAGAACGGCCACGACCTGGGGTGGAGATTTGGTAAGTGGTGGAACAAAGTTTCTTGATTACCTTGAAGGGCCCTTGCCATTTTGCTAGCAGCTTGCTTTCCTCAGTAGGTAGCATGACCAGCACTTCCTGGCCTGTTTCAAAGCTCCTCTCCCCGGCAGACCGATCATACAAGGTCTTTTGCCGTCGCTGGGCCACCACCATACTCTCCTGGGCCAGAGCAGACATCCTTGTCAGCTTCTCCTGCATCTGAATCACATAAGAGACAACATCACAGGGTTCGTTTACCTCCTGGTCCCTCTGCCAGACATCCTTCAGGAGTGAAAGAGGCCCCCTTACCTCATGTCCATACATCAACTCAAAAGGTGAATAGCTGGTAGAGGCCTGTGGTACTTCTCTGTAAGCAAACATCAGATATGGGAGCCACTGGTCCCAATCAGAACCAGAGTCACTGACAAACTTGCGGAGCATCTGTTTTAAGGTCTGATTGAAACGCTCGGTTAGACCATTGGTCTGTGGATGATATGGTGTTGTTCTTAAGCTTCTGATGCCCAACAGCTGGTATACATCCTTCAGGAGCTTGGACATGAAATTTGTGCCCTGGTCCCTAAGTATTTCCCGGGGGAACCCTACCCTGGAGAAGAACTGCACCAGACAGAATGCAACAGTCTTGGCTTTGACTGACTTGAGGGGGAACACTTCAGGATATTTTGTGGCATAATCTGTAATGACTAGCAGAAACCGGTTACCAGACTTGCTCTTTTCTAGTGGACCGACCACATCCATACCTAGTCGTTCGAATGGAGTGCCTATAACTGGTAATGGCTGGAGAGGTGCTTTGGCATAGTCCCGCTTTGCGGTCAACTGGCATTGAGGGCAGCGCCGACAGTAGGCAGCGACATCTCTATGTAGGCCAGGCCAAAAAAATTGTCTCTGTATGCGGGCAGTGGTTCTATGCTTTCCTAGGTGGCCAGCCCAGGGAATGCAATGTCCCAGATCAAGTATTACTTCCCGGGTTGCTTTTGGAACCACCATCTGCTCAGTGGACTTAGTCTGGCGATAAAGGATACCTCGCTGTAAAAAGTAGTTATCAGGGCCACTCTCAAGTCCAGCCTCAACTTTCCCTCTCCCTTTAGCCTTGGATAAACAGCCAACTAGGCTGGGGTCTGCTTGTTGCATGTCAATAATGTTGGTCGGTATTCTAAAGCCTAGGGGAAGCTCTGGGTTTGGTTCACCTTGGGGATGGACAACAGTACCTTGAAACTTCTCTCCTCGACTTCCGGTATGAGAGCAGACGGGTAACACACGTGCGATAGAGCTCCTGGTCAAATGAGCGAAAAAACGGATAAAAAAAGACCCGAAAAGTAATTAAAAAGGAAAATGCACACGAGAAGTAAGGAAGAGACAACGATTGTGAAGGAAATAGAAATGGAGAACATACGAGAAGGAGAGAATCTGAAGAAACAGAATCCCTGAAGCGAAGCCGAGAAAAGCCAGGCGGAAGAAGGGGGAGGTACCGCTGAGGCAGACACGGGAATGCCAGGATGGGCCGTGATCATGCAGGCCGGGATACTGGAGAACATAACAGCGGCGATAAAACTGAACACGGACACGATAAGGAATGATATTGGGAAGCTACGGGAGGAATTGAGGAAGGAACAGGAGGACTTCAGAGGTGAAATGAATACAGAAATCAAAAGGGTGGAGGAGAAGATGGCGGAACAGGACAGAAACGTGACCGAGTTACAGACTAGGACGGCACACGCAGAGGAATGGAACACGGAGATACACGAGGTATTAACATGTGTGATTCAGAAACAAGAACAGATGGAGACAAAGATGTCGGACATGGAGGGGAGGTCACGGAGAAATAACATCAGAATATGGGGGGGGGAAAAAAGAATATGTGGACTGAAAGAAGGAGTCGAAGGGGAATCGGTGACCCTATATGTGGAAAAGCTTATCAAAGAACAACTGAAGGAAACGGGACTGGAAAAAATGGAGATACAGAGGGCCCACAGGGCGTTGGCTCCGAGACCATAACCGGACAGACCTCCGAGGGCGGTGATTATTAACTTTCTGAGATTCGAGGTTAAGGAATTGGTACTCAGAACCGCGTGGACCAAGAAGATTGAAATCGAAGGGAAAAGACTATCATTTGATCACGACTACTCGACAGCGGTAGCGATAACACGCAGGTCCTACGCGGGACTGAAGAAAACCCTGAAAGAAAACGGAATGAGATTCCAGTCACCCATGACCTCGCTAAGGATTCACTGGGAGGAAGGGGCGGCGACGTACGCGACGGCACGAGAAGCGGAGCGAGAGATGAGACGGCGAGGGATGCGGATGACGGAGGACGGAGAAGGAAGGAGGCGGGAGGACCAGACGCGGAGCTTGCAGCAGAGATTGGAGGGAGCCCGCAGGTGGATCAGAGTGGGAGACCGAAACCGGAGAGAGGAGAGAGGAGAAGGCCGAGGTGAAACGTGACGGAGCGAGGACGGAGACGGATGAGGAGGCCAGACGGAGAGGAGGCGGGAGGAGGCGAACGGATGAGTACACGCACAAGAGATTGAAAAAACTATTCAAATAGAGACAAAGTATAGAAACTGAAATAACATATGCATAAGCACACATTCCCAGATAGAGGCAGGATATAGAAATGAACGTAACGTATACATGGACACATAATACACAAGCTGATGGAGGAAATAAATGGAAATATAACTAGGTTTGATAGGCGAGACACAGAACATACTGAAACAGATACATAGACACACGCTGTGAGTAACACAGTTGGGAGGGATTAAGGGGATAAATGGACATCACATAGAAAATAGAGGAGAGGAAAAGAAAGTAATAAGGGGTACACGGGAGACACCGCACACGGATATGGGAGAAAGGAGGGACAATGAAACATATGAGTCACATTGAGAGGGACCAAGAAAAGAGGGTCTTTGATCAAAAGGAAGGACAGAGCGCTTTTGACCAGGAGCTCGAAAGCAAAAAAAAAAACAGTAAGAAAGCTGGACAAATATGACGAGCGATTGGGGGCAAGGGTTTCAAACCCCCAAGCCGTCAGGAGGGGGCCCCTCGCTAGGAGGGCAATTACCCCTCACCCACCAGCAGGGGACAGGGGGGGACACAGGGACCCCCCGAACGCCTTGGGAGCACTTTATGTAAAGTTTATGTTTTATATTTATGTTAATCATTATATGTATTCGGTGAAGAGAGTGGAGGCTCCAACCGGAGGGGGGAATGAGTGTGACATGGGGGGGACTGACAGACGAAAGAAGAAGAAAGATGACAAGGGTTAAAGGTATAAAAATGATGTCGTTAAACGTTAATGGAATGAATAATGCGATAAAAAGGGGCAAAGTGATGTTGAAATGTAAAAAAAGTGAGATGGAAGTGATTTTTCTGCAGGAGACACATTTGGTAGCACAGGGTCATGAGAAACTGAAGAGATTTGGATATGAAAATGCATACTATAGTTCCTTTGAACAAAACCCGAGGAGAGGAGTAATCACGTTAATCAAAAACACAGTCAAATTTGAATTGATCAAGGAAGTAAGAGACAAGGAGGGAAGGTTTGTTCTGGTGAAGGGGAAAATGGAGGGCCAAATGGTTACGTTAGTAAATGTTTATGCACCCCCAGAGAGTGAGAGGGATTTATATGAGACCATTTTTTATATGATAGTGATGGAACTAGAAGGGATATTGATATGTACGGGAGATTTTAACGTAGTACTGAATCACGACCTAGACACCACGAGTACTAGAAAAGGACGGGCACCCATCAGTAGATATATGAATATTCAGATGACGGAAATGGGAATTACAGACGTTTGGAGGGGGATGCACGCCATGGACAGGGAATACACACATTACTCACACCCACACGTGACATATGCGAGAATAGACTACTTTTTGATGACGACGGGGGACAGTTACAGGGCACGGGAGAGCAGTATAGGAGTGGCGGACATATCGGATCACAGTGCCATATATCTGACAGTAGATCTAGAAGGGAGATGGAGGAACACGATTTGGAGACTAAATGTAGGAATATTAAATAACAAAGGGGTGGTGAGTCAGATCAAGGAGGAGATAGCCAGATATAAGGAAGAAAATTACAACGGGGCGGTAGACCCGAACATTCTATGGGACACACTGAAGGTAGTGATACGGGGGAAATTGATGGAAAAAACAGCAATGCTGAAGAAGGCCAGAACGGAGACATATCACAATCTGATAGGGAAGCTGAAGAAGCTAGAGGGGAGACACCAGATATCAAAAGAACAGGAAACGCTCGGAGAAATCAAAGAAGTAAAGGCCAGGATAAATAGGGAATTATTGACGGAAATAGAAAAGAAAGCGAGGTTCATGAAACAAACGTACTATGAAGGGGGACCAAAAGCGACCAGACTGTTGGCTAGGAGAATTAGAACGCAACAGAAGTTGAACACGATACACACAATAAGGGATACAAAGACTAATGAAATATTGAGGGACCCAGCTGAAATAGAGAGGACATTTAGAGAATACTATGAGAAATTATACACACAGCCAAAAGCAGCGGGAGAAGAGGAAATAGAAACATATCTGGAGAAGCTAGAGTTACCATCGATAGGGAAAGAACAGAATGAAGAATTAAATAAAATAATTACGGAACAAGAACTGGAAGAGGCAATTAGTAGAGCTAAAAACAACAAGTCTCCGGGGAGCGACGGATTCCCATCGGAATTCTACAAGACATTTAGAACTGAATTAGCACCCATGTTAGGGGCGGCGTTCAGACACACGATGGAAGAGGGGAAAATGCCCCCCTCGTGGAAGGAAGCCATAATCACCACGATACCGAAGGAAGGGAAGGATAGGGAATTATGTAGTAGTTTCAGACCTGTCTCCATACTTAACGTAGATTACAAGATGTATACATCGATAATATCAAAAAGATTTGAGACGTTTATGCCAGACATTATAGATGAAGATCAAACTGGATTTATTAAAGGGAGACAGACACAGGACAACGTGAGAAAGACATTACACATAGTAGAGGAGATACAAAAACAAGGGGGTAGCGCGGTACTGATTAGCCTAGATGCAGAAAAAGCGTTCGACAGTGTGAGCTGGACATTTTTATATAAAACATTGATGAGGTTCGGACTGAACGGGAGGGCAATGAAGATGATCAAGGCGCTATATCAAGAACCGACAGCGAGGGTTAAGGTGAATGGCAGCTTGACGGATAGAATCAGATTAGAGAGGGCTACCAGACAGGGATGTTGTCTCTCACCGACGCTCTTTGCCGTTTTCATAGAACCACTGGCACAACTGATCAGACAGACCGAGGACATCAAGGGAGTAAGGATAAAGGGAACGGAATATAAACTAGGCCTATTTGCAGATGACGTGATAGTATACATGAGGCAACCAGAAAAGAGCTTCCCGGCACTGATGGATCTACTGAAGGAATATGGCCACTACTCAGGATACAAACTAAACGTGACATGGAACTATTCTCCAACGACGGAAATTAGAGAACAGTACGGGATAAGATGGGACATGGACAAGATTAAATACTTAGGGGTGAACATCACGAGAGGGGTGGAGAAACTGTTTGAGGCGAATTATACACAGATAAATCAGAACATCAAGAGAGACTTAGAGAGATGGACAGTAATGCCCTTGGACTTCAATTCAAGAATAGAGGTCATTAAAATGAACATACTATCAAGGTTACTGTACCTATTCCAGTCACTACCGATACAAATACCACAGAATCAATTCAGGGAGTGGGACAGACTGATATCGAGGTTCATATGGGCGGGGAGAAGACCACGGGTCAGATATAAAACACTACAACTACCAAAGGAAGAGGGAGGGATGGCAGTACCCAGCCTACAAGATTATTACTATGCAGCACAACTGAGAGCAGTGACGTGCTGGTGTAACGACAGATAGGAGGCAAGATGGAAAGACATTGAAAAAGAAGGGGAGGGATACAAGGTACAAGCTCTGGTGGGAGATAGGGAACTATTTAAAGAAAAAGAGGGACTATTAGATCCAATCACCAAATGCACCTTGACCATATGGAACAGAGTAGTAAAAACACACAAATTGGAGAAGCAGTCAGGGGTCCTGAGATGGGTAGCACATGACAAGAGATTCAAACCAGGGAGGTTAGACCATGGATTCAGAAGGTGGGAGAGGGGGGGGGGCAACAGCGATATGCAAAATGATAGAGAAGGGAGAAATGCAGACACTACAAAAATTAAAGGAGAAATTTGGACTAGAAAACAGGGACCACTTCAGATATCTACAGGTTAGAGACTACTACAACAAAGAAATAAGGGGGGCCAAAGACGAGGAACAGAATGGAATAATAAAGATGATAGTATGGGCATACGAAGGGGGGCAAGGAAGAGTAATATCAGCAATATACCGGGCTATAATGACCAGCAAGGGACACACGACCGATTATATAAGGGAGAAATGGGAGAGAGAACTAGAGATAGGAATAACAGGGAAGGAATGGGGGAACATATGCGAGGTACAACATTCAACAACAGGATCGAGAATATGGAAAGAATTTGGATGGAAAAACATAATCAGATTCTTTATAACCCCAGAGCTGAAGGGAAAATATGCACCAACACAAAAAGCATGCTGGAGGATGTGTGGGAAGGAGGGGGCAAATCACACGCACATATTCTGGGGATGTCAGAAGCTGAAGGGGTATTGGGAGGAGATAGGGGAAGCAATGATCAGAATATTAGGATACGGGCTACCACAAACAGGACTGGTGCTTTACTTAGGAGACCTGACACACGAGGGAATACAAGGGGGGGACAAATATTTAATAAAGATAATGTTGATAGCGGCCAGAAAAGCAATAATGAGACTGTGGTACAAGGAAGACCCACCGACAATAGCAAAATGGGTAGGAATAGTGGAAGAAATACAGGATATGGAAAGGATAACACACATGCTGAGGTTACAGGAAGAGAAATTTGGGGAAAGATGGGGAAAGTGGGAGGATTATAAAAGGAACGAGAACGACATCACAGAGGTAGAACCAAATGCAACACAAGAGGGCGAAGGGTAAAGGAGGAAAGATGTTCAACGAGGGTCTATGAACCCATGTCACACACCTGTGCTTTAGTTAGTATTTTCTATTTTGTTTTTGGGATATTACAATTGCTGAATGCTTTTATACCTTATTATTTATGTCTGTTTAACGGTGTGATATTAAATATTCAGGGATGATGTGGTTTGTGTATGGGTGAACCAAAAGGCAAAGTGAAAGTTAATAAACAAGAGAAAAAAAAGAAAGGACGAAGGATAAGGGAAGAAAGAAGCTCAAGGAGGGTCTCTGGACCCAGATCACACATACAAGCCTTAGTCAGCATTTATCATCTTTGAGTAGGAATTACCTGTTTATGCCTGTTTAAGGGAGATACACAATCAGCCTTTGTATCAAATACCTAGAAAACAACAGTAGGGGAACCAGACAACTAACCATGTGATACCCATGTAAATATTTATGTGCACTGTTTTTTCTTTTTGTTTTTATTGTGATGCTAGTCTCTTTATTTTTTATTATTTATTTTTTGTAAGTGCTGTCTGTCTAAAAACTGTTAATAAAAAATTTAAGTTTAAAAAAAAAGAAACTTCTCTCCTCTCCTTTGCTTGCGGGGTTTCCGTGGTTTACCTGGTTCTGCCCCCACCTCTACATCATAGAAGGGCAGCACAGCAAGTGTCTGATCAGGTTCGGTCGTCTGCTTAGCCTGAGCTCGGGTGAGGGCAGCATTGCAGGTCTGACGGGACTGCAGCAAATCAAACAGCACCGGCAAGTCGTTTCCTAATATGACAGGAAAGGGTAGGTTATTGGAAATGCCAACAGTGAGCAGGTAAGCTTGTCCCTGTACCTTAATATACAGATCAGCAGTGGGGTATGCCTTTTCATCCCCGTGCACACAACATATGGGAACGGTTTCTGAGGTGCGCACTTGATGGAGTGGTACATACTGCTGATGAACCAGAGTTTGTGCACTACCCGTGTCAATCAACGCCCTGAGCTCCTGGCCATTGATTTCCACTGTGATCTCCCTTGTGGGCTGCTCATACTTCCACTCGGGCTCAGTCCTGTATCGTGGAGCATAGCATAACTGGGTCAGCTTGACAGGGTTTTTAGGGCACATGGGCTTGTTATGCCCCTCCTGCCCACACAGATAACAAACAGGCACTTTTGGGCTGGAGTATCTGACAGTCATTGGCGGGTTTCCCCTTTGGGGAAACTTACCCACATCGGTGGATGCTTGGCGAGTGGCCTGCGGGAATGAACCCGGTCGCCACGGCTCCTTGGCTACCTTCCATGCAGCATTGGTCCACAGTTGGTTATTCCGTCTGGCGGCCACAAAGATGTCAGCCAGACGAGCTGCTTCTGCTGCCGTGCCAGGGTCATGTTCCCGGATCCACACCTGTAGCTCAGGGGACAACATTCTCAGAAACTGTTCCAATATCATGGTTTCTCCAATGTCCTTCCCAGTCTTGCCTTTAGGCTGGAGCCATTTGTCATACAGTTCTTTTAGCCTTACATAAAGCTCTTTAGGGGTCTCATTGGACTGCACCTCCCATGATCGAAACCTCTGTCTGTATGTTTCTGGGTTAATATCATACTTCTGGAGAATGGCTGTTTTGACTTGGTCATAATCAAGTGAGTCATCAGCATCCATGTTTACATAGGCACTCCTGGCCTTACCAGTGAGTAGAGGACCCAGTCGAAAGGTCCAATCTGCTTTATGCCACCTACAAACACCTGCAATGCGCTCAAAAGTTACTAGAAAATGTTCAATATCATCTGAATCAGTCAATTTTTCCAGTCTGGGTTCCTGGGGAACTCGATACTGACCAGAGAGGCTGCCCGTGTGTTGGCTGGCTCCAAACAGTAACTCTGCCTGTGAGGAGTCACGCTGTGGTTCCACGCCTGTAGGTGAGTCCTCTGGGGGTGGTAACGTGGCTGGGAAGGTACGTGCTGTGACTTCCAACTGAAGTAGAGAGAACTGGTACTGGATGTCTTTAACCCACTGCCCTTGCCTTGCCGCTTCTTCCTCCATTCGGGTCTCCCTGACCTGTTGCTGGCCCATAAAGGCTTGGAGGATGTTGGATAGGTCTGTTAGGGTGGGTTCTCTACTGACACCTCCAGGTGGCTCACCGGCCCCTCCAGTTGCTCCAGGTTCTTCCCCATCATCGTTTTCCACATAGTCTTCTGGTACAGCCGACCGCTGCCCGGGGTTCCCCCTTTCCCTTCCTCGTGGCATTTTCTTCAGGGAAGCAAGGGAGAAAAAAAATTAAAATAGTAATTCCAAAAAAAAAAAAACACCGTCCTCGGCGTGCTGATCCCACCGCTGTCACCATTTGTAAGGGACCAAGCAGCCAGACAAGGAGGACACAGTGGTTTTGCCAAAAAATAAGGGTTTTATTTTACCCATTTCAAAAACAGCCAAAGAATAAGGGTTTTATTTACCCATGCAAAAACATAATTTAAATATAACATAAATGGTCCAAATAATACAGCAGGACAAAACCAGACCTGAACAGAACGGAAGACAATGACAACTAAGAACTCAAAACTATATATAGGCCCTGGCCATATACATCTAATCTAAGTGGGCTAATTGATAATTAATATTTTACTAAATAATATCTTACACTTCTAATGAATCTAACAAACAATAAACACACAACACACAACACAACTACCAAACTGCACAACTAATAATCTTAATTAATAAGGAAATACATATAAGGAAACTAAATTACAATACAATAAACCCCCCCGGCATCTCCCGCAACATGGTTTGGTCCACCCCCCCCCCCATCCGGCCATTTAGGACAGATCAGTCACAGCTGCTCTGTTTGCCCAGAGTGGGGATGGCTGGCTGCAGAGTTGGAGAAAACAAACAATGAACAACATGCATGCACTTAACCATGTAAGTCAAATAATAAAGAATGGATATGATATCAGTACGCAAGTCTATGTGTCATGTGTCATTATGTGAAATAGAAATTGTGTATGTGTATCATGAATGTAAACGTGTACAAACAATACGGTTAACATGTGCGGGTGCGGTGCACAGACGTATCCGTCACAGTAACATTATCACGTCTCATGGCTTCTCCTACCATTGTTATGCCGACGATACTCAACTCTTCCTCTCCTTCCCTCCCTCAGATATCCACGTCTCTGAGCGGATCTCGGCCTGTCTGTCCGCATCTCCGCCTGGATGACGACTAACCACCTCAAACTGAACCTAAGCAAAACAGAATTGCTCCACCTGCCGGCCAAATCCTTCGCCCTGACCGACCTTTCCATCACAGTCGAGAATGCAGCTGTGACCGCGTCCCCGACCGCCAAGAACCTTGGTGTTGTCCTCGACGACCAGTTGAACTTCTCTGCTCACATCCCAGCGACAACCAGAACCTGCCGATTCCTCCTGAGCAACGTCAGAAGGATCCGCCCCTTCCTGACAAAAGAAGCCACCCAACTCCTCGTCCAATCAACAGTCATCTCCTGCCTCGACTACTGCAATGCACTGCTCGCTGGCCTCCCGGCCACTGCCACTAAGCCTCTTCAACTCATTCAGAACGCAGCGGCCCGCCTGATCTCAAACCTACCGAAGTCGGCCCATGTCACCCCACTTCTTAGGGACCTGCACTGGCTCCCCATTGCTGCACGAATCCGCTTCAAGGCCCTCGACCTAGCATACCGTGCGGCAAAGGGAACCGCTCCCGCCTACCTCCGGTCAATGGTCTCTAACTACACACCCTCAAGACCCCTACGCTCTGCATCTTCTGGCCGCCTCAGACCTACTCCTATCCAAGCTCCGGGAGTCGCCTATTCTCAGTCCTTGCCCCACAATGGTGGAATGAACTACCCACCCCAGTTAGGACAGCCGAAACAAATCCAATCTTTCGCCTTCGACTAAAGACGCACTTCTTCAACCATTATCTGAATTAAAAAAATAATAATAATAATCTAACCCTAACTAACCGTACTGTCATGCACTTGTCCTAATAAACTAACCTACACTGTAGCACTCAACACTTTGATGAACATTGTTGCTCAACTGATAGAGTTGTGCCCTTCCTGATGGCTTGTCGTACAGAACATGTAAGTCGCTTTGGATAAAAGCGTCAGCTAAATGACTAAATGTAAATGTAATACAGTCCAATGGTCAAAACACAACAGGCTCTCGCATGGCTGCCTAGTTATAGTTGAAAGTGTAGGTGCAAGATTATTAAGTGACAGGCAAGGGGTTGTTTGGAGGGGGTCCGGCACGTCCCCCTCCACGGCAGATTTTTTTTAATTTAATGAACACCTGTACGTGCAATTTCCTGCAATATAGAGCCTTCAATCTTGACCATACCACAGTGAATACCACGATCACAACACCAGAGGGAGCTCCACAAATCATGTTAAACCCAGATTCGGCTCAAACAAGGGACTAAACACGTTTCGCAATTATGCCACATCAATGTGGAACGCCCTACCTAAAGCTGTAAAGGAATGTGAATCACTACCCACTTTCAAAACCACTCTCAAAGAACACCTACGGGAGACTGCAATTCGAAACTGCCCGCTGTAAATGTCCTAACCCAACCCCCTCCAATGTACAGTAATTTACCTAGTATGGTTTTGTCAATATTCCAATGTACAGTTTTGCTTGTTTGTACAGTGTCCCCCCCCCCCCCAACCCCCTCCAATGTACAGTAAATTACCTAGTATGGTTGTCAATATTCCAATGTACAGTTTTGCTTGTACAGTGTTTCCCCCCCCAACCCCTCCTACCCACCCAACCCCACCCAATCATACTGTACTGTACCCATTCTGCAATCTGTTATTGATTGATAAAAAAATGTATTAACATATTGCAGAATGGGTACAATACAGTACGGCTCGATACACACAATTGTTAAAGGGATGCAGACCAGAGAAAGACTTTTGTCTTGTTTACATCAGGGTCCCCCATTTTCAATTCATAATGAATTGTAAGTAAGGATGCAATTAACACCGTGCAATCCATTATTTGTGGATCCCGCCCTTTAAGTCTTTGAGATATTAGGCTACTAGGGTTCTCACTTTGCTTTTTGGTGTACTGAAAAATGCTCTGATGTCTGTATTCTTTCTTTTTTCTGCCATGTTACCTGGTTGGCTGGACACACACACACACACACACACACACACACACACACACACACACACACACACACACACACACACACACACACACACACACACACACACACACACACACACACACACACACACACAGTGTGTATTGTATGTATTGAGCCGTACTGTATTGTACCCATTCTGCAATCTGTTAAATAAAGTTTTCATTCATTCATTCATTCATAGATGGGCTTCCATCATTCTGTAATTCATTCTTCTTTTATTTTCATTTCAGGTATTGTACCTTAAGATAATTGAAGGCTGGCATCTGTAAATGCAGATATAAGTACTTTATTCTTATTTTATTATCATTATTATTATTATTATTATTATTATTATTATTATTATTATTATTATTATTATTATTATTATTATTATTATTATTATTATTATTATTATTATTATTATTATTATTTTCTTTCCAATGAAATGAAAATCAGAAAATAAGTGGTATTTGATGGAAAATATGAAAGGCAATGCTTGAAGGAAAATGGACTTCGGAAATACGTTTTTTATTTACTGTTCCGTAAAAGTCTTGTCGAATGTAATGTTTTATGTTTTGTGTGGACCCCAGGAAGACTAGTTGTTGTCATGCAACAGCTAATGTGGATCCTAATAAACTCAAACTCTAATGGGCTTCGATCTACCAGGTAGCTAGCTTAGCTAGTCAACCACACACACACTGGTTGATGTTACTACAGTAGCTAGCTAGCAAACGTCAGTTAACAGCTAGCTAACATAAATAGTGATTTGTAATTCAATGCAGCGAAAAAAGAGAAGGTGATGATTATAAATGTGTTTTATTGTATTGAGTGGTAGAAGTAAAGACATGTCTAACATAATCCTTTGTTTGAACAACTTACTGGAAAAGTCTGCCACCAATGACAGACTCTGTCGCCTGTGACACACACACACTCAGCCTGTACCTGCAGCAGCATGCGCCGCTGACTGCTGGGGGAGGGACCGTGGGACCGCTCAAACCATTAAAATGTGGGGGGCAGGGGGGTCACAATCTTTGGAAACTTAAAAACTCGCTATTAAGTGTCATTGCGTATTATTAATTTGATTGAAATTACGTAGTTATGTTTACAGTTATATATTGGGGGGGTGCAAAAGCATAAGTTTGCTCCCCCAAGTTCAATTGTGGGGATGCACCTGCTCTGTTTGCTCCATTGCTCAGGCGCCTGTGGGCTCTCGTACAAAAATTGTTGTTCAATACTCAGAGTAGTCGTCCGGTCCAGGGTCAGTACACAAGGGGGTTTCTCAGCCAGTGTAGGGTCCAGTACACAATGAACACCTTCTCGCCTTCACCTCTCCTCTCACTACCTCTCACCTCACAAAACTCATACAACAATCTCTCTCTCACTACAATAACTCCAACCTCACCTCCACTCAACTCACCTCCACTCAACTCACCTCTCTCTAACCTAGTGTATTTGTAGTGTGTGTATCTGGGGTGTGTGCGTGTGAGATGTGGGTGAACTAATGATGCACAGGTGTGTTCTTTCAGTACTAATCAGCTACCTAATTGTTTCCACTCCTTCCATGGCAGTAATATCTCCCGTCCTTCACATATCCATGAGAGGAGGGGTGATATCTGCCACAGTATATTGTCTGAGATCAGAAGGCATTGCCCCCATGGGCTGCACAGTCAAGAAGAAACATCAATGGACCAATAACAAAAACAAAACCACCATGAAATCCAGATATGCAACACTCCCACTCCCTTTCCCCTCACATCACGTCTCGGTACGACCATTCACCTTTCCCCTCACATCACGCCTCAGTACGACCATTCACCTTTTCCCTCACATCACGTCTCGGTACGACCATTCACCTTTCCCCTCACATCACGTCTTGGTACGACCATTCACATTTTCCCTCACATCACGTGTAGACTACTATATAAGGCTACTGGACGTTTCTTTTTTTCCTCATAGCTTCCCTTAGATGCTACATAATCTTTAAGCCTGGTCGACATGCATGTGTGGTATGCCTGTGAAGGACAGATAATTCAGCTTAGCGAGGAGGAGACCGACAACCATGCTGGTTCAGACGCAGAGCTTACATCAGCGACTCCTTGCAGGCAGGGCTTCATGTGGCATGGCTAACTCACTGACCCGTGTCTTTTGCTGCTGTTGATGTTACTGCATCATGCTGGTCCAATGTACACAAACTGCGCCAGAGCAATAGAATTATTCACTTTATTCCTTCTAGATTTCATCTGAAGTCATGGAATCAATCATGGAATAATTCCATCTGACCCGGGGTGGGATAAGCGCTCCAGAGAACTGCATCGACTTCCATGTTATGTTGAGAATGTTATGCCATTCGAATACCATCAATTGAGTACCTCAGACGAAGAACCATCTAAGTCTGTTTTAGGTTTTCAGAGGAACAATGTTTTCTAAATGTATTATGTAAAAATAAGTGTTGTGTAACTCATAGTTAAAGGCAGTTGAGGTTGAGTACTTGTACTGATGTATCACATTAAGTGATTTAGATTAACTTCACAACTGTAAATACATGGGCTGTCCAAAGAAATGTCTAAACTGACTTATAAGGTTCTTCAGTGCAAGGGTTTAGAAACCGCCAGTATTCCAAACATGATAGTGATAAATCATTTGCATAACTTAAAGGCCAACTTGCATGTTGTATTTTTGTTCAATAAACAATGTGGACTAGGCCAACAGTGACTTTCATGAAGAAGGAAAAGAAAATTATTGAAATTGACCCAGTTTTAGCGTTTTTATCAAACATTTTGTCTGCCCAACACAATCACCACGCACGTGGATATTTTAATCAATGGTTCATAACGTGCGCGTGTGATCGAAATGATGTCGTCACAACAGGTGCAGGGCACCAGGGGGCTCTGAGAGTCACACACAGCTAGTGGCAGGCACTGCAGGCAGAGAGCCTTGCTACTACTAGCCGAATGAAAATGTATCTGTTTCACCTAACAACACTATTGCTCCGTGATCATAGCCATCCATCTCTAAAGCTAACCTATATTTGTAAAAGCCACAACCACGTTACCATATTTGTAATAATGTAAATCATTGTGTCGTTGTACATATTGTGTATACACCGTTAGAAGCTAACATAGCTTAGCTTGGTAGCTATTGTGCTAACAACATATCCCGACGTCCGGCTCGCTGGCCGGCATGAACGCCCGACCCAAAATGGTTCTCTCCTCTCTGTACACCCCCGTCCCCACAGGTACCCTGCCGGGGAGCCCATGGACGCGACAACGGCGGCAGCCGTAGGGTGCTCGAGCCCGTAACGCTAGTGGTACACGATAGCTATGAGCTAACTAACGCTACAGGCTCAAACACCCTACGGCCGCCGCTGTTGTCGCGTCCACAAGCTCCCCGGCAGGACACCCACGAGAACGGGGGCACACAAAGAGGAGAGAACCACCCCAAATCGGGCACTCATGCCGGCCGACAAGCCGGACGCCGCGGCACATTGTTAGCACAATAGTAGCCCACTGTGATGCACCAAGTGGGCCACCATTGATCAACATGCAGCGACGTGTAGCTTGCATGATGCGTGTGCAGTGCTTTGCCACACAGGTCTGAGAAGAGGACCTGCACATGATTTTACTCGTTCCCCAAACTCCTCTACATGCCCCGATCTAAAATGGTTCACGACAGTAGACATAATGCTAACGTTAGCCAGCGCCATATATCCAGTAGTACTATGACCCGGACGGGCATAAGGCATACGTTTCCTGAAGTGACGTCACGGCCGTGCTAGCGTCTGATAAGCTTTTAGATTTGCTCGTGCATGTTATTCGTGCATGGACCTTTTTAACCATTTCTGAGTGAAATTTCCGGCGTCAAATGGAAAAAAAAAAAAATTAAATTAGATACCAATGATGTAAACTACCCATAATTGCAGAGTAGGGTTTAACCTGCAAGTTGGGCTTTAAGTCACATGACTTTGCATAATGTAAGGTTATCCTATAACCCTAGTTATATGAGTACTGGCTGGCGTCTCGCTCTGCCTACTGAGATATATCATTATCTCCAGCACCTAGTGTGCTCTGGGAAACAAAACAAATGCACCCACTTGCACGTGACCACGCCACTCCCATGCGTGCCTCTATATTACACCGGAAGTGGTCACGCCTCACCCTTCCCAGTTCGATTTCCATACGCGGAAAACATCCAAGGGACCTCAGGGCGCTTATCATACTGGCAATCGCGTCTCGCTCTGCCTACTGAGATAAAGGGCATCAAATGCACCCCCTGAGGGCCCGTAAGCCCCAGCCGGGGAGGAGGGGAGTCGCGTCCACACGGCCGTCCTAACGAAGGGGGGGAGGCAGTCAACTCCAACCAAAGTGCGTAAAAAAGGGGAACCAGGCACCCCCGAACGCACAGCGCAAGCGGGACCACGTGTGACACAGCACCCTGCGGTCCACACCCCCACACCCCTGCTAGCCCACCTGATGGCGGGATGCAGGAGAGGTCCCGGACCTCAGGACCGCCTGGGAGACAGAACCCCCAGTCATGTCCATGAGGTAAAACCTAACGAAAGGACTCGGGGAGGACCAGGAGGCCGCAGCACAGATGTCCTCCATGAGGCCCCCCCTAACAGGGCACCAGAGGCCGCCACACCACGAGTGGAGTGTGCCCTGATGCCCCCGGGGGGAACCTGTCCAGCCAACGTGTAGCAAAGGGCAATGCCCTCGCACAACCAATGTGACAGGCGCTACTTGGACAGCGCCTCACCCGCGCGAGGGCCACCTTAACAAACAAACAGTTGATCGGAAGACCTGAGATCCTGCGTGCGACTAAGGTAAACCCCCAGTGCACGGACAGGACACGACAGGTGAAGGCTCGACTCCAACCCACTAGCGTGAGGAGGAGGATGAAACGACTGAATCACAATATCCCTGGAGCGAAAAGAGCTCCGGATATTCTTTGGCACAAAGACCGGATTAGGCCTCAGAGTCGCACCGCTATCAAACGAGAGAGCACACAGCTTACCCACGAGCTTAGCGGAGGTGATGGCCAAAAGGAACGCGGTCTTAAAAGACAGCCGATCCAACGGCGCCTGCTCAAGAGGCTCAAACGGGACCTCCGACAACCGACCCAGGACCAGTTGGAGGTCCCAACTCGGAGACAGAGAACGCTCCACAGGCTTGAGACGCAGAGCGCCAAGCAGGAAACGTTTCACGAGAGGGTGGCTGAACAGCATACTGCCCTCAAAGCCCACGTGACAAGAGGATATAGCTGCGGTGTATATAGCGGAGGATATAGCCTCACCGTCGAGGCCGACAGCCTATCCAGGATAGACTGGAGGAAGGAAAGAACCGAGTCCAGGGGGCAAGACACTGGGTCCAGGCCCCCAACCTCACACCACCCCTGAAAAATACGCCACTTCCCAAACCGCGGTAGTGGACGGAGCGGTGTTAACCACAGTAGGGTTCAGACACATCTCCTCCAGATTCACCCTTTCAGCAGCCAAACCATCAATGGCTGCCCCAGAACAGGATGCAGAAACAGTGTCCCGTGTGCCTGAGAGAGGGCCCGCAACAACCTCGGAACAGGCCACGGCGGGGCCACCAAGAGGTGAATCAGGGCCGACTGACCGAGAACCACAAGGGGCACTGGTGGGACTGTCTGCTCGCAAACAGGTCCACCACGGCCTCCCCGAATCGGTCCCAGACCTGTCTGACTATGTCTGGACGTAGTCCCCACTCGTCGGGTGAGGACCGCCCCGCGACATCACATCTGCACCCACATTCTCCCTGCCGGGGATGTGGAGAGCCCTCAGGCTGCGCAGATTGAGAGATGCCCATAGCCAGAGCTCGACCGCCGCCCGGTGCAGACGGGGGGAGCGTACTCCCCCCTGTCTGTTGATATACGATGCTGACGTCGTGTTGTCCATCCTGATCAAAACATGCTTGCTCACCACAAGGTGGCCGAGCCGCTTGAGGACCAGAAGGACTGCCTTCAATTCCAACACATTGATATGTAGTGCAGACCGGGCAGCATGGTCCTGCCATCTGCCCCCTACTGCATGGGCCCGACACGTCCCCCCCCATCCCGTGAGGGAGGGAGGCGTCGGTGAAGACCGTGACGTGTGATAGCCTGCTGCCCATGGGGACCCCGCTGGTGAGGGCCCCAGGCCCCCCCCAGTGGTTGAGATCCCCCAGTACTGACACGGGAACCTTCAGCTGCTTCCACTTGTCTCTCACCGGGTCTATTTTCATACTGGAAAACCACCTCTGTATCCTCCTCATGAAGAGGAGGCCAAGAGGGACCACAGAGTGAGCAGATGGCATCATACCGAGCAAGCGCATCAAGGACAGCACCGTAACCGTCCTGCCAGGATGGAACCTCCTGAGCGCGCCGAGAATATCCTCCCGCCGCTGCTCTGAGAGGGTTGCCCTCATGGGCCTTGAGCTTAGAACCAAGCCCAAGTACTCCACCTGTTGACTGGGAAGAGGAGTACTCTTCTTCCAGTTCACAGAAAAACCCAGACTGGCGAGGAATTCCACCACCAGCCTGGTATGAAACCTGGCGATCTCCTCTGACCGGCTGAGGACCAGAATGTCGTCGAGGTAGAATAAAATTCTCCACGCACTTGGTGAATGTGCGAGGAGCCAGAGAGTAGCCGAACGGCAGCCTCTGGTACTCGTACGCTATGCCCTGAAACAGGAAGCGTAGGAATTTCCTGTGAGGAGGGAAGATCGGGATGTGAAAATACGCATCCTTCAGGTCTATGGAGGTGAACCAGTCTCCCACTCTGACAGCGCTTAACAGGTGTTTGATGGTCAACATTCTGAACTTTCTTGCCACAATCAGTCGATTGAATGCGGACAGGTCCAGTATAGGTCTGACACCTCCCGATTTCTTGGGCACCATAAAATACCAGGAGTAAACGCCACACATCGCGTCCTCCCTTGGGACCACGACGATGGCCTGCTTCGCCAACAGAGATTGGATCTCGTCGGCCAGAGCTGTCACTGCTGCGGACCCTGACAAAAGGGTCTGTACCAAACCCAAAAACGGAGGGTGGGGTTGTGCAAACTGTAACACAAGCCCCTCCCTCAGCGTTCTCTCCATCCACCTCGACATATGGCACTCCTGTAACCATACGTGATGATAATCCCAAAGCGCACCCGCAGCCAACTGGCGCTGGTCCGCCAGGAACCGTAGATAGGAGGCCCGGTCCCTCCCACTGTGTGTTGCCAACCCTGGACTCGCCAACCGCGCAAGCAGGGTGTCTCACGGAGCTGGGATATCGCACCCTGACTCTACCAATGAGGCAATCGCACCCAAGGGGGGACCCTGACAGAAAGGGCCGGCCTGATACGGGGAGAGCGGCCATCACACTTGGTGACATAAGCTCCCCCGCTGAGCATCTTCCCGGCATAAACTGCTGAGGGCAGCCTGCTCTGCAGCTGGACATGCAAGGTGTGTGGTCCCCACGCTGCCCGATAGGGTGAGTCCCTACACACCGTAGCCCTGTAGTGATATTACTACCACCCAAATCATGCGTGCCTGATTTTCCGGTCGGGGGAGGCACTAACGTAATACCCGGCCTGGTGAGGGCGGGGCTGGGGGAACCTAGAGTTCTAGAGTTCCCCATCTGACAAAATGTTTTAGATACAGGGAACCCTGCTCCGTCGACAGACACAACACCAGGCTCACCAAACACAGACGCAGGACGTGTGGTGTGGGAGCCGCTTGACAGCACAGAATTCTCATAGACAGACCCAGGCCTAGCTAGCAACTGGGTGTCAGCCCCTGTCTCCATGAGAAGCGAAATGTGGGGCCGCTTGCGCTTCACTGGAAGAACGCGGCCCGCAGCCAAAGGGGACAAATCAAAGCCCTGAGTCCCGTAGTATAGCGGGGGGGAGTAACCGGACAGTGTGCTAGACACAGCTAGATGGCAATGGTTTTTTAGGACGCGCCCATCTAATGTAGCCGATCCCTCAGCCGCCAAGGCTGTTGGCCTTGTGATCACCTGTTTTCTTTGTGCCCAGGGTATCTCAGGCGGGGGAAACATGGCCGCTGGCGAGGCCGTGCTCTCACCTCTGGCTGCGCGGTCTGGGGCGGTGTGGAGCCCAGGTCAAATGCCGCCTGCACCCCTGCGGACAGACCAAAAAGTCCATCCGCGAAGATGGGAGCCCTCAATGGGAGATTGCTCCAACCAAAGATGCCTGTGAACAAGTGTTAACAGCATCCTAGCCCTCCCCGTGGTTATAGCTTGCGGCTGGGTCAAAAGCTGTATAACCTCAAAAACCTGCACAATGTTTTTGACGTCGGCTGGCCCTAAGGCCCCACCACCCGACACCATTTTGGACAGAAAAGCAGCCAATTGAGCAATGTTATTGGTTGCTGCTAAATTCCGTCCCGCGGCGGTATAAGCTTCATCAGCACACTCATCCACCTGCCGGGCCGACTCGCCCTCCGGCGTCGGCTTCCGGGTGGGATACCGTTCAACCATGCCCGGGCAAAGGACCGATGCTACCTGCTCCTCTAAGCACGGCACACCTGTCCTGAGCCCTGTCATCAGCCCATCCACCCGTGTAAAGGGTAAAAAAGCCTCAGCAAAACCGATTGACCTTCAGCAATGAAACGGTTAAGAGGAGGGAAGAGTGGTGACAACCCCGGCGGGGCATATGGGAACGGCACCCCAAACATCTTAGCGTTAGCATTAGCTGCACGCTAGAATACTTGGAAAAACATCCAAAAGTGAGTCATGATGACCACATTTATCCAAATATCCCGCCCCCTGCGCCAATACATCACTCGGTCGTCTCACGAGACAACGAGCAGTATTACACATGCCAGTACGCAGGTCCTACCTGGGCGCGACGTGGCTCGACTGCCAACCGTTGCGCGAAGTCCCTCGGTCCGCTGTCCCGTGATGAGGAAAAAATGGGACAGGATCGCCGCGCTGTTAGGACGTGCCGAGAAGGTTCCGGGGGCTGGCGAACTTCTGGCGAATTCCCAACATTGTGTAATTTCTCCTTACGCTTCATAACAATCTCCAGTTCAAGAAGTGCATCTGAGCTGCTTCCGCGTTGGAAACGAATGAGGAAGGGTGAGGCGTGACCACTTCCGGTGTAATATAGAGGCATGCATGGGAGTGGCGTGGTCATGTGCAAGTGGGTGCATTTGTTTTGTTTCCCAGAGCACACTAGGTGCTGGAGATAATGATATATACATTACATTTACATTTAGTCATTTAGCTGACGCTTTTATCCAAAGCGACTTACAAGTTCTGTATGACAAGACAGCAAGAAGGGTACAACTCTATCAGCTGAGTAACAATGTTTATCAAAGTGTTGCGTGTTACAGTGTAGGTTAGTTTATTAGGACAAGTGCATGACAGTAAGGTTAGTCAGGGTTAGATTTTATTTTTTTTTTAATTTATCATTTCAGATAATGGTTGAAGAAGTGAGTCTTTAGTCGACGGCGAAAGATTTGACGGGATTCGGCTGTCCTAACTGGGATGGGTAGTTCATTCCACCATTGTGGGGCAAGGACTGAGAATAGGCGGATTCTCTTTGATGACCCTCCGGGAACTTGGATAGGAGTAGGTCTGAGGCGGCCAGAAGATGCAGAGCGTAGGGGTCTTGAGGGTGTGTAGTTAGAGACCATTGACCGGAGGTAGGCGGGAGCGGTTCCCTTTGCCGCACGGTATGCTAGGTCGAGGGCCTTGAAGCGGATACGTGCAGCAATGGGGAGCCAGTGCAGGTCCCTAAGAAGTGGGGTGACATTGGCCGACTTCGGTAGGTTTGAGATCAGGCGGGCTGCTGCGTTTTGAATGAGTTGAAGAAGCTTGGTGGCAGTGGCCGGGAGGCCAGCTAGCAGTGCGTTGCAGTAGTCGAGGCGGGAGATGACTGTTGTATGGACAAGGAGTTGGGTGGCTTCTTTTGTCAGGAAGGGGCGTATCCTTCTGACGTTGCTCAGGAGGAATCGGCAGGTTCTGGTTGTCTCTGCGATGTGAGCCGAGAAGTTCAACTGGTCGTCGAGGACAACACCAAGGTTCTTGGCAGTCGAGGACGCGGTCACAGCTGCATTCTCGACTGTGATGGAGAGGTCGGTCAGGGGGGAGGATTTGGCCGGCAGGTGGAGCAATTCTGTTTTGCTTAGGTTCAGTTTGAGGTGGTTGGTCGTCATCCAGGCGGAGATGTCGGACAGACAGGCCGAGATCCGCTCAGAGACGTGGATATCTGAGGGAGGGAAGGAGAGGAAGAGTTGAGTATCATCGGCATAACAATGATATGAGAAGCCATGAGACGTGATAATGTTACCCAGTGATTTAGTGTAGAGGGAGAAGAGAAGGGGTCCTAGGACCGAGCCCTGGGGGACACCCGTCCGCAAGGGGCGGGTGGCCGACAGAGTCCCTCTCCATGACACTTGGTAGGAGCGGTCGTTGAGGTATGATGTCAGCCATGTCAGCGCAGATCCAGCCACTCCCATTCCTGCGAGGGCAGCGAGGAGGATCTGATGGTTGAATGTGTCGAAGGCTGCAGATAGATCTAGGAGAATCAGAACAGAGGAGAGGCCTTTCGCTTTTGCTAAGTGAAGTGCCTCTGTGACCGCAATGAGGGCCGTTTCTGTGGAGTGGCCAGTCCGGAAGCCAGACTGATTGGGGTCTAGGAGGTCATTCTGTAAGAGATAAGCAGTAAGTTGGTTGGATACAGCACGTTCAAGTGTTTTAGAAAGGAAGGAGAGAAGAGAGACAGGACGATAGTTGCCTATGATGGTGGGGTTCAGGGTTGGTTTTTTTATGAGGGGCGTGACTCTGGCTTGTTTTAAGGAGGTGGGGACCACCCCCGAGTTGAGTGAGGAGTTGATGGTTGCAGTTAGGAATGGGAGGATGTCCGGTGCTATGGTCTGGAGGAGTGGGGAGGGTAGCCGGTCCAGCTGGCATGTAGTCGGACGGTTCGACGTTACCAGTGTCAGGGTCTCGGCTTCTGTAATGGGAGAGAAAGATGACAGAGTGAAGGATGAGGTTCTCGATTCAGTGTTTGGAATGGGTGGGGGTAGGGAGAAGGAGCTGCGGATGTTCTCCACTTTTTCCTCAAAGAAGATCGCAAAGTCTTCGGCAGAAAAAGATGAGGGAGGAGGGGGTGGGGGGGGGGAGTGAGGAGGGAGGACATGGTAGCATGCAGTTTGCGAAGATTCTTGGCAGAGGCCTCGATCCTATGGTGAAAGAAAGAAGCTTTGGCATTATGGACCCCAGGAAGAATAGCCCCAGCACTGCTGTGGCTAATGGGGATCCAAATAAACTTATAAACTTATTAGTAATGGTTTTGGAGAATGTTAACAAGAGGTTGTGATATGTGTCGATGTCAGCAGTGAGGCATGACTTTCTATACTTCCTCTCAGCCGCTCTCAGGACCTGTCTTTGTTCTCTCACTGCATCCGTCAGCCATGGACAGGGTGGGAAACGGCGGGCAGGTTTCTCAACGAGGGGACAGAGCTTGTCGAAGGAGGATGCAAGGGCTGAGAGGAGGGTGGAGGTTGCCATCTCTGTGGGGAGAGCAGAGAAGGTGTCACTCAAAGGTAGAGCGGATATTATGTCAGAGGAGAGGGTGGAGGGGGATAGGGAGGGCAGGTTACGTCTGAGTGAGACGGTTTGAGTTGGGGTGAAGACCTTTCGGTTAAGCATGAGAGTTAGTGAGAAGGATATGAAGGAATGGTCAGATACATGTAGGGGAGTTACCGTGGTGTTAATGATGCTGGAGTTACGGGAAAATATGAGATCCAAGGAGTTGCCTGCTTTGTGGGTGGGAGGCATGGCAGTGGGAGTCAGGTCAAATTGTTGTAGGAGGGAGACCACTGGGACCGACTGAGATGAGTCAGGCAGGTTGAAGTCGCCCAATAGAAGGAGAGGGGTACTATCTTCCGGTAAGGAGCTTAGAAGCATGTCCAGCTCATCTGTGAAGTGATCGAGGCAGAGCGAGACGCGATTGCCAGTATGATAATATAACTTAAGTCACATGACTCCACTTCTTGGCGCACGCACGCACGCACGCACGCACGCACGCACGCACGCACGCACACACACACACACACACACACACACACACACACACACACACACACACACACACACACACACACACACACACACACACACACACACACACACACACACACACACACACACACACACACACACACACACACACACACACACTCACACACACACACACGGAATATTGGCTCCTTAAAACATAAGCTTCCCTGAAAACATGGTTTGTGAAATTTGAGGGTTCTCTAAAATATGCTTTTTGTCACTATTTACGTGTGTGTTAGATCATGTTATAAAGGTGTTGTTAAAGTAAAGTGAGGGGTACTTCATCACTATAATACAGATGCAGATACTGATTCCTACCATCGCAATGCCATAAACTTTCTTTCTTTTATCAACTCAAACATCAGAAAAGCAGTTCCTTTCTCAGTCCATGTGCCAAGTCGGCATCATCAGCAAGCAAATGTGACTAATGTGATGAGGCCCGGACCCCGCGGAGGCAGCCTGGCCTGTTTCTGCTAGCAGAGCTCATGCCATTCTATTGCTTCTTGGTCCTTGTGTTTTACCTATTTGTGTCTTTATTATCCATGACTGTTTTAGAGCTGTGGGAGAGAGTGTGCCTACTTTGATGAGAATGTGGAATTGAGATCATAACACTTTCCTGCTTAGTGATGATGTGTTGCAACACGGTCTCATTATAAAACCTAAATAAGTAATGCCACAAGTCATATATTATTGACGTATTGTATCTGCAGAAGTCCAAAACCAAAAATAGATGAATGCCCATATGGGAGTTGAACCTATACAATTGCTGCCATAGCAGGTGAGTGCTCTCACCACTACTGGCACTAAGGCTTCTTATCAGTTTTATTGGTATTATAGGTCGATGCTGACGAGCCTTCTTCAAAATTACATCCTATTCAATCAACTCCACTGTTGGCGAAGGAATGTTTGCATAGCTAATAGGCCTACTTATGTTACTGTTTTCATTTGTCATTTTCTCATCAAGAGTGAATGACTAAGGAGCAATATCAAATGCAAAACATTGATATAAGGCGTTTCAACAGCCATTTATGGTTTATCGTTCACATGCCTCACAATTTCAAGTTGGATGGGATTTATAAAGAGTATTTTATTTAAAAAAAACACTACCTGTCTCCCTAGTGACCGAAACTGCGATCCCAGTAAAACATATATTTTTCAGGTATTGTTCCAATTTTCTTTCATGAATATCATTATTAACTTCAGTCCTCACCATACATATAGAATATTTATCCATTTTCAGGATTTTAACCATTTCTTAAATTAGGGTTAGGGTTTGGGTTAGGGGGTTAGGGTTAACCCCCTAACCCTAACCTGTCCAGTTCTGCGACTAGGGTGAAAGGTGTGACACTTGTTGTTCACGCTCTTAATAGTGATTGCTTTTAAAAAACAAACATGGATTATTGTAATGTAGGTCAAATATGTGATACTGAGCTACTTTCCTGGTACATAAAATATAGCCAACGCTATCCACAAACACACGTGAAGAAAACCCTAACCCTACCCCATTTGACCAGAATTGCGACAAGGGTGACGCAAGAGTTAAACTGGACTTGAAGAAGTCTTTATTTGTAGCACACATTGCTACATTGTCATGCAACGAACACACACATGCGATGGGCGACACATAGGAACACACACATGCTTTTTTGGGGGGGTCGCCGGTGACATCTTCTCTCTGCGCTTGACCCATCGTCCTTCCCCTCAAGGGCAGCCAGGAGCAGACATGGGTTGCGGCGTGGTACAATCCAAGTGCTCCTGTCCATCTTCGCCAAGGATGCGATCACTTCTGCATGTTTTTCCATTGGGTTTATCTCTTACTCTGGAGGAGAAACCCTTGCGAGCACAGGAAGAACATGCAAAGTCAACTCTACAAGGCCCGGGAGATACCCTATAGGGTATACCTGGAAACCCGGCAACCTGGTCCCCAAGTGGAAATCGAACCCAGGACCTTCTTGCTGTGAGGCAACAATGCTAACCACTACACCACCGTGCCAAATGGTATTATAAATCTCACAAAGGTTTCCTCATTCCTACCTACGCAAGCGTTTAGTGTGGATTCTCCACAGTTTTATAAAGGAGGCCCCTGGACTTGTTTTTGTCCCTCCTTGCCTAGCTTGAAAGCACACACTGCACCCACGTCTGACCACCTGTTTATCATTGTTCACCAGACTGAATTATAACGGCTCCACGGACGATACAGTGACAGAATGATGACTTTGAAGCGCAAATGCGGCAGAAGTTTCCACATAATTAACTGCCTTATGGTGCCTTTTTCCCCCCAGAATAATCTCTTTCATTCCATTGTTGGCAGAGTCATGTGGACTGACAAACTGGTTCCCAGTTTGAAGAAGTGCTACGATAAGCAGCTTATTCCCCCAACGTGACTGTCACTTTTCAAAACTGCTGTAACTCATCGGAAATGTTTATGATAGGATATATGAAATATTCAGGTTGCAAATATTGAAATTAGCTTGTTCCTGATCTGTATCCCCTGTGGACATGAGTCATGGGTCCTGACCACTATTCCTCAGGGATTAGGGATTTGCTTTCAAGTAACCAGTGACAATGCAGCGTTCCCTCCAGAGCAATTCATGGCTCTCGCTCCCTCGACATTCGTTCAGTTGTGGTCGACCACATTATATAATCCGACTCAATAGATGCCTCGCATGGAACGTTTGTGTAGTTCTCTTTCTTCCAGTATGGCTGCCTGTAACCACTGGTAACCACTTTCAAAAGAAAATGTAGGTAAATCATAGGAAAAGGATGATATTGATTGATTGATTGATTGATTGATTGATTGATTGATTGATTGATTGATTGATTGATTGATTGATTTAAAAGTGTATTAACAGATTGCAGAATGGGTACAGTACAGTACAGCTCAATACATACAATTGTTAAGGGGATGCAGACCAGAGAAAGACTTTCGTCTTGTTTACATCAGGGTCCCCCATTTTCAATTCATCATAATATGACACACACGACATACAGATAGACAGTACTGCTACATCTATACATTTATAACATACCAGATTTGCAAATACAGTACTGTTTGTGATACAAAAAGTGTCCAGAAAAAGAGTGTATATACATTTGACGTAGAAACTGTACATTGGAGGAGGTTGGGTAGGTGGGGTGGGGTTGGGTGGCTGGGGGGGTGGGGGGGGGGGCTGTACATTGGAGGTGTGGGGGGGGGGGGGATTGGGTAGGGGGGGGGTGACACTGTACACTGTACATTGGAATACTGACAAAGCCATACTTGGTCATTTACTGTACAACTGGGTTAGGACATTTGTAGGGGCCAGTTTCGAAATGCAGTCTCCCGTAGGTGTTCTTTGAGAGTGTTTTTGAAAGTGGGTAGTGATTCACATTCCTTTACAGCTTTGGGTAGGGCGTTCCACATTGATGTGGCAAAATTGCTAAACGTGTTTAGTCCCTTGTTTGAGCCGAATCTGGGTTTAACATGATTTGTGGAGCTCCCTCTGGTGTTGTGATCGTGGTATTCACTGACCTTTGGGAAGTATTTTGACATGTACATGGGTACCTTGGTCGTGTAGTGTATCTTGTAGACCAGGCCCATTGCAAGTTGCTGTACTCTGTCGTCTACTCTAAGCCATCCTAGGTTGTCAAAGTGGGCAGGGGTGAGGTGGGTTCTAGGAGTCATATTACTGTTCTGCCATGACTTTTTATAAGAGCCAGTAATAAGCAGTAAGTAACTAGTTACAGTTACTTCTTCCAAAAAGTTACTAAATTACTTACTAAGTTACAAATTATAAAAGTAACTAGTTACTTCAGAAAGTAACTATTGCGTTACTTTCAAGTAAATTGTTTACATAAACAACATACACAAATCTAAACTATTTAAATTTTGCTGTGGGACAAAGTGAGACTAGCCTCCAATCAAATGCCATGTATGTAGATATTATAAGTACTATGTTTATATAGTGGATCATACAAATACAAACACAATAGATGTTTTGGAATTTTTGATATGTATTGCCCCTCAACAGGCCACAACTGGGCAACATTAAATTATGCTTGTTAACCCTTTCTCCGCTGATGACGTGTTTACACGTCATTCCTTGCCATGCGTAATCTGCCAATGACGGGTTACGGCGTCTTTGAGATCAATATTTCATATTTTCGTCATGGTATTCACATTTCACCCACGGAGTCTTTGCTGGTGTTGTAGGACTCCGCTCAACTCTGCAACGCTTCAATACCGCCACCTGGTGGCCGATCGGCGAGTTGCCAAAACCGGAAGTGGCCGGAAGTGCTTAGTCCGTCCCCTATTCCGTCCGGCCACTCGCTATCACTCGCGGGACTCTATCCAGACACTGTGCATATCGATCCATTGCCATAACTCAATAAACAACATGATTGGACGTATATTAGTATTATACAAACCGGAACTGGATCACCTAGATCAACATCCCATAATAGCAATCTTTTTGCTCCACGCTCATCACCCAACGGTAAGAGGAGACTGGGGTGAGTTTCAGCGTTTTTCTTTGCCATTTTTGATACAAACTGCTCTGATCTATATATCACCCATACTACATAAATGATTTAACGTCGGCCACGGAATTATAAACGACCCCCCCCCCCTCCGGTCAACCGCAGATGATCAGTCAACACGTCTAGGATCATGTACAGTTGAAATTTTTTATCTGGCGTCGATCAGTATCAAACTGCATTTGATGATCTAATATATGCATTTATGGCTATATCTCACATTCTATGAAATACTGCAGAAAACGATAAAAAACATTTATACTCTAGACCGTATTATTGTATGAATGTGTGAATGAAAAAGTTAAACGTTCCTACATCCTGAACGATAGATAATTGATGTTGAATGGGCCATAGTAATGTCAATTTAGCAATACAATTTAAAAAGTTATAGCCCTGCAAAGAAGGTGAACATCTCCATAGACAAATAGAGCTGGCAGAGAGGCTACAAGGATGGATATAAGCTCCGGCAGAGAATGGGTAAGCACTATACCAAAAACAAATAACAAATATATACTGATTGATTGAACATTTTAATTAACAGATTGCAGAATGGGTACAGAACAGTACAGCTCAATACGCACAATTGTTAAGAGGATGCAGATCAGAGAAAGACTTTCGTCTTGTTTACAATTACATTTACCCTTACAGAACGTTGACTGCTCGCTTGTGTTGTTCGTTGGATTAGTTTTGGATTATTTGGGCTCGCCAAACCAACTATCAAAACGTACACGGACCGCGGTCTCACGTTGACTGAACTGTCGCTGTGTGTCAGACCCTGGATGCTTTCAAACACCCGCCCACCTCTACCTCTGATTGGCTTACCATGAAATGTTACTCAACCTCAGCCAATCGCGCACTGTCCACTAACCAAGGAAAAAAAGTATTGCTTCTCGGCGGAGAGATCTGTCTGATGAAAAAAACAGATTCAATCATAGTAACGCGCCACATTTTTTGGCAGTAACTGTAACGGCGTTATTAAGATTAACTGAAAAAACTAACGCTATTAGTAACGCCGTTATTTATAACGCCGTTATTCCCATCACTGGTAATAAGACACTAAAATATTATGTACATAGCAACCGTTGTCTCCGTATTGTGACAAGCCGGTGGTGTTCAGGCTTGACACAGTTCAAAACAAACAAATTAAAATGTCCACACAAGCACAATTTCAATAAATAAAAGATATGTATTGAATATAAGCACAGTCCGATGGGCAATTAGAGTAGTCGGATAACAGTCCAGGGTCAAAACACTTATCAGGCTCTCATACAAAAAGGGAATGTTCAATACTCAGGGTTCTTCTTCCGGTCCAGGGTTAGTTTCACAAGGGGGTTTCTCAGCCAGTCTAGGGTCCAGTACCACGAACACCTTCTCGCTCTAACCACTCCTTACAACTGGGGTTTATCTCTTACTCTGGAGGAGAAACCCTTGCGAGCACAGGAAGAACATGCAAAGTCAACTCTACAAGGCCCAGGAGATACCCTATAGGGTATACCTGGAAACCCGGCAACCTGGTCCCCAAGTGGAAATCGAACCCAGGACCTTCTTGCTGTGAGGCAACAATGCTAACCACTACACCACCGTGCCAAATGGTATTATAAATCTCACAAAGGTTTCCTCATTCCTACCTACGCAAGCGTTTAGTGTGGATTCTCCACAGTTTTATAAAGGAGGCCCCTGGACTTGTTTTTGTCCCTCCTTGCCTAGCTTGAAAGCACACACTGCACCCACGTCTGACCACCTGTTTATCATTGTTCACCAGATTGAATTATAACGGCTCCACGGACGATACAGTGACAGAATGATGACTTTGAAGCGCAAATGTGGCAGAAGTTTCCACATAATTAACTGCCTTATGGTGCCTTTTTCCCCCCAGAATAATCTCTTTCACCCCAGGTGGTGAGAGCAGGCAACTGCACCTCCTCATCCATCACCCTCAACATAGGGGCCCCCCAGGGCTGTGTTCTGAGTCCCCTCCTCTACTCCCTGTACACACACGACTGTGTGGCTCAGCGGAGTAGCAATACAATCATCAAATTTGCTGACGACACAGTGGTGGTGGGCCTGATCTCTGCCAACGACGAGAGGGCCTACCTGGAAGAGGTCAAGGTCCTGGCGGGATGGTGCCAGGAAAACAGCCTCTCCCTGAACGTCAGCAAAACAAAGGAGATGATTGTGGACTTCAGGAGGTCGGGGGTCAAGGACTACAGCCCCCTCAGCATCGACGGGGCACCGGTCGAGAGAGTCAACAGCTTTAAGTACCTCGGAGCCTACATATCCGAGGACTTGACATGGACCACACACATTGACAGTGTTGTGAAGAAGGCACGACAACGCCTCTACTTCCTCAGGCGCCTAAGGAAGTTCCAAGTCAGTCAGAAGATCCTTAAGCACTTCTACTCATGTACAATAGAGAGCATCTTGACTGGCAACATCACCTCTTGGTTTGGGAATAGCACTGCACAAGACCGAAGCAGACTACAAAGAGTGACACGTTCAGCCGAACGCACAATTGGAGGGGGGCTCCCCACCCTCCAGAACATTTACAACAAGCGTTGCAGGGGCAAGGCTAAGAGAATCATTAAAGACTCCAGTCACCCGAACAACTGCCTCTTTGAACTGCTGCGGTCAGGCAAGCGATACCGGAGTCTCAAGGCGAGCACAGAAAGACTCAGAAGAAGCTTCTATCCCCAGGCCATCAGGCTGCTAAACGAACAATGAACACTACACAACAACAACCATAAAACGCACATAGCACACACATCCACACGCACACACTCACTTTAAACAAACACACTGTAGCACTCACTCCACACACTTTATAGCACACACCCACTTTAAACAAACACACTGTAGCACCCACTCCCCACACTTTATATTTATTGATGAAGGATTGCACTACAACTCGTACACCTTACTGTAAATTGTACCTAAATTGTACCTCATCCCATTTATGCTTTGCACTATATAGTACTGTACATTAGTACACTGCATAGTATTGTATATTATATGGTAACTCAGTTACGTCTATTCTGCATCGAACATTGTACATATGTCTATACTGAACACTGTGACCTCATTTTCTACTTCTAAATTACATGCTATACTATGTTATTTGATACTATCTTGTCTAGCACAGTCTCTGGAGCGTAACAGTAAGAAGCATTTTGTATGAAAGTATTCTGTACTTCTGTATGACAACTATTAAAGAAACTTGAACTTGAAACTTGAAACTACCTCTCACCTCACAAACTCTGTATATAGCTCTCTCTCTGCACTCTGCTCCTTCCTCACCTCCACTCAACATTACTCTGTCTTTCCTAGGGTTTTATGTTATGTGTGTCTGGTGTGTGTGTGTGTGTGGGATGTGGGTGATCACGTGGTGCACAGGTGTGTTCTATCAGTCCTAATCAGCTCCCTAATTGACTCTCCTCTGCCTGTGGCAGTAGTATCTCCCTTCCTCCATGTAGCCATGGAACGGGGGATGATATCTGCCACAGTATGTACATAACAATCATTGCTAGGTTATGGGCAGCCATGTTGGAAGATATATAACTACAGTACACAAACATTCTGTGCAAGGCCTCTATTTCCCTCAAATAGCACAACCATAAGCCCAGTGCTTAGACGTAGTGCTTTAATCATGATGAAGTATCCAAATATGAACAGTTTTAGTACCACTTGCACTAGAATAATTGAAGAAATACACTCCTCGATGTCAGTTTTTGTATTTAATGACAAGGATGACAACACCCTGAAACAGAACGAGACAGCGAAATAAGCTGACAAAGTATAATATAAATGCATGACAACACTATCATAACACATATATATATATATATATATATATATCGATATATAATGTACATAAACACTAAATAGTGATGTAAACAATCTCACATGAATGAGTGGATGAACGTCTCCACCCGAGGCGGAGTACAGGAATGTCCGTGAAAACCAAAATGACCGCTAGGCAATACTAAATCAAAACAAAGCAAATCCGGTCAGCGATACTAGTGAGACGATGCCCTCTAGTGGCCGGCGATAAACTCTTCAATAATAACTAAGTGGTGCGGCTGGGTAGCGCAGTGGACTAAGCGCTCGCTACCACCACAGAGACTCTGGGATCGAATCCAGCTGTCAGCGGTACATCCGGCTTGGTCAGTCGTCCCTACTAACACAATTGGCAGTGTTAGCAGGTGAGAAGCCGGTGGGGTATGTGTCCTGGTCGCGTGTATATTTTCCCTAACGGAGTTGCACGTCCGCGTTCGGTTTGCGCAATCTGATTGGCCACTGACGTTTTTTTCAGCGCCAGTCGCGTTACTCCTAACAATCGCGCCAGCAGGCTGTTACCCTAACCTTAACCCTAACCTTAACCAACTAACTCTAACCATAACCTTAACCCTAACCTTAACCTCTAACCCTAACCCTAACCCTAACCCTAACCCTAACCTTAACCCTAACCTTAACCAACTTTGGAAGAGAGCGACTTCGAAAGAGTCGCCAAGCTTAACAAGTTTGTTAGGAGTAACGCGATTGGCGCTGAAAAAAACGTCAGTGGCCAATCAGATTGCGCAAACCGAACACGGAAGTGCAACTCCATTAGGGAAAATATACACACATCCTGGTCGTTGTAAACAGCGACTCCTACAGGTCGGTCGGGCGCCTGTTCAGCAGGGAAGGGATCTGGGAGGGATAGTGTGATCCTCCCACACGTTACACTCCCCCGGTGAGAGTCCTCGCTGTCAGGTGAAAAGAAGTGGCTGGCTGACTCCACATGTATTGGAGGAAGACATGTGGTAGTCTTCTCCCTCCCCAGGCTGACAGTAGGGGGCAAAAGCATGCAACGACCAGGAAGGGAATTGGCATAACGACTAAATTGGGATGGGAGAAAAATACGGAAAGAGAGGGGAGAAAAAAGTTGATAAAAAAATAATAATAACTAAGAGTAACGGGGAAGGAGGTGGAACAAACTTAAACAATTACCCCCTGGAACAACTGCTACAAAACACTGCAATGATATAAAAGGACATATGAAACTGAGAATGCCCGCAATTGGTGGTCATAGGATTGTAGTCGATGGCCCTTACAGCATCTTGCCAGTGGATGTATGCATAAATGCATATTGCCAAGGCTCCGTTTGCTGATCCATTGCATGTCCAACTATGTAAAGCCATTATGTCCTAGACACACATTATAGAGTCATAATGCAGCATGAACAACTCTCCATCAGTGGACAAGGCATGTAATCATAAACAGCTTGTTGACAAGGACTGAGTGTGTACTCTGCATGAATCTACTCTTTCCCCTTGATCAATGAATAATGTATTCAATCAATCACAATATTTTTTCTTTCATAAAGACATCTATATATAGAAGTACTTTTTCGTTTGACTCTTGAAAGTAATATCAAGTACATTAATAATTTAACTACAATTGTGATTAGAATGACCTACCTTTACCAGAATACTATTCTATCAAGGTACTATAGTTCTACTTTTACCAGAATACTATTCTATCAAGGTACTGTAGTTCTACTTTTACCAGAATACTATTCTATCAAGGTAGTTCTACTTTTACCAGAACACTATGCTATCAAGGTATAGTTCTACTTTTACAAGTATACTATTCTATCAAGGTAGTTCTACTTTTACAAGTATACTATTCTATCAAGGTAGTTCTACTTTTACCACAACACTATTCTATCAAGGTAGTTCTACTTTGACCAGAATACTATTCTATCAAGGTAGTTCTGTAAGGGCTGCGTGCGTGTGTGTGGGTCACAAGCAGATAATAGGGACTCTTTAAGTTCTGTATCATAGTCGGTTCCGCTCGGCGTCACTCATGCACTGTCCTCGCACACGTGCACGTGCACTGAATAAAGACCACAATGTACCTTTATATCCCAATATTTGTCTGACCACACCCCTATCAGCTCACCTACATAAGCAGGTGTGTGGTCACCTGCTCTCCTCCTTTCTCGCTTTCACCACAAGGAAGTGCCTCGGTAGATCCCCACTTGACGTGATGTGATAGTAGGAGAAGAGTTGGAAAACAAGAGATACGTTGACATCATATCTTTATTTTCTCTCTCACTATATTCGAGAAAATACGGCGATATTGTCTTCGTACTGGAGTGTCTGGAAGATGATGATCATTCTAAAAATCCTCCATCGGTTTTCGTATTGGGAGTTCGCACCGCTACATGCCTTCCAACTGCAGTCCTTGCTGTGTGCTGGTTGCGGTAAAGGCACAGCTGGACTGTAGGACACGCCACTGTTGTGAGAAGCGGTGGGTTCCAGGTTTGGTGAGTAATGTTTTGCTTGCGAGCTCCGCTTGTCTGTTAGTGCTATGGGGGCTAGCTGACAATGTTTATGAAAACCGGCCTCAGACTGGGGTCCTTTGTTCAGCCTCTTAGGCAACGGCGGAAGACCTTGGTCTGAAGCCCACTATAGTTAACTAGTGGGCCACGACCAATAACACTGGTGATCCCTGTGTTTTCTGGACGAGTGGATGTTTTCTCTGTCACCGTGAGGCCCCTTCTTTCATATACAAATGAGAGTATTCCCTCACGAGGAAATATGGGCATGGATGTTCGTTAGCGGAAGATCTGTGTTCAAGTCAGCTACATCCCATGGGAATTGTGCTGGCCCCGCCGGGTGTTGGTAAAATCACCGTTGTAAAACTGTGTTAACATTTCGTTTCTCTTCTCTCTTAAACAGTGAGGAGGGTTTCAGAACGGCGGCCTGTCTGAGTGATTGTTATATCATTGTGTACGAGTTCAGGTGATAGCTGCTTAGCTTACGTGCTAGTGGTGGCCTACTGTTAGCCAGTCAGCTGTTAGCTGCGGCGCTAGCCTGTTGTGATCACTAGGCTAGGAAACGTTAGCTTGCGTGCTAGTCGTGGCCTACCTAGGTGTGGTATAATATCTAATGTTCTCATGTAAATATAGTCCCCTCCCCTATATCCCCTTACCTGTGCCCCCCCCCTCTCTGTGGAATAAGACACTCCCCTCCCCTGTGTCCCCATTACCTGTACCCCCCCCCCCCCCATCTGACCTATCAAATGGGACCACACCCCCCCCTGTTAACTATATAGATCTCCTCCCGAGATCTATCGAGGTCTTCTTACCTGGGGGATTTCAGCTGATCACCTGGGGGGAAGCCCTCAGCCATTCTCTCTATGTAATCTATCTGTTTGGTTAATAAACCTTGTTATTATCCAAGCCTCGGTTGACTGAGAAACATTCTTCATCAGGATATCTACAAATATCCCACATAGGCTAGGCTAGGAAACGTTAGCTTGCTGCTATCGGCCGAGGGCGGCCGTTAGCTTAATGCTACACTGTTGAACGGGCTTTGATTATAACATGTTTTAAACACTCTTGACTACGACGTCATCTTTGACAGAGGATGTTCGTCGAACCTGCCCTGAGCCAGGACGGCAAGGACTGCGTCAACAAGGGGGACCGTAGCGGCGGGATGGAGCAGCGACGCTGCCCAGGTCGACAACACAGAGCGGCTGTGTTTACTACGGTGCCTTGTTAGAGACTGCAGTTTCGCTTGATCTGCGCTCAAGGTAGGCAAGGTCTGACCAGACCTTGAGCACTTCTTCTTGCTTTCCCTTCTAAATGTTTTGTAAATAACGATGTTTTCCAAAACAAGTGTTGCTGCACTACATTTAGGATACGGTGCGAGTTATGTGTGAATTGTCTTGTCACTGGTATTTAGCTTCTCCATGCAAATCGGGTTGTTTGTTACAGATGTGAAAATGATCTGGTTTGTTGTGTTGAGAAACATCATGTGTGTTTATGTACTGTGTACTCACAACTAAGGGGGTTAAACTAACCTATAAAGCTATGCTTAGTGACATATGAGTAAAGAATGATTCTTTTCTCAGCCTGTAATGACAATGAACAGTGTGTTCACATATTAACAGGTTTACCTGTTCAACTGGCCGTATTAAGGGTAAAGTAGGAGGGTTGTGTTTTTCCCCCCGGTTCCCTGGGGACTTCTTCATCCTCCTCTCAGACATGTTGTTACACTACATTGTGTCACTGTGTGGTAGGGATACAATGTAACCCTTAGCTTGATTGCTGAGGTTGTGCTAAAACAGCTTGAGAAACTTTATTTCCCTAAAAGAAAAGATTGTTTGGTCGCTTTTCGTGTGTGCTTAGCTAGGCCTGTGGCCGATACTAATCGAGAATTATGTATTTTCTCATTATGAAAAACGGCGTTCCTCTGTAGAGTGATTTTGCCATTTTTTGTAGGTGATGATGGGTTGTGTGTGTCATGCAGTGTTGGGACTAACGCGTTACAAAGTAACGCGTTACAGTAACGAAGTAACTTTTGGCGATAACTAGTACTCTAACGCATTACTTTTGAAATTCAGTAACGCTACTTACGTTACTGAATGGTTCGTCACTGCGTTATTTGCGTTATATACGGCGTAGATTGATAGCGAGCGGTAGTGATTATTATTATTATTATCCTCATATCCTGTCTGCCTGGCTGCGGGGAACGCTATGCTGGGGGCGTGTTTTGTTTACTATTCCTGAGATTCCTGACTGATAATGGCAGCGCCCAGGCAGGTGGCAGCTACTCGCGTATTTCTCTTTTGTCGAGCGAAAAGAAAATAACGTTTTAGTTATGTCATTTGTGTTTTGGCTCAAAGATACTGGAGTCTAACGGTAACTACGAGGACTCATCCAAATCCACTCGCCACCCGCGTAGAATGATACGAGGCGACACACAGCAAATGGGACCGAAAACTTTTTTCAACTACTTGGAGAGAGAATATACAGTACAACATGGAAATGAAACAAAGAAAATGTTTAAGGGGCTGCTGGACTAACTTTACATCTCGACAGACACTGGTGAGTGCAGTGATGTGAATGTAAATGAATGGAAACTCAAGTTGATCAACTACAAATCTGCCAGGGAATCTCATCAATACTAATCAAACAATATAAATATAGTCCTTTCATGCACAATTGATATCCTAACTATTCTAACGTTGCAATGCACGATTGATATCTTAAACAACGTTGCAAGACTGTTATAATGAAACGCTCCGGCAACAGATATCAATGCTGTTCCTCAAGCACTTATTTTCAACCTAGAACCTAAACGTGCATGCGCTCAACCTAAACGTGCATGCGCGCAACCTAAACGTGCATGCGCGCAACCTAAACGTGCCTGCGCTCAACCTCCCCGAGCAATTAGGCACGGTGCATTTCTTATTACGTCGGGACATTTGTGTTTGTGTCAGATTTGTGTTTGTATATTCTAGACCACATTGCTTAGCAGAGTTCAGTGATGTGAATGGAAACTGTCAAGTTGATCAACCGATTTTGAGTATCTGTATCTGGCTGCATGGGAGCAATTTTTTTCTTCTTCAAGTAACTAAATAGTTACTTTTCACAGTAACGCATTACTTTTGGGTGTAAGTAACTAGTAACGTAACGGAGTTACTTTTGAAATGAGTAACTAGTAAAGTAACTGAGTTACTATTTTTCAGTAACTAGCACAACACTGTCATGTGACCTACAACTGGGTTGGGCTGGCCACAGAAGCACATGTGTAAGTTTGGTACCGGGGCTCTTGGAGAGCCCTCTCTATTCTGTGTTTTTTCCTTAGTAAAAATCAGATAGCAGGTTAGCACATGCGCTGTGTGAAGCTGTTAGACGCTTCATGGAGCTGACTATGACTGTGTCATACTCTCTTTTTGTCATTACATCGTATCATGGGTGTGGGGTCGTAAAGGGGTGAACTGGTAACCTTTCCTCCCCCTTTTTTCTGTTGGTCAGGGGTAAACCCACCTGTCCTTCAAGGTTCCTGTCACGTTGCGTTTCGGCATGTTACAGGGTGAGGGGGGGGGGGGGGGGAGTTTCCTGGTCCCACGCCCTGGAATATTGGGCGTGTGCACCGCAGAAATTCCCCCGCCATAGAGTACGTCACTGTGCGCGTCTCTGTTGGTAGGACTTCCGTGTGCTGTTCAGGTCCATATGATGGATCTGTTTCGGGGGGTGGTCAGGGCTCCTCCTCACGAAGCTCCTATTCGGGCCTTCTGTGAGTTGGGACTCTCCTTCCATGTGAGGGAGCCTCCTCAGAGTACAGAGCCTCCTCCTCAGATTGATAAGGTGAGTGGAACCTCAAGAAGGAGTCCTACTCTATTGTGTGTGTATTCGATTCAATTCGATTATTGAGTGTGTATGGGTTCAGTGCCTCCTCCCCGGAGAGCCCTAAAACCAAACTTTTACATGGCTCAAGGTGCAATATATTCTTTTCAATCTGTACACCCCGCGTGGGAAGTCTCTCTGGGGATTTCCGTCTCCTCTCTATGGGAGGGTGGTGGAATGTAAAAATGTAAAAAAAAATTACCCCCGGCCGTGTAGACTGGGATACATACTGTTGGTGCTTCCTTCTTTTCTTTTAAAAAGAGTTGGAGTTAGGAAGTATCACACCCCTCTTGTCGTTCCCCTGGGCGCCTTGGGGATTCAATGACAGGTCTAAATAGCCTGTTCATTGATGTGGTTGTGTCCCGACACACGCATAGTGCTAGCTCGGGGTGTTCTGTAATCAGGCGACTGACTGGCACGCCTTGGTTGCTTGGGGTTAAAACGGCGTTTTTATAAAGCAACTGGGATGGAGGTTTTTCCTCTTCCGACGACCTGTTTTGGTTGTCGACGGATTCTCGTTCATATCTGGGGGATGATGACGGAATGGATCTGAACATATGTAGAGGGGTCTCACGCCCTGGGGGTGGGCCACCAGGCGCGGTTCGCCCCGAACGTCTGGGTGGCGCCTTCTTTTCATGTTTAAGATCAACACGCATATCTGCCCCTTCCCCTGGAGTAGGCATATCGGCGTGGTTAGGGCACGGGACTGGTTCTGGTCACGCTGGTCCGGATCAGTTGAACCCGTTGTCCGCCGGGGATGCAGATCTGCTGTTCTGGTACCCTGAGGGACTTGGGCTTTTTTCAGGGGAAAAATGCCAGGTCGGTCCGGGTGTCACAGGGTTAAGCGCTATGGAGACCCTGGTTGGGTAAATTTTTTACTCAGCACTGTCGTAATGGCTTACGGCCTTGCCAACCTGTACACGCTCGATCTCGTCAGATCTCGGCCGCTACGCAGGTTAGTCCTGGTTAGTACTTGGTTGGGAGACTGCCTGGGAATACCAAGTACGGTGTGCTTGGGGCTGGTTCTCCATTCTTTTCGCTCCTCTCTCACGCATGGCGAAGAGGGGCCTGTTGGGGTGGTTTTGGAGTTTTTTCTTGAGGGGTTATAGGAACAACCACCGCATTGGGTAAGACCAAGGTGGTTGATTCCCTGGTGTGTTGGAGCAGTGTCAACTCCCGGGTTACCCGGTTGAGGGTGCCCCTGCACGTTCATGACGTCTGCCAATCGTGTCAGCCTTCTCTGCCTCAACCCCTCTGGGTGGGTTTTTTTTAAATGGAGGCTTGGTCATGCAACAACGCCAGCATACGCCCCTTCCGCCGGGGCTGCTGTGTTCAGCTGTCCCCTCTGGCGCCTGTCTCGTCCGCAGTCTCCAGGCTCGGGTTAACAGCCTGTTGCCTGGTTTTTCCCCGGTGCGCTGCCTGCTTCCGTTGGTTAACCTTTTTTGTGTGCTTACGGCCATGCTGACTGCCTGTTTTGCAGGGTCAGTGTGCCAGGCGGTGTACTATTGGGGGGACAGGGCCCGCTCGGATGAGGGGCCTTTGTCCGAATACGCTGGCGATGTGGGGGGCGGGGTCACTAAGTGCCCACCTGGTGGGGTCTTGATGCTGGCATCATGGACCTCTCCGGGCCCCCGTTCCAGGGGGTCCAGTCCCTTTGTTGGGTCTGGGCCTTCCTTCGCGCTCCGCTGCTACGGCCTTGCCACGGGGTTGGGTTTGCCCTTTACCCTGTGATTCTGGGGGCAGTAACAAGGTTGTTCCCTCCGTTCGTTCCCGGGTGGCATGCGGGTTGTGCGTGTGTGTAGTCGTGGGGTCAGGCCACGGTCTGCTCACCCTGTGCGTTGAGTTGCTTGTGTGCCTCTTCGCACGGTCGGGTCCGTCGCCCTCCCGGGAAACCTCCAATAGGGGGGGTGCCCTCCATTAGGGGGGGTCGGGGGGGCTCGGCCCTCCCTGTTCTGATGGTTGTGGGGGGCCTTCAGCGGGTGTATTTGTCGGCCGGTGGCTCCGCTCGGCCTCCCTATGTGCATGAGTGACGCCGAGCGGAACCGACTATGATACAGAACGTTAGGTTATGACTATAACCAAGTTCTGTTAATAGTGGTGACGCTCGGCGTCCGACGCCGCTGCAGCCCTTGATCTCACCTTGTGGTGAAAGCTTGGGAAGGAGGAGAGCAGGTGACCACACACCTGCTTATGTAGGTGAGCTGATAGGGGTGTGGTCAGACAAATATTGGGATATAAAGGTACATTGTGGTCTTTATTCAGTGCGCATGCACGTGTGCGAGGACAGTGCATGAGTGATGCCGAGCGTCACCACTATTAACAGAACTTGGTTATAGTCATAACCTAACGTTATCCTTGTATGAATAACCACTAAACTGCTTACGCAGACATTAACACTTTCTCTGCCAAGGACGCCTAAACTCGTCATTCCCCGCCATGCTCATTCTGCCAATGACGCCGTAACACGTCATTGAGATCAATATTTCAAAAATCTGTGATCGCAATCATATTTCTCCCCCGGAGACTTGAGATCTACTGTTGATCCCCTCTCAACTCTCCAACGGTTCAAGAGCGCCATCTGGTGGCCGATTGGCGGATCGCCCAAACCGGAAACCGGAAACGAAACTGGTGCTCATTCCAATTCGGTCCGATCACTCGCTAATAGTCCCGGGACTCGAGCTAGACACAATGGATAGCAATCCGTTACCAATAACTCGATAAACAACATGATTTGGACGTATATACTATTATACAACCTGGAGATGGATCGCATATTTCAACATCCCATAATAGGAATATTTTTGCTCCACTCTCATCGCCCAACGCTACGAGGAAGCTACGGTGAGTTTCAGCGTTTTTTTTTACCGCGTTCGATACAAACTGCTCTAATGATCATATCACCCACACTAGATGAATCATCTAACGTTGGCCACGGAATTATAAACGACCCCCCCCCCCCCCCCCCCCCATCCGGTCAACATCAGATGATAAGTAGTAACTTCTAGAAGCACGTCCATTTGAAATGTTTTATCTCGCGCTGATCGCTATCAAACTGTATACAATCATCAATATAATGCATTTAGGGCTATAAATCACGTTCTGCAGAAAGCTGCAGAAAACGATAAAAACATTTATACTTTAGACCATATTTTAGTATGAATATGTGAATGAAAAAGTATAACGTTGCTACACCCTGAACAATAGATACTTGATGTTGAATGGGCCATAGTAGTGTCAATTTAGCAATACAATTTAAAAAGTTATAGCCCTGCAAAGAAGGGGAACTTCTCCATAGACAAATAGAGCTGGCAGAGGATGGTATAATGATGTACATAAGCCTGGCGAAGAAAGTGTTAAGGAGAAGGGGAAAAATAAACACCAAAAAACAACCTTTACAGGTGGAAGCCTCAAAGTGAGTATTTAAGAAAATAAGTAAAATCCAAAAAACAGGACGACACTCAATAAAGAGGTATGGTAGAAAAATAAATAAGCCACAAAGGCAACTCCTAAAAACAGAGTTTATATTGAAAACATAAAACAATAAACCTCCACCAAGAGAGTTTATGTGCCGAAGTAGGCACAGGACAGTTCCAAAAGAACACAAGAAAACACTACCATAAAAGGTTCAGCATCTATGAAAATAAGCCAGTAGCCCAAAACTAGGATGGCTACAAAGAAGGCTAAATGCTGAATAGGGCAGCACTACACTTCAATATAATAAGCCTGACCAAAAGGATAGCCAACACAAGGAAATGAAAAAGCTGTTAACACTGCAAGATTCAAATAGACTCAGCTTTGCCATAGGCACAGCTGCACTGAATCAGGTGCAATCAAGCCCACACACCTGTCGACCCATGAGGCAATTAACCACAGAGGCCAGTGATTGACAGCTATCCCTCACAGGAGACGAAATAGACAGCTGTCCCTCACAGAAAGGAAAAATATAGCAAAAAAAAAAGTTCTACTTTTACCAGAAATATATTCTATCAAGGTAGTTCTACTTTTACCAGAATACTATTCTATGAAGGTAGTTCAAATTTTACCAGAATACTATTCTATCAAGGTAGTTCTACTTTTACCAGAATACTATTCTATCAAGGTAGTTCTACTTTTACCAGAATACTATTCTATCAAGGTAGTTCTACCTATTTGCCATACAATCCATAATCGACAGCATCACTGACAACAGAGTTACACTAATCCTACACATATTTTTCAACTCATTCTCATCTCAACATCAGCATGCCATGTACTATCCCCCTGTCCCTATACAGTATACACTATTCAGCGTTTGTGTTCCCGGCATTCTGAACTATTTAACACTAGAACCGCAAGGCCGAGCGCCCTTCCTTGGAATGCTGCAGAATAAAGGCCTCCCTCCCTGGCCTTCCTTGGATTGTTTTAGCCACTAATTATTTGAAAAACATTTTGTTAGAGGGACAAAAGCCACAGAGTGAGCAATCAGTGGAAGTTGATTTGACACTAAGAGAGTATCAGTCCGTCTCTGAGCTCTCAGTGAATGAGGGAGAGGAGATGGCGGAGTAGAGGTGGTGTGTGTAGATGGGGTGTGTAGAGGTGATGTGTGTAGAGGTGGTGTGTAGAGGCTGGGGGCGACCGTGGCTCAGGAGGTAGAGCAGTCGTCTGGCAATCCGGAGGTTCCCGGTTTGATTCCCGCTCCTCCCGGGCAGCGTGTCGATGTGTCCCTGAGCAAGACACTTAACCCCTAATTGCTCGCGATGAGCAGGTTGGCACCTTGCATGGTTGCCTCCGCCGTCGGTGTGTGAATGTGTGAGGTGGTGTGTAGAGGTGGTGTATAGAGGTGGTGTGTAGAGGTGGTGTATAGAGGTGGTGTGTAGAGGTGGTGTGTAGAGGTGGTGTGTAGAGGTGGTGTATAGAGGTGGTGTGTAGAGGTGTTGTGTAGAGGTGGTGTGTAGAGGTGGTGTATAGAGGTGGTGTGTAGAGGTGGTGTGTAGAGGTGATGTGTAGAGGTGTTGTGTAGAGGTGGTGTATAGAGGTGGTGTGTAGAGGTGGTGTATAGAGGTGGTGTGTAGAGGTGGTGTGTAGAGGTGGTGTGTAGAGGTGGTGTGTAGAGGTGATGTGTAGAGGTGTTGTGTAGAGGTGGTGTGTAGAGGTGGTGTATAGAGGTGTTGTGTAGAGGTGGTGTGTAGAGGTGGTGTGTAGAGGTGATGTGTAGAGGTGTTGTGTAGAGGTGGTGTGTAGAGGTGGTGTATAGAGGTGGTGTGTAGAGGTGGTGTGTAGAGGTGGTGTGTAGAGGTGGTGTATAGAGGTGGTGTGTAGAGGTGTTGTGTAGAGGTGGTGTGTAGAGGTGATGTGTAGAGGTGTTGTGTAGAGGTGGCGTGTAGAGGTGGCGTGTAGAGCTGGCGTGTAGAGGTGGTGTGTAGAGGTGATGTGTAGAGGTGTTGTGTAGAGGTGGCGTGTAGAGGTGGCGTGTAGAGCTGGCGTGTAGAGGTGGTGTGTAGAGGTGTTGTGTAGAGGTGTTGTGTAGAGGTGGTGTGTAGAGGTGGTGTGTAGAGGTGGTGTGTAGAGGTGGTGTGTAGAGGTGGCGTGTAGAGGTGGCGTGTAGAGGTGGTGTGTAGAGGTGTTGTGTAGAGGTGTTGTGTAGAGGTGGTGTGTAGAGGTGGTGTGTAGAGGTGGTGTGTGATACTGAAACAAGATCACAGAGACAGTCAGTAAAGCTACCAAGATTGGTCATTGGGAAATATAATGGAGATGTCAGTAAATGGCAGGAATTCTGGAGCCAGTATGAAACTGCTATTCACAATAATGATGGACTGTGTAAAAGAGAGAAGTTTACTTACCTGAAAACCTATCTCACTGGACCAGCTGCAAAGGCAATAGCAGGATTAACAGATGATAACTATGACAATGCGGTCACTTTATTGCAAAATAGATTTGGAAGGAAAGATCTACTGATCAGTGCTCACATGTCAAAACTACTGAATCTTACTCCTGTGAAGAAAGCCTCTGATGTGAATGCATTGAGGCAGCTATATGATGAATGTGAAATTCAAATGAGGAGCTTGGAGTCACTGGGTGTAGTGTCAGAAACCTACGGGAGCCTGCTATGCCCAATTTTACTGCAGATGATTCCAGATAGCATAGCTCTTGAATATAGTCGTCAGAGGGGAGTAGATGATGAATGGAAAGTTTCTGAAATAGTCACATTCCTACAGAGGGAGGTTCAGAGCAGAGAAAGAGCACTGCAAATGACAACAACATCCAACCATCAGAAAGAAGAGAGCAAGCCATGGAAACAGGCCTACTCATTCAGCGAAGTGAGACCAAAAAGTCCCAGCATGCAATCTACTGCTACACTGCATACAGCCAGCCAGGTGTACAACTGTTTGTTCTGTGACAGTGCTGATCACAAAGCAGAACATTGCCCAGACAACAACGTTATTGAACGTAAAGACAGACTAATGCGAATGGGAAGATGTTTTGTGTGTTTAGGACAGAAACACATAGCCAAATTCTGTAAAAAGCAGGTCTCCTGTGCAACCTGTGGAAGAAGACACCACATTGCTGTGTGCACTGGCAAGAAAAGTGAGGAGCAGAAACCCCCTGTTTCGGAAGAGGCTGTTGTCATTCCTCATTCAGTGAAGATGAAACCAGATGGACAGAACACTGTGCTGTTACAAACTGCCAAGGCATGGGTGGAAGGCCCAGGAGGCAGGGTAATAGCTTGTTGCTTACTAGATGGAGGGAATCAGAGGAGCTTCATCCATGAAAACCTTGTGAAGAGCCTGAAGTTACCAGTAATGAGACAAGAGAAACTCACTCTTCACACGTTTGGATCCTCTGTCCCTACAATGTCACAGTACAACACAGTGAAGGTCACCTTGAGGAATGTCTGGGACACCCAGCAAAAAATCGAAATAGAGGCTATAGAGACCCCACAGGTGTGCTCAGCAGTGATGAAGGTGCCTGGTGACCAGGTTCAACATGAGCTCAAGAAAAGGGGTCTGAGACTGGCAGACTTCCCAGGAAATGAAAGTGATCCAGAGCTCTCCATCCTGATAGGAGCAGACTATTATTGGCAAATAGTATCAGGCAAAGTGGAGAGGCTGACAGAGACTTTGGTTGCAGTGGAGAGCACCTTTGGATGGTCTGTGCAGGGGCCTGTGTCCATGTCAAGTGTAGCTGAGGCAGCATGCATGCTCATCCCCATTGATGAAGACACACTTGTCTCCAATCAACTAAAGGCATTCTGGGAAATTGAGTCTCTGGGTATAACAGGCGAGAAAACACAGAACCCAGCAGAAGAAGAAGCTCAACAGATGTTCGAGAGAACAACAACCTTTAAAGATGGGCGATACCAAGTGGAGTTGCCATGGAAGGCAGAAAGAACAGAACTCCAAGACAACTACAGAATCGCTAAGAAAAGGTTTGATGGTCTGAAGAAAAGACTAACGAAAGATGTTACCTTTTACAGCAGGTATCATGAAGTAGTGGAGGACTATTTACAACAGAACATAGCAGAGGATGTGCCGAAGGATGATGCAAGGACAGACAGTGTGAAATACTACTTACCTCACCACGCAGTACTCAGAGAGGACAAGGTGACGACGAAGAGTAGTGTTTGATGCTTCATCTCATGAAAATGGCCATCCATCCCTTATTCACAGGACCCAACCTGAACCCAGACCTCCTCAACGTCCTGATTAAGTTCAGGCAACATGCGATCGCCTTCATGGCAGACATCAAGAAGGCCTTCCTGCAAATATCCCTCGCAGAAAGGGACAGAGATGCCGTGAGGTTCTTGTGGCTCACTAGCCCACCAAAGGGAGAAGAGGAGGAAGAGCCACGAGTGTTAAGGATGACCAGAGTGGTCTTTGGCGCTTCCCCAAGTCCATTCTTACTCGCTGCTACAATCAGGAAACACCTGAAACAGTATGAGACAGAACATCCATCCGTTGTAGAGACATTGAGAGAATCACTTTATGTCGATGATTTTATTGCAAGTTCACACAACGTTGAAGAAGCTTACACTGTGACGACAACTGCTAAACAAATGCTGTTGACCGCAGGCATGGACCTCTGCAAGTGGATGACAAACTCTCCTGAATTGATGGAAAAATGGGAGAAGAGCAAAACTGACCTCACGGTGGCGCCAGAGACACACGGAGCGGTACTGAAAGTGCTCGGCTTGGTATGGAGGCCAGAAACTGATGACTTCACATTTGACTTAAGGCCACTGGTGAGCATTCTAAAACAGAAGGAGAACACAAAGAGAAGTGTTCTGCAATCGTCTGCACGCATTTATGACCCCCTTGGGTTCCTGACTCCTTTCACAGTCCGAGTCAAGTGCATGTTTCAAGAAATGTGGGAGAGAGGACTCTCCTGGGATGAGGAGCTACCACCTGATCTGACTCGAGAATGGCAACAGTGGTGTTCGGAGCTCCCCCAGCTACACCAGCTCGCTATCCCAAGATGGTACAGAATAACAGAATAGACCTGCAGACAGAGAACAGCCATCTCCTGAAACTACATGTGTTCTGTGACGCCAGTGAAAGGGCTTACAGTGCTGTGGCCTACCTGCAGGGCGAAAACCAAGATGGAGAACTTAGAACGAGCTTAGTGGCATCCAAGTCCAGGGTAGCCCCTCTCAAGAAAATGACACTGCCGCGCCTGGAGCTCATGGGAGCTGTAATTGGGGCAAGACTAGCCAGCCACTTGATGAAAACTTTGAAAATGGAACACAAACGGATCACAATGTGGACAGACTCTATGATTACGCTGCACTGGATTTGCAGCTCCGCTCACAAGTGGAAACAGTTTGTCTCAAACAGAGTGACAGAGATCCAGTCCTTGACCAACCCAGAGTCATGGTCACACATAAAAGGGAAGGTAAATCCAGCTGACCTCCCTACCAGAGGACAGACTGTGGAAAACCTGATACAGAACAAGCTATGGTGGTACGGACCTGAAGTTCTGACAAGACCTGACCAGTCACCTGATCAGTCAGAGGAGACTGATGAGGGTCAGGTTCCAGAAGAAGTTCACACAGAACTCAAGTGCCATCACCAGGTCACAGTACAGCTTACTGCAAATGACGCAGATCTCTCTGAACCAGTATTGGAGCTGGCAAGATATAGCAAACTGAGAAGGGTCTTAAGAGTGACTGCCTGGATCAAGAGATTCATAACCAATGCTCAAAGGAAGACAAAGACACAAGGAGAGCTGACTGCTGACGAGCTCTTTGAGGCAGAAAGGTACTGGATCAAGACAATACAACAACAAAGTTTCAGTCAGGAGATCAAATTACTAAAGACAGGAAAGAATCTGACGAACGACTGTAAAATAAAGGAACTCCAACCATTCCTGGATGAATATGAACTGCTCAGCGTGGGAGGAAGACTGCAACAGTCCAACTTCACCTTCCGAGAGCAGCACCCGTGGATTTTGCCCGGGAAACAAATATACTCAGAAATGCTGATACAGTCCTGTCATGAAAAGATAATGCATTCAGGAGTGAGGGACACCTTAGTACAACTAAGAGAAAGATACTGGATCCTGCGTGCTAGACAGCTAGTCAAGCGTGTTTTAGCAAGATGCACTGTCTGCAAGAGATTCAAGGCAAAGGCTGGATGTCAGATCACTGCACCTTTACCAAGAGACAGAATAACTGAATCCCCACCCTTCGAAGTCACAGGTGTGGATTTTGCAGGACCACTTTATGTGAAGGCAAATTGATCGGTGACGAAGTCATACATTGCACTGTTCACCTGTGCTGTGACCAGGGCGGTACACCTGGAACTGGTCTCAGATCAGTCGACAGAGAAATTCTTGTTAGCTCTGAAAAGATTCATTGCCAGAAGAGGAATATGTAAAGTTATCTACTCGGACAACGCAAGAACATTCAAGAGAGCTGAGCTGGACTTGAAGGAGCTGTGGAAGGCCATCAAAGACCCACAGCTGTTGGAGTTCTTCTCAGAAAAGGGCATCACCTGGAAGTTCATAGCCGAGCGAGCTGCATGGTGGGGCGGATTCTGGGAGAGGCTCGTCAGATCCGTAAAAACATGCCTAAGGAAGGTGCTTGGAAGAGCTTCACTCAACTTTGAAGAGATGTGCACAGTCCTAACGGAGGTTGAGGCTATCCTGAACTCTAGGCCTCTGACCTTTGTGCACAATGAAGTGGATGAACCACAGCCGCTGACCCATAGGCGTAGTTTGAACTTCACGCCAGGGGGTGCGACTGCGTGGCGAACGATACCTTTATTTTATTATTTTAGCGTTTTTACAATGCCCTAACCCCTAATTTTTTATTTTATTTAGGTAGTACAGCAGCACACACACACACTCACACACACAGCACTACGGGGGATCATTTTTAACTGACTTGAAAAATGGAGGCTCTAATTATTATTATTCATAGAGACTCTCGGTCTCGAGCAATAATAATTATTACAGCCTCCATTTTTCGTGGACGAAAAATATACCAGACTATAGATATCAATGTTCCCGAAATAACGCTACCTGCCTCGACAAAATCTGTGCATTGGTTATCCAGATACATTAATTATCATCTCAGAATAAGTGGCTTTGTACAAGTGTTACAATCTATCGCGCGGGGCATTCTGCTGCTGCTGCTTGGTGCTTGGCCGCGCGTTAACCCTTTCACTGCCACACTACAGAAGGTTCGCCTTATAATGTGACATGATTACTACTATAAAATGAATGTATTGTAAAACAAAACATAATAGAATTCAGATTTGTTTCTCACAATTATTATAATTTTATTAAAATAAAAATAATCTTGATTTCTTTTTTTTTTTTTTTTTTTAAAGCAATTTCACCCCCTGCACCCCCATAAACTCCGCCCATGCGCTGACCCCAGCCCACTTCCTGGTGGGTAAAAGACTCACGTCTCTGCCGACCAAGACATTCCCAGTTGACGCACAACGCTCAAATCCTAAGTGTAAAGAGCTCAACCGAAGATGGAAGTACAGGCAGAGACTCGCAACCAGCTTCTGGAATAGCTGGCGTAAGGATTACTTGCTGGATCTGAAATCAGCACATCGCTGTGACACGCCGTCACCCACCCCTCTGAAAGAGGGTGACATTGTACTCATCGGAGAAGATAACACTCCCAGACAAACCTGGAAGCTGGGAAGAATCAAGGAACTGTTCCCAGGCCGAGATGGACTTGTGAGGTCGTGCACAGTTCGCACTACCTCAGGAACTTTGTTGAGGAGACCTATTCAGTTATTATATTGTTTAGAGGTCTAGGATGAACTAGCAGTTCATCGGGGGGGGAGAATGTTGTAACTTAATAGGCCAGGTTAATGATTATGAGTTATATTACATATATGTTAATATCGATTATTGTTTACCTTTGAAAGAAGAAGTGGAAGTGGAAGAGTGTTTGTTTATTCTAGTCAGAGATACTATTATTTACATTAGTCACCACGTTAGTAGAAATACAAGTCCCAGGATGCATTGCACCTGCTACCAGCTGCGTCCTTTTAGGTGATTGACAGAGAGCGTTTTATGAATGAACCTGGTGAGAACTCAACTGTAATGTAACGTGCGCTGAAGATTCTATATAAAGTACAACCTAATGGAATCCGACGTATTGGACAATCTATTCTTTTGGAACGTAGTTATTCTACAGGTGGTGTGTAGAGGTGGTGTGTAGAGGTGGCGTGTAGAGGTGGTGTGTAGAGGTGATGTGTAGAGGTGATGTGTAGAGGTGGTGTGTAGAGGTGGCGTGTAGATGTGGTGTGTAGAGGTGGTGTGTAGAGGTAGTAGTGTGTAGATGTAGTGTGTGTAGAGGTGGTGTGTAGAGGTAGTGTGTGTAGAGGTAGTAGTGTGTAGAAGTGGTGTGTAGAGGTAGTAGTGTGTAGAGGTGGTGTGTAGAGGTGGTGTGTAGAGGTAGTAGTGTGTAGAGGTGGTGTGTAGAGGTGGTGTGTAGAGGTGGTGTGTAGAGGTAGTAGTGTGTAGAGGTGGTGTGTAGAGGTGGTGTGTAGAGGTGGTGTGTAGAGGTGGTGTGTAGAGGTGGTGTGTAGAGGTGGTGTGTAGAGGTGGTGTGTAGAGGTGGTGTGTAGAGCTGGTGTGTAGAGGTGGTGTATAGAGCTGGTGTGTAGATGTGGTGTGTAGAGGTGGTGTGTGTAGAGGTGGTGTGTAGAGGTGGTGTATAGAGCTGGTGTGTAGAGGTGGTGTGTAGAGGTGGTGTGTAGATGTGGTGTGTAGAGGTGGTGTGTAGATGTGGTGTATAGAGCTGGTGTGTAGATGTAGTGTGTGTAGAGGTGGTGTGTAGAGGTGGTGTGTGTAGAGGTAGTAGTGTGTAGAGGTAGTAGTGTGTAGAGGTAGTAGTGTGTAGAGGTAGTAGTGTGTAGAGGTAGTAGTGTGTAGAGGTAGTAGTGTGTAGAGGTAGTAGTGTGTAGAGGTAGTAGTGTGTAGAGGTAGTAGTGTGTAGAGGTGGTGTGTGTAGAGGTGGTGTGTAGAGGTAGTAGTGTGTAGAGGTGGTGTGTGTAGAGGTAGTGTGTGTAGAGGTAGTAGTGTGTAGAGGTAGTAGTGTGTAGAGGTGGTGTGTAGAGGTAGTAGTGTGTAGAGGTAGTAGTGTGTAGAGGTAGTAGTGTGTAGAGGTAGTAGTGTGTAGAGGTAGTAGTGTGTAGAGGTAGTAGTGTGTAGAGGTAGTAGTGTGTAGAGGTAGTAGTGTGTAGAGGTAGTAGTGTGTAGAGGTAGTAGTGTGTAGAGGTAGTAGTGTGTAGAGGTAGTAGTGTGTAGAGGTGGTGTGTAGAGGTAGTAGTGTGTATATGTAGTGTGTATATGTAGTGTGTGTAGAGGTGGTGTGTAGATGTAGTGTGTGTAGAGGTGGTGTGTAGATGTAGTGTGTGTATATGTAGTGTGTGTAGAGGTGGTGTGTGTAGAGGTGGTGTGTAGAGGTGGTGTGTAGATGTAGTGTGTGTAGATGTAGTGTGTGTGTAGATGTAGTGTGTTTAGATTTAGTGTGTGTGTGTAGATGTAGTGTGTGTAGAGGTGGTGTGTGTAGAGGTGGTGTGTAGATGTAGTTTGTGTAGATGTAGTGTGTGTGTAGATGTAGTGTGTGTAGAGGTGGTGTGTAGATGTAGTGTGTGTAGAGGTGGTGTGTAGATGTAGTGTGTGTAGAGGTGGTGTGTAGATGTAGTGTGTGTAGATGTAGTGTGTGTAGAGGTGGTGTGTAGATGTAGTGTGTGTAGAGGTGGTGTGTAGATGTAGTGTGTGTAGATGTAGTGTGTGTAGATGTAGTGTGTGTAGAGGTGGTGTGTAGATGTAGTGTGTGTAGATGTAGTGTGTGTAGAGGTGGTGTGTAGAGGTAGTGTGTGTAGAGGTGGTGTGTAGAGGTAGTGTGTGTAGAGGTAGTGTGTGTAGAGGTAGTAGTGTGTAGAGGTGGTGTGTAGAGGTGGTGTGTGTAGAGGTAGTAGTGTGTAGAGGTAGTAGTGTGTAGAGGTGGTAGTGTGTAGAGGTGGTGTGTAGAGGTGGTGTGTGTAGAGGTGGTGTGTGTAGAGGTGGTGTGTGTAGAGGTGGTGTGTGTAGAGGTAGTAGTGTGTAGAGGTAGTAGTGTGTAGAGGTAGTAGTGTGTAGAGGTAGTAGTGTGTAGAGGTGGTGTGTAGAGGTAGTAGTGTGTAGAGGTAGTAGTGTGTAGAGGTAGTAGTGTGTAGAGGTGGTGTGTAGATGTAGTGTGTGTAGAGGTGGTGTGTAGATGTAGTTTGTGTAGAGGTGGTGTGTAGAGGTGGTGTGTAGATGTAGTGTGTGTAGAGGTGGTGTGTAGATGTAGTTTGTGTAGAGGTGGTGTGTAGAGGTAGTAGTGTGTATATGTAGTGTGTATGTAGTGTGTGTAGAGGTAGTAGTAATAATAATAATAATGGATTGGATTTATATAGCGCTCTTCATGACACCCCAGTGACCCCAGAGCGCTTACAGAGTCCATTATTCGTTCATACACAGTCATACCGGTGGTGGTAAGCTACAATTGCAGCCAGAGCTGCCCTGACTGTGTAGATGTGTGTGTAGAGGTGGTGTGTAGATGTGTGTGTAGAGGTGGTGTGTAGATGTAGTGTGTGTAGAGGTGGTGTGTAGATGTAGTGTGTGTAGAGGTGGTGTGTAGATGTAGTGTGTGTAGAGGTGGTGTGTAGATGTAATGTGTGTAGAGGTGGTGTGTAGATGTGTGTGTAGAGGTGGTGTGTAGATGTAGTGTGTGTAGAGGTGGTGTGTAGATGTAGTGTGTGTAGAGGTGGTGTGTAGATGTAGTGTGTGTAGAGGTGGTGTGTAGATGTAGTGTGTGTAGAGGTGGTGTGTAGATGTAGTGTGTGTAGAGGTGGTGTGTGTAGAGGTAGTAGTGTGTAGAGGTGGTGTGTGTAGAGGTGGTGTGTGTAGAGGTAGTAGTGTGTAGAGGTAGTAGTGTGTAGAGGTAGTAGTGTGTAGAGGTGGTGTGTGTAGAGGTGGTGTGTGTAGAGGTGGTGTGTGTAGAGGTAGTAGTGTGTAGAGGTAGTAGTGTGTAGAGGTAGTAGTGTGTAGAGGTAGTAGTGTGTAGAGGTAGTAGTGTGTAGAGGTGGTGTGTGTAGAGGTAGTAGTGTGTAGATGTAGTGTGTGTAGAGGTAGTAGTGTGTAGAGGTGGTAGTGTGTAGAGGTGGTGTGTGTAGAGGTAGTAGTGTGTAGATGTAGTGTGTGTAGAGGTAGTAGTGTGTAGAGGTAGTAGTGTGTAGAGGTGGTAGTGTGTAGAGGTAGTAGTGTGTAGAGGTGGTGTGTGTAGAGGTAGTAGTGTGTAGATGTAGTGTGTGTAGAGGTAGTAGTGTGTAGACGTGGTGTGTAGAGGTAGTGTGTGTAGAGGTGGTGTGTAGATGTAGTGTGTGTAGAGGTGGTGTGTATATGTAGTGTGTGTAGAGGTGGTGTGTATATGTAGTGTGTGTAGAGGTAGAAGTGTGTATATGTAGTGTGTGTAGAGGTAGAAGTGTGTATATAAGGTGTGTAGAGGTGGTGTGTAGATGTAGTGTGTGTATATGTAGGGTGTGTAGAGGTGGTGTGTAGATGTAGTGTGTGTAGAGGTGGTGTGTATATGTAGTGTGTGTAGAGGTAGAAGTGTGTATATAAGGTGTGTAGAGGTGGTGTGTGTAGAGGTGGTGTGTAGAGGTGGTGTGTAGAGGTGGTGTGTAGATGTAGTGTGTGTAGATGTAGTGTGTGTGTAGATGTAGTGTGTGTAGATGTAGTGTGTGTGTGTAGATGTAGTGTGTGTAGAGGTGGTGTGTAGATGTAGTGTGTGTAGATGTAGTGTGTGTAGAGGTGGTGTGTAGATGTAATGTGTGTAGATGTAGTGTGTGTAGATGTAGTGTGTGTAGAGGTGGTGTGTAGATGTAATGTGTGTAGAGGTGGTGTGTAGATGTAGTGTGTGTAGAGGTGGTGTGTAGATGTAGTGTGTGTAGAGGTGGTGTGTAGATGTAGTGTGTGTAGAGGTGGTGTGTAGATGTAGTGTGTGTAGAGGTGGTGTGTAGATATAGTGTGTGTAGAGGTGGTGTGTAGATGTAGTGTGTGTAGAGGTGGTGTGTAGATGTAGTGTGTGTAGAGGTGGTGTGTAGATGTAGTGTGTGTAGAGGTGGTGTGTAGATGTAGTGTGTGTAGAGGTGGTGTGTAGATGTAGTGTGTGTAGAGGTGGTGTGTAGATGTAGTGTGTGTAGAGGTGGTGTGTAGATGTAGTGTGTGTAGAGGTGGTGTGTAGATGTAGTGTGTGTAGAGGTGGTGTGTAGATGTAGTGTGTGTAGAGGTGGTGTGTAGATGTAGTGTGTGTATATGTAGGGTGTGTAGAGGTGGTGTGTGTAGAGGTGGTGTGTAGAGGTGGTGTGTGTAGAGGTGGTGTGTAGATGTAGTGTGTGTAGAGGTGGTGTGTAGATGTAATGTGTGTAGAGGTGGTGTGTAGATGTAGTGTGTGTAGAGGTGGTGTGTAGATGTAGTGTGTGTAGAGGTGGTGTGTAGATGTAGTGTGTGTAGAGGTGGTGTGTGTAGAGGTGGTGTGTGTAGAGGTAGTAGTGTGTAGAGGTGGTGTGTGTAGAGGTGGTGTGTAGAGGTGGTGTGTGTAGAGGTAGTAGTGTGTAGAGGTGGTGTGTGTAGAGGTGGTGTGTAGAGGTGGTGTGTGTAGAGGTAGTAGTGTGTAGAGGTAGTAGTGTGTAGAGGTAGTAGTGTGTAGAGGTAGTAGTGTGTAGAGGTAGTAGTGTGTAGAGGTGGTGTGTGTAGAGGTGGTGTGTGTAGAGGTAGTAGTGTGTAGAGGTAGTAGTGTGTAGAGGTAGTAGTGTGTAGAGGTAGTAGTGTGTAGAGGTAGTAGTGTGTAGAGGTAGTAGTGTGTAGAGGTGGTAGTGTGTAGAGGTGGTGTGTGTAGAGGTAGTAGTGTGTAGAGGTGGTGTGTGTAGAGGTGGTAGTGTGTAGAGGTGGTAGTGTGTAGAGGTGGTGTGTGTAGAGGTAGTAGTGTGTAGAGGTGGTGTGTGTAGAGGTAGTAGTGTGTAGAGGTGGTAGTGTGTAGAGGTGGTGTGTGTAGAGGTGGTAGTGTGTAGAGGTGGTGTGTGTAGAGGTGGTGTGTGTAGAGGTAGTAGTGTGTAGAGGTAGTAGTGTGTAGAGGTAGTAGTGTGTAGAGGTAGTAGTGTGTAGAGGTAGTAGTGTGTAGAGGTAGTAGTGTGTAGAGGTAGTAGTGTGTAGAGGTAGTAGTGTGTAGAGGTGGTGTGTGTAGAGGTGGTGTGTGTAGAGGTAGTGTGTGTAGAGGTGGTGTGTAGAGGTGGTGTGTGTAGAGGTAGTAGTGTGTAGAGGTGGTGTGTGTAGAGGTGGTGTGTGTAGAGGTAGTGTGTGTAGAGGTGGTGTGTAGATGTAGTGTGTGTAGAGGTGGTGTGTGTAGAGGTAGTGTGTGTAGACGTGGTGTGTAGATGTAATGTGTGTAGAGGTGGTGTGTAGATGTAGTGTGTGTAGAGGTGGTGTGTAGATGTAGTGTGTGTAGAGGTGGTGTGTAGATGTAGTGTGTGTAGAGGTGGTGTGTAGATGTAATGTGTGTAGAGGTGGTGTGTAGATGTAGTGTGTGTAGAGGTGGTGTGTAGATGTAGTGTGTGTAGATGTAGTGTGTGTAGAGGTGGTGTGTAGATGTAGTGTGTGTAGAGGTGGTGTGTAGATGTAATGTGTGTAGAGGTGGTGTGTAGATGTAATGTGTGTAGAGGTGGTGTGTAGATGTAGTGTGTGTAGAGGTGGTGTGTAGATGTAGTGTGTGTAGAGGTGGTGTGTAGATGTAGTGTGTGTAGAGGTGGTGTGTAGATGTAATGTGTGTAGAGGTGGTGTGTAGATGTAGTGTGTGTAGAGGTGGTGTGTAGATGTAATGTGTGTAGAGGTGGTGTGTAGATGTAGTGTGTGTAGAGGTGGTGTGTAGATGTAGTGTGTGTAGAGGTGGTGTGTAGATGTAGTGTGTGTAGAGGTGGTGTGTAGATGTAGTGTGTGTAGAGGTGGTGTGTAGATGTAGTGTGTGTAGAGGTGGTGTGTAGATGTAGTGTGTGTAGAGGTGGTGTGTAGATGTAGTGTGTGTAGAGGTGGTGTGTAGATGTAGTGTGTGTAGAGGTGGTGTGTAGATGTAGTGTGTGTAGAGGTGGTGTGTAGAGGTGGTGTGTAGATGTAGTGTGTGTAGAGGTGGTGTGTAGATTGGTTGTAATGCTTATAAAACAGGATGTGTTAGTGAACCTGTTTAAGAGAGTGTCCCCGTGTTCAAGTCATTTTGAAGAAGGTCTATCAGTGAGTGAGGACCCAGACGCAGAGCAGGGACACAGAGGGTTCGGTTTAAACTGGGGCTGTCAATCGATTAAAATATTTTATTGCGATTAATCACATGATTGTCCATAGTTAACTGTGATTAACATATTAATCACGCACTTTAAACGGATATTTTAAAGTAGTTTAATACTCTTATCAACATGGGAGTGGACTTATTTATGAAATTAAATAAAACAAGCCAAAATGACAAATATTGTCTGTGATATCACAGTCATTTCTTACTGTAAGAAGTTGTGAAATTACAACAATGTATTGTACTACCATTACTGTGAAATTACAACACATTGCTGTGAAGCCATTCACAGTAAATTATTGTGAATCTTACTGTAAAAGTCATGCAACACATTGCCAGTAAGTATTGTAATATCACAGTAATTTCTTACAATATGATGTTGTGAAGTCACAATACATTGCTGTAATATATATACAACAAAATAATGTGATATCACAGTAATTTCTTACAGTAAGAAGTTGTGAAATTACAACAATGTATTGTACTACCATTACTGTGAAATTACAACACATTGCTGTGAAGCCATTCACAGTAAATTATTGTGAATTTTACTGTAAAAGTCATGCAAAATATTGCCTGTAAGCTATTGTAACTTTACGGTGAAAATGTTTACAGTGTAGAGGTAGTGTGTAGAGGTAGTACTGTGTAGATGTGTGTGTAGAGGTGGTGTGTAGATGTGTGTGTAGAGGTGGTGTGTAGATGTAGTGTGTGTAGAGGTGGTGTGTAGATGTAGTGTGTGTAGAGGTGGTGTGTAGATGTAGTGTGTGTAGAGGTGGTGTGTGTAGAGGTGGTGTGTGTAGAGGTGGTGTGTGTAGAGGTAGTAGTGTGTAGAGGTAGTAGTGTGTAGAGGTGGTGTGTGTAGAGGTAGTAGTGTGTAGAGGTAGTAGTGTGTAGAGGTAGTGTGTGTAGAGGTAGTGTGTGTAGAGGTAGTAGTGTGTAGAGGTGGTGTGTGTAGAGGTAGTAGTGTGTAGAGGTAGTAGTGTGTAGAGGTAGTAGTGTGTAGAGGTAGTAGTGTGTAGAGGTAGTAGTGTGTAGAGGTAGTAGTGTGTAGAGGTAGTGTGTGTAGAGGTAGTAGTGTGTAGAGGTAGTGTGTGTAGAGGTAGTAGTGTGTAGAGGTAGTGTGTGTAGAGGTGGTGTGTGTAGAGGTGGTGTGTGTAGAGGTGGTGTGTGTAGAGGTAGTAGTGTGTAGAGGTAGTAGTGTGTAGAGGTAGTAGTGTGTAGAGGTAGTAGTGTGTAGAGGTGGTGTGTGTAGAGGTAGTAGTGTGTAGAGGTAGTGTGTGTAGAGGTAGTAGTGTGTAGAGGTGGTGTGTGTAGAGGTAGTAGTGTGTAGAGGTGGTGTGTGTAGAGGTAGTAGTGTGTAGAGGTGGTGTGTGTAGAGGTAGTAGTGTGTAGAGGTAGTGTGTGTAGAGGTAGTAGTGTGTAGAGGTGGTGTGTGTAGAGGTAGTAGTGTGTAGAGGTAGTGTGTGTAGAGGTAGTAGTGTGTAGAGGTAGTGTGTGTAGAGGTAGTAGTGTGTAGAGGTAGTAGTGTGTAGAGGTAGTAGTGTGTAGAGGTAGTAGTGTGTAGAGGTAGTAGTGTGTAGAGGTGGTGTGTGTAGAGGTGGTGTGTAGAGGTAGTAGTGTGTAGAGGTAGTAGTGTGTAGAGGTGGTGTGTGTAGAGGTGGTGTGTAGATGTAGTAGTGTGTAGAGGTGGTGTGTGTAGAGGTGGTGTGTAGAGGTAGTAGTGTGTAGAGGTAGTAGTGTGTAGAGGTAGTAGTGTGTAGAGGTAGTGTGTAGAGGTAGTAGTGTGTAGAGGTAGTAGTGTGTAGAGGTAGTAGTGTGTAGAGGTGGTGTGTGTAGAGGTAGTAGTGTGTAGAGGTGGTGTGTGTAGAGGTAGTGTGTGTAGAGGTAGTAGTGTGTAGAGGTAGTAGTGTGTAGAGGTGGTGTGTGTAGAGGTGGTGTGTAGATGTAGTAGTGTGTAGAGGTGGTGTGTGTAGAGGTGGTGTGTAGAGGTAGTAGTGTGTAGAGGTAGTAGTGTGTAGAGGTGGTGTGTAGAGGTGGTGTGTAGATGTAGTAGTGTGTAGAGGTGGTGTGTAGAGGTGGTGTGTAGAGGTGGTGTGTAGATGTAGTAGTGTGTAGAGCTGGTGTGTAGACGTGGTGTGTAGAGGTGATGTGTAGATGTAGTGTGTGTAGAGCTGGTGTGTAGACGTGGTGTGTAGAGGTGATGTGTAGATGTAGTTTGTGTAGAGGTGGTGTGTAGATGTAGTTTGTGTAGAGGTGGTGTGTAGATGTAGTGTGTGTAGAGGTGGTGTGTAGACGTGGTGTGTAGAGGTGATGTGTAGAGTTGGTGTGTAGACGTGGTGTGTAGAGGTGGTGTGTAGATGTAGTGTGTGTAGAGGTGGTGTGTAGACGTGGTGTGTAGAGGTGATGTGTAGAGTTGGTGTGTAGACGTGGTGTGTAGAGGTGATGTGTAGAGTTGGTGTGTAGACGTGGTGTGTAGAGGTGATGTGTAGAGTTGGTGTGTAGACGTGGTGTGTAGAGCAGGCCACGTGAGCGGATCGGCGCGGCCGAGAAATCCGCTCTTCGCTCTTTAAAGCTTGGTCCGCTCCGCTAATCGCTCATGTTGACCCCGCCCCCAAGTCGCTCTCCGCTCGCTCACCGCTCACCTTGAATCGAGCGCTCCCCGCTCCCCGCGCCAGGTCGCTCGGCAGTTTTTTTTTTTTTTTTTTTGGAGCATGGTGTAAATTAGCTCAAACTACAACAGTCTACACCCCCTGGGCCCCTTAACAATTGTTTGTATTGAGCCGCATTGTAATTGTACCCATTCTGCAATGTTAAATAACATTGTTTATCCATTCACTAGCTCCATTAAGCGATGATAGGCTAGCCGAGCCACAATGCTATGGTCGCTGCCATTAACGTTAGCATTTAAGCTAACGACAACAACAATGGCGTCGATACTTTTTCTGCAGCTCGACCCTACTCAGTGAAGGAGGAGGAGTGAAGCCTGAACCGGATATCACAGGTTCACCCTTCTCATTGGTTGAAAATGGCCTTCATGTTTGTACATCGCCATCTGTTGCTTTGGCATTGTACTGCATGTATATTACATCAACAGTGTTAAACCACTGTGAGCGGCCTGGAGTGGATTGGAGCGGAGGAGAACTCTCGCTCCGGACGTCGCGCCGACTCATTTTAAAACCCACTCCTCGCTCACGTCAAAACCGGCCGCTCCGCGCCCCGCGCCGCTCACGCTCCGATCCGCTCACATGCACTGGTGTAGAGGTGATGTGTAGAGGTGATATGTAGAGGTGATGTGTAGATGTAGTTTGTGTAGAGGTGGTGTGTGTAGAGGTGGTGTGTAGAGGTGGTGTGTAGATGTAGTGTGTGTAGAGGTGGTGTGTATATGTAGTGTGTGTAGAGGTAGAAGTGTGTATATAAGGTGTGTAGAGGTGGTGTGTAGATGTAGATGTAGTGTGTGTAGAGGTGGTGTGTATATGTAGTGTGTGTAGAGGTGGTGTGTATATGTAGTGTGTGTAGAGGTAGAAGTGTGTATATAAGGTGTGTAGAGGTGGTGTGTAGATGTAGATGTAGTGTGTGTAGAGGTGGTGTGTATATGTAGTGTGTGTAGAGGTGGTGTGTATATGTAGTGTGTGTAGAGGTAGAAGTGTGTATATAAGGTGTGTAGAGGTGGTGTGTAGATGTAGATGTAGTGTGTGTAGAGGTGGTGTGTATATGTAGTTTGTGTAGAGGTAGAAGTGTGTATATGTAGTGTGTGTAGAGGTAGAAGTGTGTATATAAGGTGTGTAGATGTATATGTAGGGTGTGTAGAGGTGGTGTGTAGAGGTGGTGTGTAGATGTAGTGTGTGTAGATGTAGTGTGTGTGTAGATGTAGTGTGTGTAGAGGTGGTGTGTGTAGAGGTGGTGTGTAGATGTAGTTTGTGTAGATGTAGTGTGTGTGTAGATGTAGTATGTGTAGGTGTAGTGTGTGTAGAGGTGGTGTGTAGATGTAGTGTGTGTGTAGATGTAGTGTGTGTAGATGTAGTGTGTGTAGAGGTGGTATGTGTAGAGGTGGTGTGTAGATGTAGTGTGTGTAGATGTAGTGTGTGTAGAGGTGGTGTGTAGATGTAGTGTGTGTAGAGGTGGTGTGTAGATGTAGTGTGTGTAGAGGTGGTGTGTAGATGTAGTGTGTGTAGATGTAGTGTGTGTAGAGGTGGTGTGTAGATGTAGTGTGTGTAGATGTAGTGTGTGTAGAGGTGGTGTGTAGATCCCGTTCTACTATGTGGAATAAAATCCAACTGAATGGAGTCCAATGTTAATCTCTTGCCAACCTTTTACTGATTAATATACTTTTGTACAATAAACCTGAACTTCTCGCTCTCCCCCTCTCACGAGGATATCCTTTCATGAGGATATTTTCATTGTCTAGTGGGCATATTGTTCAGAAGAAGTGAGCTGCCCTGTTTTCTTGATATATTAACTGGTATGTGGTAGTGAATTAGTGGCGTTAACATGCATTTCCGTTAGCGCATTATTAGGGTGAGAGAGTGGCTGAACCGAGGCGACGTGAGAGAGTGGCTGAACCGAGGCGACGTGAGAGAGTGGCTGAACCGAGGGGATGATGAGAGAGTGGCTTAACTGAGGGGAGGATGAGAGAGTGACTGAACCAGGGCGATGCGAGGGTGAGAGAGTGGCTGAACCAGGGCGATATGAGGGTGAGAGAGTGGCTGAACCAGGGCGATGCGAGGGTGAGAGAGTGGCTGAACCGAGGCGAGGTGAGAGAGTGGCTGAACCGAGGCGAGGTGAGAGAGTGGCTGAACCGAGGCGAGGTGAGAGAGTGGCTGAACCGAGGCGAGGTGAGAGAGTGGCTGAACCGAGGCGAGGTGAGAGAGTGGCTGAACCGAGGCAAGGTGAGAGAGTGGCTGAACCGAGGGGAGGATGAGAGAGTGGCTGAACTGAGGCGAGGTGAGAGAGTGGCTGAACCGAGGCGAGGTGAGAGAGTGGCTGAACCGAGGCGAGGGTGAGAGAGTGGCTGAACCGAGGGGAGGATGAGAGAGTGGCTGAACTGAGGCGAGGGTGAGAGAGTGGCTGAACTGGGGCGAGGGTGAGAGAGTGGCTGAACTGGGGCGAGGGTGAGAGAGTGGCTGAACTGAGGCGAGGGTGAGAGAGTGGCTGAACCGGGGCGATGCAAGGGTGAGAGAGTGGCTGAACCGAGGCGACGTGAGAGAGTGGCTGAACCGAGGCGACATGAGAGAGTGGCTGAACCGAGGGGAGGAAGAGAGAGTGGCTGAACTGAGGCGAGGGTGAGAGAGTGGCTGAACCAGGGCGATGCGAGGGTGAGAGAGTGGCTGAACCAGGGCAATGCGAGGGTGAGAGAGTGGCTGAACCGAGGCGAGGTGAGAGAGTGGCTGAACCGAGGGGAGGATGAGAGAGTGGCTGAACTGAGGCGAGGGTGAGAGAGTGGCTGAACTGGGGCGAGGGTGAGAGAGTGGCTGAACTGGGGCCAGGGTGAGAGAGTGGCTGAACTGGGGCGAGGGTGAGAGAGTGGCTGAACTGGGGCCAGGGTGAGAGAGTGGCTGAACTGGGGCCAGGGTGAGAGAGTGGCTGAACTGGGGCGAGGGTGAGAGAGTGGCTGAACTGGGGCGAGGGTAAGAGAGTGACTGAACCAGGGCGATGCGAGGGTGAGAGAGTGGCTGAACCGAGGGGAGGGTGAGAGAGTGGCTGAACTGGGGCGAGGATGAGAGAGTGGCTGAACTGAGGCGAGGGTGAGAGAGTGGCTGAACCGGGGCGGGCGAGGGTGAGAGAGTGGCTGAACCGAGGCGGGGTGAGAGAGTGGCTGAACCGAGGGGAGGATGAGAGAGTGGCTGAACTGAGGCGAGGGTGAGAGAGTGACTGAACCGGGGCGGGGTGAGAGAGTGGCTGAACCGAGGGGAGGATGAGAGAGTGGCTGAACTGAGGCGAGGGTGAGAGAGTGACTGAACCGGGGCGAGGTGAGGGTGAGAGAGTGGCTGAACCAGGGCGAGGGTGAGAGAGTGACTGAACCGGGGAGAGGTGAGGGTGAGAGAGTGGCTGAACCGAGGTGAGGTGAGAGAGTGGCTGAACCAAGGGGAGGATGAGAGAGTGGCTGAACTGAGGCGAGGGTGAGAGAGTGGCTGAACTGGGGCGAGGGTGAGAGAGTGGCTGAACTGGGGCGAGGGTGAGAGAGTGGCTGAACTGGGGCGAGGGTGAGAGAGTGGCTGAACCAGGGCGATGCGAGGGTGAGAGAGTGGCTGAACCAGGGCAATGCGAGGGTGAGAGAGTGGCTGAACCGAGGCGAGGTGAGAGAGTGGCTGAACCGAGGGGAGGATGAGAGAGTGGCTGAACTGAGGCGAGGGTGAGAGAGTGGCTGAACTGGGGCGAGGGTGAGAGAGTGGCTGAACTGGGGCCAGGGTGAGAGAGTGGCTGAACTGGGGCGAGGGTGAGAGAGTGGCTGAACTGGGGCGAGGGTGAGAGAGTGGCTGAACTGGGGCGAGGGTGAGAGAGTGGCTGAACTGGGGCGAGGGTGAGAGAGTGGCTGAACTGGGGCGAGGGTGAGAGAGTGGCTGAATTGAGGCGAGGGTGAGAGAGTGGCTGAACTGAGGCGAGGGTGAGAGAGTGGCTGAACCGGGGCGGGGCGAGAGTGAGAGAGTGGCTGAACCGGGGCGGGCGAGGGTGAGAGAGTGGCTGAACCAGGGCGGGGCTGAGAGAGTGGCTGAACCGGGGCGGGGCGAGGGTGAGAGAGTGGCTGAACCAGGGCGGGGCTGAGAGAGTGGCTGAACCGGGGCGGGGGGAGGGTGAGAGAGTAGCTGAACCGGGGCGAGGGTGAGAGTGGCTGAACTGAGGCGAGGGTGAGAGAGTGGCTGAACCGGGGCGGGGCGAGGGTGAGAGAGTGGCTGAACTGAGGCGAGGGTGAGAGAGTAGCTGAACCGAGGCGAGGGTGAGAGAGTGGCTGAACTGAGGCAGGGTGAGAGAGTGGCTGGTTGGAGTGAAGCAGAGGTGAGGAGGTAGGGTGGGCAGTGGTTAGGTGAAGACACATGAATATCAGAATAAAAAGAAAAGCCACAGAACAACAAAAAGAACGTGAGTCTACCACAGTAGCTGAAACAATGGAGGAGAACGGGCTGATATACTGCAGGTTGATGAGCTGATAGAAAGAGAGCCAGGGTGGAGAGCAGCTGTGTAGGTGATCAGGAAGCCAGGAGCCAGGAGAGTGAGTGGGGGAGGGGGAGGCCCACGCCAACACACTTACACAGACAGGGGGAAACAGCAGGGGAGGGCAAGACACGAGAGACGCCGGGGGAATGCACCGTGCCGAGGCCACAGCCATGGCACCACAGCGCTTGGACTTCAGACTTTACTCACAGAAATTACATGTCCCCGTCACACACAATCTCATGTCCCCACAGACAAACAAACAACAGTCTGCGTTTCGCAGTGTGATCTAAAAATGAAACTCAAACACCATAAAAAAGGGCATATTTTATTGGCCACATCCTTAAAGTGATTTCTCATGGCCATTGTTGACGCTGATGTGACGCAAAGTAATTGTGTCCCCTTAAAGTCCCTCACCTCACAGTTTCCTCTGGCTGCCGTGACATAGGGTCTCGTTGCGCTCCTCTGACCAAGGCTCTCAGCAGAGCAGACGATGAGAAACACTCAAATCAGTTCCAGATGTTCCGACCGACGGTCAAATTTATCGACTGGGAGTCTGAAAGACCTGCAACGGTGTTGTTTCCTTCTGAAGCAGCTGCCATCCCCCAGTTGGTAGTGAAAATGTCCAGCCTTTGTTTGTTTGTCACTTAATCTCCCTAAACCTACTAGATTTATATTTATTAATTTATTATTTATGAGTTTAAAGGCCCTATCGGTGATTTAATTTTTTGTTTCATTTACATTTGGGGTATATTCAGAAACATTCTTTAAGAGTGTGGATGGAAAATACACGGTTTGGAACCCATTCTAAGTTGGAATATAGATCTGGGCTCCGTTCTTTGTGCGCCGCTTAGTCCCCTATGAAACAAACAAACAAACAAACAAACAAACAAACAAACAAACAAACAAACAAACAAACACAAAACAATGTCAGAGTAGTGTGTTGCATATGTATCCTAAGTAGCCTGAATAATGCCTCCACTGCTAAATCTGAATCTTTCAATTAAAACGTTCATTCAGATTCAGCTTTTTTAAACATACATACATTCAGAAAGGCTTGCTTTTCCCAGCTCCTCAACCTTGGTAGGTTTGTATTGTAGAACAATATACAACGATATATACAAACTATACAATACAAGGTAAACAAAACTGTTGATAAAATGATATATACTGTATATATATATGCAGGGCCGCCTGGGAGAAATGCGAGGCCCTGTGCGAGATTTAACGCGAGCCCCCCCCCCCCCCCCCCCCCCCCCCCAAAAGGTTAAAAAAAAATATATATATATATATATATATATATATATTTTTTTTTTCTTTTTTTATACAGTCAACATATTCTTAAATAATAGCGCTGCCCGAGGCGGGGCATGATACAGTCAACATATAGCAAAAGAGAGAGCTCCCGTTCTACAGTCAATATACAGTGTACAGAGAGAGAGAGAGAGAGAGAGACACATTGGAAAGAAATTGAAATGCTATTTGGCCCTAAACAGAGAGTACACAGTGGCAGAATACCTGAGCACTGTGACTGAAGATCCTTGAGCACAGCCTAGCCATCGAGAAAGGCCGCCATAGGCAGACTGTGTGTGTTAGAAAGAGAGAGAGAGAGAGAGAGAACATGTGTGTTTGTCATGTGTGTGTGTGTTAGAGAGAGACTAGAGCATGTATGAGAGATCCAAAAGGACAAAGATCAACACTTAAATCCAAGAGAGAGAGAGAGAGAGAGACACATTGGAAAGAAATTGAAATGCTATTTGGCCCTAAACAGAGAGTACACAGTGGCAGAATACCTGAGCACTGTGACTGAAGATCCTTGAGCACAGCCTAGCCATCGAGAAAGGCCGCCATAGGCAGACTGTGTGTGTTAGAAAGAGAGAGAGAGAGAGAGAGAACATGTGTGTTTGTCATGTGTGTGTGTGTTAGAGAGAGACTAGAGCATGTATGAGAGATCCAAAAGGACAAAGATCAACACTTAAATCCAACGAGAAGAGGGTCTATACCAGAGAAACCAAAGCAGCAAGGAGCCAATGGCCGACATCAGCTAAATAGGCTAGCCAGGTACTGTGACACCAGGCCACACACAGCTTTGGCCAACGGCCCAACGCTACCCAAGCTACACAAACGACCAAGACATTCACACACAGCACATGTCGTATCTCCAAATGTTGTGAAGTAGCATATGTTTTGCCTGGAAAAAAACATCGTTATTAACAAAACATTCGGGAGGGGAAGGAAGGAAGAGTGGGGTAATGTCATGACATTTTCATTAATCTTACCTGCACAAAAGGAACGCAGGGCGAAAGGCCGCAACACAGGTCTCCACGTTGACGAAAGGCCTCTCGCTGTCGGGACAAATAAGCTATGGCCAGAGCCTTGTCATGGTGCAGGCCCGACTACATCTTCTGTCAAAGATGATGTCGTAGTCAGAGTGCCAGAACCCCCTGCTATTCTCACGGCTAATGTCAATGGTCGTAGCACAAGCCGGCAGTTAACGTCGAAGCTAAACAGCTAACTGGCTAACAGTTAGCTCAATCAGGCACCTGGCTGTATGTAGCCGCATAGCTTGCTTCTGCGTTAACTAATGGTTAGCACAAGCTAACAGCTAATTAGCTAACAGCTGATTGAGCTAACTGTTAGCCAGTTAGCTGTTTAGCTTCGACGTTAACTGCCGGCTGCGCTCGACTGGGAACGTTCGTTTGATGCTATCAGTTAGCCTTGAGTTAGCTGTTAGCTTGTGCTAACCATTAGCTAACGCAGAAGCAAGCTATGCGGCTACATACAGCCAGGTGCTGACACCAGGCACACACCGTTAGCTACTAGTAGTACTATTAGCTAGTCGACCAGTTTGGCTCCAGAGAGAGAGAAAGAGAGATAGGTCCACGGCGGGAATATAATAATAGTTGACTCACCATAACGCAGTATCATGCCAATGGTAAAGTTGGAAGGAGACTTTCTTGGCCCACGGTGTAATTTCTTCTGATCCATGCTGCTTTTGAAAAGACATCCACTGGATCCTCTGAATAGCGCTGAATTATCTACCTCGTGTGTCTTCTTCTTCTTCTATTTGGTATTACGGCGGACGGGAGCAGGGACGCGGGAAGGGGGGGTGCGGGGGGTGCTGCAGCACCCCCTCTCAATTATTGCAAAAAAAAAAAAAAAAAAAAAAATGTATGACAGTATTAATATATTTGTATATACTGTAACTGTATAACTGTAACACTGTATATTATAAGTTTATCCTGCTCAAAGCACGTCACCATTTTAATATTGTGTGTATTGAGCCGTACTGTATTGTAGCCATTCTCCAATCTGTTAAATAAAGTTTTCATTCATTCATTACACTACTGTATGTACACAATCATACGTGTAAAACCGAGTAGATTTTCGAGTGATGACAGACTGTCACAGACTGATTGAATGACAGGTGAAACAACTAATTGTATTCACCTCCCGTCTCCCGCCCTTCCCACGCGCCACAAACCACTGAGCTACTGTGATACAGTGCTTGCGCAGTCAGTCGATTTGAGCTAGTAGTCAGACTTTGCTAGCACAGAATGTCTCACTCGCAGAAAAGAAAAATATCAGATTTATTTTCGAAACGTCCCGCCGGTCCCAGTGACAGTCCCACTAAATCTGATAAACGTCAGAGAGAGACAGAGACGACAGGTTCAGCCTCAGCATCAGGTATTGAAGAGTTAACTGAGTCTGTTCCCCTATACCCCCCCTCGGGCGCCAGGGGCTTCCACTGAGGGGTGATGCAAATAGGGATGGGGTGTTATGGCAGCTCATGATGGAAAGAGTGCGCACCGAGTCTGATCCCGAGTTGAAGAATTGGCTCCAAAAGAGAGACAACTGGATGTCCAACAACATCCAAAACGAAATCTTACAGCTGCTTGCCCATGATATTCAGCGACAAATTAGAGGCAAAGCATCCAAAAGCCCAATCTTTGGCTTGAGCGCTGACGGAACCACTGATGTCACTCACTGGAAAAGAACAATTCTCGTGTAATATACAGTTAGCCGATGACAACTTGGAAGCTCAGAACTTCTTTTGGGGTTTTTACAATGCCCGGCCCAGACACAACAGCCGAGACGCTGTTTTTGTGTATAAAATACTTTTACGCCTCGACCTGCCCATGGAGAGGCTGATAGGATACTGTTTTGACGGGGCCAGCAACATGTCTGGGGGGTACAGGCTAGACCAGGGGTTCCCAAACTTTTCAGGCCGCGACCCAAAAAAAACGGTGTCAGAGAGCCGCGACCCCCACTATTATAGGAGGTAAAAAAAATATTTTAAATGGAAATGTATGGTTGAAACATGCAAACGTTCAAACGCACACACACTAATAAGCATTGGAGGCTTTTAACCAGGGCCGGACTGGGGAAATCATTCAGGCCAGGAAATATAGCCCCAGTCAGGCCACTTTTTAAGCAGGGGGTCTGGGGGTCCCCCACCAGGAATTTCTTTGTTACAAAGACTTAATTTCCTGCATTCTGGTGCAGGCATTTTTTTTAATTTGTACCCTTTAAATGCCAGTGTTTGTGATGGCATCACAACTTAGTTAAAAAACAGGCTAGCATATGTATGATTAGCAACAACACAGATTTTTATGGATTTTCAGTTTTTTGTAATTGATAAATACAATATTTTATTCAACTTCAGCCCTGATCATAACACCACATATTCATTTTATAATTCTAACCCTTTAAATGCCAGTGTGTGTGATGGCATATATTTGCAATATATCAAATGCAAAGTACATTTTTCTGGGGGGGATTATTACAGGCTAGCATGTGTCAATGATTAGTAGTTTTTCGTAAGGATCCCGCCTCCACCAATCACATGCGGCTCCCTTTGTGTGTGTGTGAGAGCAAGAGAGAGAGAGAGAGAGATAGTTCTCCAACTTGTGTGAGTTGCAGTGATCTCCTGGTTGTTCCCCACCTAGGTTATCTAACTATTGCGCTGGTGCAAATAGAAACACTGGCCTGGCCTGCTTCTAAGTTCAGTGGCCTGACCAAAAAAAAAAAAAAAAAAATTTTTTTTTTTTTTTTTTTTTTTTAATCTGGCGACCCCCCAGCACCCCCTGCCGTTTTATAGTTCCCGCGTGCCTGGACGGGAGAAGAGCCCGGGCCGGAAACACTATCCTAAAATCTGTAGAGCAGCAAATCCGCAGAAACCGGAAAACTGCAGTCTGCAGAGCCGCAGAGGCAGGAACAAGTCAGACACATTCTACAAACGTGTCTAATGTGAAATATATAAGCATATAAGCAAAACTAGATTTTAGGTCTGTGATCAAAAAGGGCCTCGCGGGAAGGGGGGCCTCGCAAAAAAAAAATTAAAAAAAAATTAAAATAATAATAAAAAAATAAAATAAAAAAAAATTATTTTGCGAGGCCCCCCTTCCCGCGAGGCCCTGTGCGACCGCACTGCTCGCACACCCCCTGAGGCGGCCCTGGTAACGGATGGTATCGTGAAGCGCAGTCAAGAAGGGCTGGGGTGAGTAGCGGTGCTATGGGTTAAACTCACTCTCACATCCTCAAAAGACAGATAGACACGTTGCGAAGTAGTGGATTCACCTCTTGGTATAGCATTCTGTGTTGCTGCCTGCGGTGTGGGAGACCAGGGTTTGACTCCCACTCGGGGCATCGAAGTTTGAGGTGACGTTGTCACAACCGTTACATATATATATATATATATTCTACAGTGTAAGTAGCAGCAGTGTGTGTGTGTGTGTGTGTGTGTGTGTGTGTGTGTGTGTGTGTGTGTGTGTGTGTGTGTGTGTGTGTGTGTGTGTGTGTGTGTGTGTGTGTGTGTGTGTGTGTGTGTAAGTCACTTAAGGTGCTTTTGTGTGTATGATAATAGAATCTGTCTGTCAGTAGTCTGTTTGGCCGGTGGAAGTACTGTTCAGTGTTCTTTTGGATGTGGGTCTGTCTATGATAGGATCTTAGCGATTTCTCTATTACATGTTGCCTTCTAAAAGCTTGTCTAATCATACTAGCGTTGATAGCAGTTATCTAAGGAATGGGGAAGAACCTAGTTTGTGAACAGAATAATGTTAAGGTACAGGCCCGGGACAAGTCAAGGATGAAATCGAATCAAGTGAATAAAGGTGCCTTTTTGCAGGTTTGAGCTGAAGGAGTTGTTGCTCTGGTAACAGGTTATGTTAAACAGGTTATCCAGTTGTATCCAGCGAACTCAGTGAGCCACGTACAAGGAATGGGCCCTGTTTTACTCCAGTGTTTAGAAACTGCAGCAAATACAATCCTTGTTGATTATGAAGTGTTGGGCCTTGTTGAAGAGGGCTGGCATCAAGAGCCCAGTCAATCAACTAGGGAATGAAAGCACGTCTCCAGTCTTACTTCTTATTCTTGGTGAGGGGGTTACCCGATTGTTTACGTTTGGATCAGTGATTGGGCCTTTACGTAACCCTACTGCCCTGCACTGCAGAAATGTTAATAAAAATGAACAACCCCAATAAACAATGTTTACAGACTGAGACAAAATTACAAAAATAAAAAGACAACAGATTCAGGTTGAGCTCGTATATTCCCAGGAAAGTATGTATCTAAATCTGTCAAGTGGATTTGATGGGGTCTTGTGTCTCCCCGGGGGGAAGGAGGAAAAAAACAACACAAATTGAATACACATTTCACTGCTAGACTTTGTAGCTGGTTTTAGATTTCGCCACCTACAGTATACTGGTATAGCTGTGTCTGCAGGTGTCACCTCTTCCTGCTGTCTCTTACTCACGTTGGCCACTGTCAGACAAGTCTGTGTAACATCTCTCTCTTTGTTTGTTTCCATGTGGTTATACATCTGCGCCAGTCCAGCAGGGATACATTTCCTCTCTCAAACAAAACCCCTCAACTACCTCTTGTGAACAACCCCCCCCCCCAAACGAGGGCCCCATTCCAACGTTACCGTGTGTTTTCCTGTTAAAACGAAACACTACGTTCAAGATGCAAAGTCACCTCCCATCATCCTCTACAGAGTGGATATGCGGCACGGCGTCTCTCGCAGACGCCTTGCATCTCTGGCGATTCCTCTCCATTAGTAGCACGTGGCAAACGAGAGGCGCGGGCCAGGTGTGATGCTGCCAACAGCATGAGACTTGGCTTCTCTGCCCTGGATGCTTGGGGAGGAGGAGGAGGGCAGAATAGTCAGGGGCTCCAGTACCTGACACTGCTGTCCCCCGGCTCGCCTGTGTCAACAGTCTGCAACCAGCAACCAGCGACCAGCGCTCCATCTGGATTCACTTCACTCGTTTATTTCTCGCTCCTTCAATTCTCTCCAGATTACTCTTCTAGGAAAATAAAGGCTTTCTCGGCTGTGCGCACATCGGCCGCTAGCAGCTAAGAATGGAGATGGAATTAGAGCCGTTCCGTTTAAATCACACGTTTTTCAGGGGCCGAGCCTCGGGGGCCGATAAATCCTCCATCGTTAAACGGTATCTGGTTTTCACGCACAATTTATGTCTAATTGAATTATTGAAAATTTTACAGCGGCACTCCGGGGTGTCAGGGATATATTTCTGTCAATAATTGCAACTAATAACACTAAGGAACATTGTTGCGCTAGACTGGCGCCTCAAAGAGTGCAGGATGGTTCTCTGGGGGTAGATAATTAAAAAAGGGATTTTCTCAACAGGCGTGCACAAATATATCACCACACACACACACACACACCATAGACACACACACACACACCATAGACACACACACACACAGACACTCACTCTATCAATGAGGACCATGTAGACTCAACATCTGCTGTATGATACATGGAATAGGAAGGATCTGCTGTATGATACATGGAGTAGGAAGGATCTGCTGTATAATACATGGAATAGGAAGGATCTGCTGTATATGATGATTGTATAGGAAGGATCTGCTGTATAATACATGGAATAGGAAGGATCTGCTGTATAATACATGGAATAGGAAGGATCTGCTGTATAATACATGGAATAGGAAGGATCTGCTGTATAATACATGGAGTAGGAAGGATCTGCTGTATGATACATGGAGTAGGAAGGATCTGCTGTATGATACATGGAGTAGGAAGGATCTGCTGTATGATACATGGAGTAGGAAGGATCTGCTGTATAATACATGGAATAGGAAGGATCTGCTGTATAATACATGGAATAGGAAGGATCTGCTGTATAATACATGGAATAGGAAGGATCTGCTGTATATGATGATGGAGTCGGAAGGATCTGTTGTATAATACATGGAGTAGGAAGGATCTGCTGTATAATACATGGAGTAGGAAGGATCTGCTGTATAATACATGAAGTAGGAAGGATCTGTTGTATAATACATGGAGTAGGAAGGATCTGCTGTATAGGAAGGATCTGCTGTATAATACATGGAGTAGGAAGGATCTGCTGTATAATACATGAAGTAGGAAGGATCTGTTGTATAATACATGGAGTAGGAAGGATCTGCTGTATAATACATGGAGTAGGAAGGATCTGCTGTATAATACATGGAGTAGGAAGGATCTGCTGTATAATACATGGAGTAGGAAGGATCTGCTGTATAATACATGAAGTAGGAAGGATCTGTTGTATAATACATGGAGTAGGAAGGATCTGCTGTATAATACATGGAGTAGGAAGGATCTGCTGTATAGGAAGGATCTGCTGTATAATACATGGAGTAGGAAGGATCTGCTGTATAATATAATGTCAATAATGCAGGACCTGTTGCAGAGGTCTTTATTCGGCATGCAACGACACTCAATGTTTTTTAGTGGAACACACAGCGGTTAGTTTAGCACACACACCGGAACACACACGCATGCATTGTCTTTTTAGGATCGCCGATGCGATTTGTCTCTGCGATTAACCCATCCCGTCGTCCTTCCCCCCCAAGGGCAGCCGGGAGCAGACAGGCGTCAACGTGAGCCGCGCCAGGGGACCAATCCAAGTGCTCCTGTCCGTCTTCGTCAAGGACGCCACAGCGTTAGCGATCTGTTGTTGTGCATGTTTTTCCATTGGGATTATCTTTTCGGGGGGGAAACCCTTGCGAGCACGGGGAGAACATGCAAACTCTACACAGAAAGGCCTGGGAGATACCCCACCTGGGTACCTGGCATCATGGAAACCTGGTCCCCAAGCGGGAATCGAACCCTGGACCTTCTTGCTGTGAGGCGACAGTGTTAACCACTACACCACCGTGCCGTGGAGTAGGAAGGATCTGCTGTATAATACATGAAGTAGGAAGGATCTGTTGTATAATACATGGAGTAGGAAGGATCTGCTGTATAATACATGGAGTAGGAAGGATCTGCTGTATGATATGATGATGGAGGAGTAGGAAGGATCTGCTGTATGATATGATGATGGAGTAGGCCTAGCCTGACACTCTCGATGTTGACCGTATAAGCCCCCCAAGTGACCAACTATTTCAGTTGGTATTCTCCTATTCCATTCGCTTGTTTTTTCTGTAAAAAATATATATATAGCCTATGTATCGCTCTAGAATCAACAAGCCTCCACCCTCATGATCGAAAACTTTGATGAGTAAACATTCTTCCCAGAAGCTATTTTGCAAGATGTGTTTTGGGCTTTGCGCCACCCTAGATGATTGTGATTGGTTTGAAAAATACAAACAACCCAGAAAGTTTCTTTCCTCTCTGGCATGCAGTGATAACGGGCGTACCTTTCTCCTGCACAGGCAGAGTGCTAATGCTGCGTTCAGATGGATTCAGGTAGACGATCTGGCAGTAACAGCACTTCTAGGACAGAAGAACCAGGCAAGGGAAAGGCTATGGTGATGTTGGTATCATTTACCAATAGTAGGGATGGAACCTAAAATCCAAACCGCTTGGTTCGACCACAACGGTTCGGGGCACCTAGAGACCGTTCGGTTTACTTTGGTACTGTGGAACCCTTTGCTGTAGCCTAATACATCACTCCTGGGGTATGTATGGAGTGCTTTTGTTTATAACTGGCCTTTGACTAAAAATATGTTTAGTAAACATTAGTCATTCATGGACGCTGCATTTTAATCCAAAACCGAGCGGGACCTTTTAGTTTGTCCAGACGAGGTGGTGAGTGCAGCTGTGTCAGTCGATTCGTCTTGGATATGACTATTATTAGGCTACTGGTAACGTTAAGTGGACAATACAAGCTATATCACATAATATTCTCCAACATCGTTTACGTCTGCTGTTTGGGCACATTACAGATTTAATTTAGTTTATGATAGAGATGCCACTCTGTACTGTACACACTGTACTGTCTCTATTTATATAATACACTCTGTACATACATCTGATTAGCACTATACTCAGTAGTACTAACTTGTATATTTTGTACCCAGTTTAACCACCTCTACATTGTTTATTTCTGTTGCACTTTACTGCTACATTGGCACATTGGTTGGATGCCAAACGTATTTTTGTTGTACTGTAGTTATGCTGTATGATGACAATATATTTGAATCTAATCTAATCTAAAAAAAAGATGGACAGTGACTGAGTGTGAGAATTGTGCTATGCGAGGTGTATGCGAGCGCCAATACATTTAACGTTACCAGCACAAGAAGAGATCCGGGAAGGTAAAAGCAACTCCTTCTATTTAGACAAAACAACCCCCGCATTTAGATTCCGACAGAGCAAAATCCATAGTCAAATCCTTGATATTGTTATTTATAGCAAACTATATGCAGCCCAATGCAGTCGTAGTTTGTTATTTCAGAGCACACAACCACAACATTTCCTCTCAAGTTCAAGTTCTTTAATAGTTGTCATACAGAAGTACAGAATACTTTCATACAAAATGCTTCTTACTGTTACGCTCCAGAGACTGTGCTAGACAAGATAGTATCAAATAACATAATAACATAATATAGCATGAATTTAGAAGAAGAAAATGAGGTCACAGTGTTCGGTATAGACATATGTACAATGTTCTAAGTTACCATATAATATACAATACACAATACTATGCAGTGTACTAATGTACAGTACTATCTAGTGCAAAGCAGAAATGGGATGAGGTACAATTTTAGGTACAATTTACAGTAAGGTGTACGAGTTGTAGTGCAATCCTTCATCCATAAATATAAAGTGTGGGGAGTGGGTGCTACAGTGTGTTTGTTTAAAGTGGGTGTGTGCTATAAGTGTGTGGAGTGGGTGCTACAGTGTGTTTGTTTAAAGTGAGTGTGTGCGTGTGGATGTGTGTGCTATGTGCGTTTGGTGGTTGTTGTTGTGTAGTGTTCATTCATTGTTCGTTTAGCAGCCTGATGGCCTGGGGATAGAAGCTTCTTCTGAGTCTTTCTGTGCTCGCCTTGAGACTCCTGTATCGCTTGCCTGACCGCAGCAGTTCAAAGAGGCAGTTGTTCGGGTGACTGGAGTCTTTAATGATTCTCTTAGCCTTGCCCTTGCAACGCTTGTAGTAAATGTTCTGGAGGGTGGGGAGCCCCCCTCCAATTGTGCGTTCGGCTGAACGTGTCACTCTTTGTAGTCTGCTTTGGTCTTGTGCAGTGCTATTCCCAAACCAGGAGGTGATGTTGCCGGTCAAGATGCTCTCTATTGTACATGAGTAGAAGTTCTTAAGGATCTTCTGGCTGACTTGGAACTTCCTTAGGCGCCTGAGGAAGTAGAGGCGTTGTCGTGCCTTCTTCACAACACTGTTAATGTGTGTGGTCCATGTCAAGTCCTCGGATATGTAGGCTCCGAGGTACTTAAAGCTGTTGACTCTCTCAACCGGTGCCCCGTCGATGCTGAGGGGGCTGTAGTCCTTGACCCCCGACCTCCTGAAGTCCACAATCATCTCCTTTGTTTTGCTGACGTTCAGGGAGAGGCTGTTTTCCTGGCACCATCCCGCCAGGACCTTGACCTCTTCCAGGTAGGCCCTCTCGTCGTTGGCAGAGATCAGGCCCACCACCACTGTGTCGTCAGCAAATTTGACGATTGTATTGCTACTCCGCTGAGCCACACAGTCGTGTGTGTACAGGGAGTAGAGGAGGGGACTCAGAACACAGCCCTGGGGGGCCCCTATGTTGAGGGTGATGGATGAGGAGGTGCAGTTGCCTGCTCTCACCACCTGGGGTCTGCCAGTCAGGAAGTCCAAGACCCACTGGCAGAGGTCATAGCCCAAGCCCAGGTCCCTGAGCTTGGCTATGAGTATGGAGGGGACTATGGTATTGAATGCCGAGCTGTAGTCGATGAATAGCATTCTCACATAGTTCCCCTGCCTCTTGTCCAGGTGTGATGCTGCTGTGTGCAGCACATGGGATATGGCGTCCTCCGTGGACCTGTTCATAGTCACTTCAGCAACCAGTTTAACATGTTAAGTGGTTGTTCTGGGTGAGACCGCGAGGGACCGTGTGTTTTCAATAAACAAATTGGTCTGGGTCTGTTTTGCCTTACCCATAGTAATAAACATATACTATAATAATTAGTGTTATTTATCTAATAACCATCAAAAATACTGTCCATGTGGGCGTTACACTCAGTGTTATTTTTTACTCAATATCTTTCAATGTATTTAACCTATCAATAGTAAGATCAAAATGTATACTCAGTTTTCCTAGACATTTTTAAAGGGGACATGCATTGCTATTCCTTTCACTATTTGGGCAACTTTACACAATTCCTGTGAGTCTATGGAATACATCTGTAAAGTTTTTTTCAAAAGAAATAATTGTTTTATATTTTTTATCAATTACTCAAAAGCTAAATTTTTCGACTTCAAGATTCCAAGCTGTTTTGGCTGGGCTCCACCCATAAGCGCTTTGAGTGACAGTCGGGATTGAGAGATTGAGAGGGATACTAATTAATTTCGCCGCAGGGGGCATAATCCCACGGGACAATGCATTGGTAACTTGTTTCAAATGACAATATATATACCGCTGTGAATATTATTGCACGGATCGGAATATGGGCGAAGCTCCTGTCCCTCTCTATCTCTCTCTCTTTCTCTCTCTCTCTCTCCCTCTCTATCTCTCTCTCTCCCTCTCTCGCTCGCTCGTTCTCTGCCTCTCTCTGTCAGCACCCACCCGTTTGAGGAAGTGAAGGTATTTCCACTTGCTCTGCTATTGAGCGAATGGTTGCGCTACAACCATAGAGGGGGCGTTAAGTTATGCAAATCAGTGCCTTATTCACGTCAGCAAAACAGTCAAATCAGAATGGCTTAGTTGAGTGAGGAAAGATCTAATGAACTCGAGACTAGACTGATGAGTCAAAATGATAATTAGAGACACAGACCACATTGATATAATCCCCCATTGCTAGGAAACAATGCTAAACACTGGAAACGGCCATTTATAAGACACAGGACCTGTTACACACAGGAGATTGGCTTCAGAAGACCAGACTGGAGTCCTGGGCCCTCATTCATCAACGTGTTCTACGCACAGATCTGTGCTTACCCTGTGCGTACGATCATTTCTAAGCCCTGGGCCCTCATTCATCAATAGTGTGCGTAGAACATTTCTATTTCCACACGTAAGCACGGAATGTAGAACTAGTGTACGCACAGGGAAGTCGGGATTCATCACACGGTGCGTACGCAGGCTCTATGCCCCTCCGTGTTGATGAATACCACTTTGTTCTACCGTCAATGCTCGTGCATGATTATCCATATATGGTAATGAAAATGAGGAAACACCCCCCATGGGATGTGAAATAATGGACTGACCCGAGCGGAACCCTGAGAAACTCCACGAAGATTGTTCACTGCTGTCGAACCAAGAAGACACTATCGCGTATTATGGGATAAATAATAAAAGGCGGACTTGTAAACGGTGATGTCAGATATCAACGGCTCCCTAAGACCATTGCTGCAATTCTGCCTGGACAGCTCAGAATACTAATAAAGACCGTTCGTTGACCACTGTTTGGCGTTGGTTGTGTGTCATTATAACCGTGCTGTAATATGAATGCCTTTATTAGTTGTGTTCGATTGGCTATATGATTTTTAGAGGCATCTATTTTGTTGTCGGCTAATAAAGACCGCGCTGGAATATGACTGCCTTTTCCCGTGTTGTTTGATTGATACCCAGGGATTAAAGTTCTCCTCAATTCTATTCCAAATCGCGATGGATCTCCCGTCAATTTTCTACCTGCTGCATATGATTTCTAGAGGCATACTACAATCTATTTTGATGTCAGTATTGGGTAGCCTATATAAACAATAATAGAGAGCATATACAAGAACAATGAATCTCACTGCATGTATGATGTAGGCATGCCTTTCAATACATGAACTTGAATTCCATCATGTTTGTGTGCGGGACTCACAAGGCTGTTGTCACAATGGGTGGTACCGGTACAGTAATAATTACAGTCCACACAATATCACGATCCATGCCATAGCCTATGTTCTATTAGGACATGATCTGTGACGACAAATGTTCTAGAATGTTTGATTAAGATATCATACTCTGACAGCATGCCTATGAGCAACAAAAACGCGAACTTGAATCCCATCATATACATAGTCTGTCCACTATCTGCATGGTGTCATTGCAATGCGTTTTCTATTCTTTCTTATACAGTAAAAAGGGGGAAGAACACTATATTCATATGACTTATTCTGCTTACAGCTTCGAAATTCCACTTGTTTCGTTTAACGTAAAGCCTTTTAAATATAATCAAAACGTTCCCGTGTTTCGGCGGTCTGTGCGCAAAATAATAACGAGTTGAGCTTTATGATTTATGATGAATTGAAAATGGGGGACCCTGATGTAAACAAGACGAAAGTTGGTCTGCATCCCCAATTAACAATTGTATGTACTGAGCTGTACTGTACTGTACCCATTCTGCAATCTGTTAATAAACTTTTCAATCAATCAATCAATCAAGCTACGCGGAGCGCAGTCAGTCAGTAGCCTACACCCCGTATATTCCGATAACGCTATATAAACCATGCTGCATTCATTCTGAGAGAAAGATCTATTATTCCAAATGCTATTTATAGGGTTTTGACCATAATTACACTACTGTTGCTATTTTACAATGAACTATAATGAACTACGGTTCGTACGGAACATGCCAGTGTTATTATGCACAGAAGCTCATTTCCTTGTTGTAATAATATATTCTACCACTGGGCGTCAGGTAAGTGTGGTCTGACCTGTGCGTAGATGTAAGCACGGAGTCAAGTTCAAATCGAAATTGATGAATCCCACTCTTTGCTTAGAAATGATCGTACGCACAGGGTAAGCACAGATCTGTGCGTAGAACACGTTGATGAATGAGGGCCCTGGCCTAGGACCCGGAAGTGGTTCCTAGAATAGAGTTGTAGGTCGATTTATACATGACCAAAGGGGTGTGGTCAGGTGAGGAGGATGAGACATGGGGGCTAGGGTCAAAGGGAGGGGCTGGAGAAAGGTGAAGGAGGGAGGAGGGTGAAAGGTAGACCGGATGTGTATTAGAGGGGGGAGGAAGAAACACAAAGGAGGTACAGACAATTTCTACTACACACTAATAAACTCATCACCCAAGAGTACCAGCAGATTGTGAGAAATGCTGGTACGCTAGAAAGAAGTCACAGTACGCTAAAGCGTAAAATGTAGAAGTTCTGGTACTGCACTTCCTCAACTATTTTCAACTAGGTCCAACTCGAGGAAAGTTGATGAAATAGTCATTTGAATCATTATACGCAATACTGTGTGTGAGAAAAAAGGTTTAGTTCACAATGTTCCAGCTAGGAATTGAGTTGAGGAGGTTGAAAGCCCTTGAAAATGTCTCCTAATTGTGCAGCAAACATGTCATTCCAGCACATGAGCACACATCATTATTACTGGTTTATATAATTATTTGGACGCCCTCCCATGATACATAGGAGATAGCTTAGCAACACTATTATGTCTGTATCTGTATACACCATGACTCGTCCCAGCCATTTCAAAACCATTTCTGCTTACTAAGCGCGACCGTTTTCCAACCCCTAACCCAAGGATGCATAAATCATGAATGAGTGTTTCCTAACTCCCTTTCCTTCACATCCAAGACAGCAAGACAGGGTACTTCTGGAAAACGAGTTGAGGAGCAGGTCAGTGACTATATGGAAAGCTGGTGCTCAGATCAGAGGTTAAAAATGCGCAGACAATGACTTGCAGAGGGGAAGCAACAGTTGTGATTGGAGGATCAAGAAAGAGGGTTTGAGATCCATTTATAGCCATACCGCGTACAGTGTCCAAGGAGAAAATGTAACCACTTGAAATGTATATGTCCTCCATCCTAAAGCCATATACAGTATGGTGGTAACGGAAGAGAAGAAGAAAGGAATGATCCCTTTCTCCTATAAAAATGAAACTTTGACTTAACACATAACCATGCAAAAACAAGGTACTATGAATATTGATTTATTTTGTCAGTATAATGTGTTGAATAGGCAATATCCCGATAAATAGCCTATACCATACAATGTGTGTGTTAGTGAAGTGGTTCCTTTTTGATGCTGAGGTACACTTTGAAAAACAATCAAATACACAGCCCACTCAATTATTGACTGCTCATAGACTATTGAGCTAACATTACAAATTAGTTTTGTTTTTCTGCAATTTTCTCTCCAATTTATTTGTTATGCCAATTCCCCACACATGTCACAGTCCTGGCCATTAGGCTACCCTCTGTTGTTCTAGGGAGGGTGTAGACTATCACATGCCTCCTCTGTCGCTCTAGGGAGGGTGTAGACTACCACATGCCTCCTCTGTCGCTGTAGGGAGGGTGTAGACTACCACATGCCTCCTCTGTCACTCTAGGGAGGATGTAGACTACCACATGCCTTCTCCAATACATGCCAGTCCTTTCTTTGACAGCTAGGAGTTTCAGGAGAGCGTAACGCGTGCAGAGTTTCATGCTATATCCTACATGAACACAACATTGACACTGAAAAATGTATTCTGACTTCCACTGAGAAAAAGTGTTATAACATGCAAATGTTTAAATGTTAATAACACATATATAAAAGTCATAAAACAAAAGATGTGTTTCCTTTTTTTTCAAATGCAATATACATCTTAAAAACCTTTCAGAAAACCTTCTGTTGAGATTATGTGTTATGTATGATTGCATGTAACTGCTTAACTGTTTCCACAAGAGGGCTCTGTAGGCGCAAGGAGACGTAGCCATTGATGCTGACGTCAGGTAAGAGGTATAAAAGGAGTTGTTACCTCCCCCTCGATCTCTTCCTCCGTTGCCTCTCACGAGAGAAGGTCTCATGTGCATAATGATGTGTGAATAATAAGCCACGCCAAAGGCTAAAGAGAGGAACCTTGTCGTCATGGCCAAGTTATTGTCACTCCACAGGTGACTCTGTCAACAGGTTATGGGCCCAGATCACGCAAGAGCGACATAAGCAAGGGTAGCAAGTTTAGCTGAAAGTATAGGCTAGTTTAGCACCGGGACCACCGCGTGGCTAAAGCTAGGCTAACGGGAGCTAAAGCTACGCCTACCATCAAAAGAGGATGGCGACCAAAGGAAGGAGCAAATGGCCCTCGTTCAACGGAAGGGCAGAGGACTATGAGCTCTGGGAAGAGCGAATGTTGTGCTGTATGCACGGAGTGGGGCTGAAGAAAACCATCTTGACGGCCCCCACGGGAGAAGTAACGGCAGCCGTGCAAGCCCTGGACACCAAGCAAAATGCCGACGCATACTGCGAGTTAGCACCACTGCTAGATGACACAAGCTTGGGACTGATATTCCGCAACACTAAGGACAAAGGCCGAGAGAGCCTGAAAGTGTTAGGAGAACACTACATCAGAAGGGGAAGACCCCGGATCGTATCCCTCTACATAACTCTGACCGCGCTGAAGAAAGCGCACACCGAGACTGACCGAATACGTCATCAGAGCTGAACAGATCATTACGGCGCTTAAGAGTGCAGGAGAAGCGGACTTCCGGTATGAGAGCAGACGGGTAACACACGTGCGAGAGAGCTCCTGGTCAAATGAGCGAAAAAACGGATAAAAAAGGACCCGAAAAGTGATTAAAAATGAAAATGCACACGAGAAGTAAGGAAGAGACAACAATTGTGAAGGAAAGAGAAATGGAGAACACACGAGAAGAGGAGAATTTGAAGAAACAGAGTCCCCGAAGCGAAGCCGAGAAGAGACAGGCGGAAGAAGGGGGAGGTCCCGCTGAGGCAGACACGGGAATGCCAGGATGGGCCGTGGTCATGCAGGCCGGGATATTGGAGAACATAACAGCGGCGATAAAACTGAACACGGACACGATAAGGAATGATATTGGGAAGCTACGGGAGGAATTGAGGAAGGAACAGGAGGACTTCAGAGGTGAAATGAATACAGAACTCAAAAGGGTGGAGGAGAAGATGGCGGAACAGGACAGAAACGCGACCGAGTTACAGACTAGAATGGCGCAAGCGGAGGAATGGAACACAGAGATACACGAGGTATTAACATGTGCGATTCAGAAACAAGAACAGATGGAGACAAAAATGTCGGACATGGAGGGGAGGTCACGGAGAAATAACATCAGAATATGGGGATTGAAAGAAGGAGTCGAAGGGGAATCGGTGACCCATTATGTAGAAAAGCTTATCAAGGAGCAATTGAAGGAGACGGGACTGGAAAAAATGGAGATTCAGAGGGCCCACAGGGCGTTGGCTCCGAGACCGAAACCGGACAGACCTCCGAGAGCGGTGATTATTAACTTTCTGAGATTTGAGATTAAGGAAATGATACTCAGAACCGCGTGGACCAAGAAGATTGAAATCGAAGGGAAAAGACTATCGTTTGTTCACGATTACTCGACAGCGGTAGCAATAACATGCAGGTCCTACGCGGGACTGAAGAGAACTCTGAAAGAAAACGGAATGAGATTCCAATCACCCATGACCTCGCTAAGGATTCACTGGGAGGAAGGGACGGTGACGTACGCGACGGCACGGGAGGCGGCGCAGGAGATGAGACGACGGGGGATGCAGATGGCGGAGGACGGAGAAGGAAGCAGACAGGAGGACCAGACGCGGAGCCTGCAGCAGAGATTGGAGGGGGCACGCAGATGGACCAGAGTAGGAGACCGAAACCAGGGAGAGGAGGGAGGAGAGAGGAGAAGGCCGAGGTGAAACGTGACAGAACGAGGGCGGAGACGGACGAGGAGGCCAGAGACGGAGAAGGAGGGGAGAGGAGGCGGGAGGAGGCGAACGGATGAGTACACGCACAAGAGATTGAAAAAACTAACCAAATAGAGACAAAATATAGAAACTGAAATAACATATGCATAAACACAGGTAGAGGCAGGATATAGAAATGAACATAACGTATACATGGACACATAATACACAAGCTGATGGAGGAAATAAATGGAAATATAACTAGGTATGATAGACGAGACACAGAACATACTGAAACAAATACATAGACACACGCTACGAGTAACACAGTTGGAAGGGATTAAGGGGATAAATGGACATCACATAGAAAATAGAGGGGAGGAAAAGAAAGTAAAAAGGGGTACACAGGAGACACCGCACACGGGTTTGGGAGGAAGGAGGGACATTGAAACATATGAGACACATTGAGAGGGACCTAGGAAAAGAGGGTCTTTGGTCAGAAGGAAGGACAGAGCGCTTTTGACCAGGAGCTCGACAGCAAAAAAAAACAGTAAGAAAGCTGGACAAATATGACGAGCGATTGGGGGTAAGGGTTTCAAACCCCCAAGTTGTCAGGAGGGGGCCTCTCGCTAGGAGAGCAATTACCCCTCACCTACCAGCAGGGGACAGGGGGGGACACAGGGACCCCCCGAACGCCTTGGGAGCACTTTATGTAAAGTTTATGTTTTTTATTTATGTTAATCATTATATGTATTCGGTGAAGAGAGCGGAGGCTCCAACCGGAGGGGGGAATGAATGTGACATGGGGGGGACTGACAGACGAAAGAAGAAGAAAGATGACAATGGTTAAAGGTATAAAAATGATGTCGTTAAACGTTAATGGAATGAATAATGCGATAAAGAGGAGCAAAGTGATGTTGAAATGTAAAAAAAGTGAGATGGAAGTGATTTTTCAGCAGGAGACACATTTGGTAGCACAGGATCATGAGAAACTGAAGAGATTTGGATATGAAAATACATACTATAGTTCCTTTAAACGGAACCCGAGGAGAGGAGTAATCACGTTAATCAAAAACACAGTCAAATTTGAATTGATCAAGGAAGTAAGAGACAAGGAGGGAAGGTTTGTTCTGGTGAAGGGGAAAATGGAGGGCCAAATGGTTACGTTAGTGAATGTTTATGCACCCCCAGAGAGTGAGAGGGATTTATATGAGACCATTTTTGATATGATAGTGATGGAACTAGAAGGGATATTGATATGCGCGGGAGATTTTAACGTAGTACTGAATCACGACCTAGACACCACGAGTACTAGAAAAGGACGAGCACCCATCAGTAGATATATGAATATTCAGATGACGGAAATGGGAATTACAGATGTTTGGAGGGGGATGCACGCCATGGACAGGGAATACACACATTACTCACACCCACACGTGACATATGCGAGAATAGACTACTTTTTGATGACGACGGGGGACAGTTACAGGGCACGGGAGAGCAGTATAGGAGTGGCGGACATATCGGATCACAGTGCCATATATCTGACAGTAGATCTAGAAGGGAGACGGAGGAACACGATCTGGAGACTAAATGTAGGAATATTAAATAACAAGGGGGTGGTGAGTCAGATCAAGGAGGAGATAGCCAGATATAAGGAAGAAAATGACAACGGGCGGTAGATCCGAACATTCTATGGGACACACTGAAGGTGGTGATAAGGGGGAAATTGATGGAGAAGACAGCAATGCTGAAGAAGGCCAGAACGGAGACATATCACAATCTGATAGGGAAGCTGAAGAAGCTAGAGGGGAGACACCAGATATCAAAAGAACAGGAAACGCTCGGAGAAATCAAAGAAGTAAAGGCCAGGATAAATAGGGAATTATTGACGGAAATAGAAAAGAAAGCGAGGTTCATGAAACAAACGTACTATGAAGGGGGACCAAAAGCGACCAGACTGTTGGCTAGGAGAATTAGGACGCAACAGAAGTTGAACACGATACACACAATAAGGGATACAAAGACTAATGAAATATTGAGGGACCCAGCTGAAATAGAGAGGACATTTAGAGAATACTATGAGAAATTATACACACAGCCAAAAGCAGCGGGAGAAGAGGAAATAGAAACATATCTGGAGAAGCTAGAGTTACCATCGATAGGGAAAGAACAGAATGAAGAATTAAATTAAATAATTACGGAACAAGAACTGGAAGAGGCAATTAGTAGAGCTAAAAACAACAAGTCTCCGGGGAGTGACGGATTCCCATCAGAATTCTACAAGACATTTAGAACTGAATTAGTACCCATGTTAGGGGCGGCGTTCAGACACACGATGGAAGAGGGAAAAATGCCCCCCTCATGGAAGGAAGCCATAATCACCACGATACCGAAGGAAGGGAAGGATAGGGAATTATGTAGTAGTTTCAGACCTGTGTCCATACTTAACGTGGATTACAAGATGTATACATCGATAATATCAAAGAGATTTGAGACGTTTATGCCAGACATTATAGATGAAGATCAAACTGGATTTATTAAAGGGAGACAGACACAGGACAACGTGAGAAAGACATTACACATAGTAGAGGAGATACAAAAACAAGGGGGTAGCGCGGTACTGATTAGCCTAGATGCAGAAAAAGCATTCGACAGTGTGGCAACCAGGCAAGAGCTTCCCGGCACTGATGGATCTACTGAAGGAATATGGCCACTACTCAGGATACAAACTAAACGTGACAAAGACACAGACCTTAGCATGGAACTATACCCCAACGACGGAAATTAGAGAACAGTACGGGATAAGATGGGACATGGACAAGATTAAATACTTAGGGGTGAACATCACGAGAGCGGTGGAGAAACTGTTTGAGGCGAACTATACACAGATAAATCAGAACATCAAGAGAGACTTAGAGAGATGGACAGTAATGCCCTTGGACTTCAATTCAAGAATAGAGGTCATTAAAATGAACATACTATCAAGGTTACTGTACCTATTTCAGTCACTACCGATACAAATACCACAGAATCAATTCAGGGAGTGGGACAGACTGATATCGAGGTTCATATGGGCGGGGAGAAGACCACGGGTCAGATATAAAACACTACCAAAGGAAGAGGGAGGGATGGCAGTACCCAGCCTACAAGATTATTACTATGCAGCACAACTGAGAGCAGTGACGTGCTGGTGTAACGACAGATATGAGGCAAGATGGAAAGACATTGAAAAAGAAGGGGAGGGATACAAGGTACAAGCTCTGGTGGGAGATAGGGAACTATTTAAAGAAAAAGAGGGACTATTAGATCCAATCACCAAATGCACCGTCCTTGACCATATGGAACAGAGTAGTAAAAACACACAAATTGGAGAAGCAGTCAGGGGTCCTGAGATGGGTAGCACATGACAAGAGATTCAAACCAGGGTGGTTAGACCATGGATTCAGAAGGTGGGAGAGGGGGGGGGGGGGGGGGCAACAGCGATATGCAAAATGATAGAGAAGGGGGAAATGCAAACACTACAAAAATTAAAGGAGAAATTTGGACTAGAAAACAAGGACCACTTCAGATATCTACAGATTAGAGATTACTATAATAAAGAAATAAGAGGGGACAAGGAAGAAGAACAGAATGGAATAATTAGGATGATAGTAAGGGCATACGAAGGAGGGAAAGGAAGGGTAATATCAGCACTGTACCGGGCTATAATGACCAGCAAGGGACACACGACCGATTATATAAGGGAGAAATGGGAGAGAGAACTAGAGATGGGAATAACAGGGAAGGAATGGGGGAACATATGCAAGGTGCAACATTCAACAACAGGATCGAGGATATGGAAAGAATTTGGATGGAAAAACATAATCAGATTCTTTATAACCCCAGAGCTGAAGGGAAAATATGCACCAACACAAAGAGCATGCTGGAGGATGTGTGGGAAGGAGGGGGCAAATCACACGCACATATTCTGGGGATGTCAGAAGCTGAAGGGGTATTGGGAGGAGATAGGGGAGGCAATGATCAGAATATTAGGATACAGGTTACCACAAACAGGACTGGCGCTTTACTTAGGAGACCTGACACACGAGGGAATACAAGGGGGGGACAAATATTTAATAAAGATAATGTTGATAGCGGCCAGAAAAGCAATAACGAGACTGTGGTACAAGGAAGACCCACCGACAATAGCACAATGGGTAGGAATAGTGGAAGAAATACAGGATATGGAGAGGATAACACACATGCTGAGGTTACAGGAAGAGAAATTTGAGGAAAGATGGGGAAAGTGGGAGGATTATAAAGGGAATGAAAACGACATCACAGAGGAAGAACCAAATGCAACACAAGAGGGCGAAGGGTAAAGGAGGAAAGAAGTTCAAGGAGGGTCTCTGAACCCATGTCACACACCTATGCTTTAGTTAGTATTTTCTATTTTTTGGGGTATTACAATTGTTTTATGTTTTTATACTTTATTATTTATGTCTGTTTAACAGTGTCATATTAATATTCAGGGATGATGTGGTTTGTGTATGGGTGAATCAAAAGGCAAAGTGAAAGTTAATAAAAAAAAAAAAAAAAAAAAAGGGACGAAGGATAAGGGAAGAAAGAAGCTCAAGGAGGGTCTCTGGACCCATATCACACATGCATGCCTTAGTCAGTATTTAACATCATTGAGTAGGAATTATATTTTTATACCTGTTTAAGGGAGGTACACAATCAGCCTTTGTATTAAGTACCTGGAAAACAACTGTAGTGGAACCAGACAACTAACCATGATACCCAGGTGACCATATATGTGCACTGCTTTTTTTTGTTTTCAATGTGTTGTTAGTTTCTTTTTTTTGTAAGTGCTGTTTGTCTATAAGTGTTAATAAAAATTTAAGTAAAAAAAAAAAAAGTGCAGGAGAAGCACAGAGCGATGGACTAATGATGGCGATGGTTATGAGAGGACTACCAGAGATGTACAAACCGTTCACACTACTGGTGACACACGGTTCAGCGGACATGTCGCTGGGGAAGTTCAAGGCCAAGTTGCGAAACTTTGAGGCCTCAGAAGACACACACCCAGTCGCCGTGGAGGCGGGAGAGAGAGTGCTGAAGGCCCGGGCGGCACAGAGAGAGAAGACCAGACCCCCGACGGAGCTGGCGTGTTGGCGATGCGGAGAAAAGGGGCACCGGAAAGATAACTGCACAAAGACTGTTTGGTGTAGCTTCTGTAAATCCACGGGGCACACAGACAAAGTGTGCAGAAAGAAACGTGACCAGAACGCTCGGTACGCGCATGGACAAGATGGCGGCTGTGAGATGGACGTGAGATGAGTCGAGACGACGCCCGGAGAGCAGCGGGACGAGAGGACTTCATCTTTGGGGTGCAGACAACGTACGTCACCCAGTCAATGCAGCAGCAGCAGGTCCAAAGGAAGGGACTGATCGTGGACACAGGTGCGTCATCCTACATCATCAACGACAGGAATCGATTCAAGAACTTTGACAACACCTTCGAGCCGGAGAGACACAGCATGGAGCTGGCAGACGGGAAGCGCACATTCGGGTTGGCGCAGGGGAGAGGAGACGCACAGGTATGCCTCATAAACAGTGAGGGGCGCCGGTGTACAGTGGCATTAAAGAACGCTCTCTACATACCCTCGTTCCCACAAGAACTATTTGCTGTAAAAATATGCTACTGCAAACGGTGCCAAAGTGTTCTTCAATGAAGGTAAAGATGTTCTTGTAGAGCCTAACGGTACGGGATTTAACATAGAGGTGTACAAGAGAATGTATTAACTACAAACAGAGTGTAATGATAATGATATGTGTAATGTGACTGTCAGTCATGATATCCAGACATGGCATGAGATCATGGGTCATTGTAATTACGAGGATTTACTGAAACTGCAAGCAGTGACAGAAGGCATGCACATTAACGGTGAAAAGCATAGACCGAACAAAGAATGTGAAGTGTGTATAAAGGGGAAGTTCACTCAATCGAGGAACAGACGTCCCACGGAAAAAGTAAAGGTACCACTTGAGCTAGTGAACACAGATCTAGCCGGTCCAGTAAGCAACGAGTCCATAGGTGGCTTTAAATATGTACAGTCTTTTACAGATGTGTGTACAGGGGCAGTGTTTGTTTACTTTCTCAAAGCAAAGAGTGACACACTCCAGGCCACGGAAAAATTCCTTGCAGATGTAGCCCCTTATGGCAACATAAGATGCTTGAGGTCCGACAACGGAACCGAGTTCACAAATAGAGAGTTCCAATCACTGTTGAGAAGGAACAAGATAAGACACGAGACGTCATGTCCTTACTCCCCGCACCAGAACGGGGTAGCAGAGAGGGAAGGACGTACTCTTTTCGAAATGGCTAGGTGTAAGCTGATAGATGGTAACTTACCTAAGAGTCTATGGCATATGGCAAGAAGCCGCTTACACCAGAAACAGGTGTTTTAATAAGCACACAGGCACCACCCCATATACAGCACTGACAGGAAAGAAGTGTAATCTAGCCAGAATGCAAAAATGTGGGTCAGTGTGTTGATTACCAGCAGGACAGAGGAACGCTCGAGTCCAGATGTGAAAAAGGAAAGAAAGCCCCGCTTTTCTAGTCTATTATCCCGGTAAAGGGAAAGTGCAAAAACACAGGCTAGTCAAATTTGTCACAAAGACAACATGTGAGAACGAGACACAGACAGAGGAGCCAGAGCTGGACTCCAGAGTAAGGTGTGAAGAAAGAGAGACACCTCAGCCTAGTGTACTGAGCACAGTCGTACAAACAGACAGTCAACAGCCCCCAGAGGATGATGACGAGGAGCACCCGAGGGTGACGTCACGTGCCTCATGCAGTGGGAGGTATCCCTCATGGGAACACAAACCCCCAAAGTATCTGAAAGACTATGCCCAGAGAGAAAGTGATGAGGATAACAGTACACTTACCACCATTGATTACTGCTACAGAGTAGTGAGTGGAGTACCTCAGACCTTTAAAGAGGCCATGGTGTCCCCTGAGTCAAGAAAATGGGAGAGAGCAATGGATGAAGAGATGAGGTCCCTAGAGGACAACCATACCTTTACTCTAACGAAGTTACCAGAGGGCAGACAGACAGTGGGAGGAAAATGGGTGTACTCAATCAAGGAGGGTATTGAAGGCCACGACAAGTACAAAGCCAGTGTGGTATAATATAATGTCCTCATGTAAAGATATTCCCCTCCCCTGTGTCCCCTTACCTGTGCCCCCCCCCCTCTCTGTGGAATAAGACATTCCCCTCCCCTTTCTCCCCAATCCTGTGCCCCCCCCCCCCCTTTTCTCCCCAATCCTATGCCCCTCTCCCCAAACCTGTATCCCCCCCCCCCCATTTGACCTATCAAATGGGACCACATCCCCCCCTTGTTAACTATATAAGTCTCCTCCCGAGATCAATCCAGGTCTCTTTACCTGGGTCATTTCAGCTGATCACCTGGGGCGAGAGCCTCAGCCATTCTCTCTATGTAATCTATCTGTTTGGTTAATAAACCTTGTTATTATCCAAACCTCGGTTGACTGAGAACATTCTTCTTCAGGATATCCACAAATATCCCACAATTGGCGTCTACGAACTTGTGACGGACTCTTGCGTCCTACCGGCGTGCTGTATTGTTTCAGCTATACAGAGAAAAGTGAGTATAATAGACTGGTCGACCAAAAATTTATGGCAAGGAATTAAAACCTTCCCGCTTTTCTCTGTGCCAGGTGAATATTACAGAATGTTGTCAAATATTGAGATCATGGCTGAGTAAGAATAGCGTGTATTAATATATCTGATCTGTATTGAGAATCGTACTGGGGAAACGCGTGTACCTGGGTCCTTATCTGGACAGATGTTCTGAGAGGATGGGTTGTTAGTGCTATTCCCGGATTTGAGCTGTTGCCAAACCGAAAGTTAGGGCACAATAAAGGTTGTTGGAATGCTAACCCAAGTCTAGCTGATGCAGACTAAAATATAGGCAACAAGGCAAGAAACGTGGGCGTATTAGATGTGATATCCTTGAAAACGCTACTCTGTTAAAAACGTTCTGTGATTCCTCTGCAAAGAGGCGGGAAGTTAGGACCGAGAAGCTGATGGAATCATAATTAGATTTACCAGAGTAACGTCATAATATTCATTGTTTCAACCTCAAACTAAGCCCACAATCTCGTCCATTCCTGAAAACGATGTATTCAGATTAAATTAACCAATTGATCATACAGATAGCGGGAAGCTGATTACGCGGTGTCCCGGTGTAGTACGCCATACTACATTAAACGGGACATTAGTCGCGGGTTGAAGAGACCGAGAGTATGATTAAACGGTATATTCACATCTAATATATCGCTGGTAAATTTCGAAGTCAGGTTCGGTCGTTATGATTTTAATAACGATGTATAGTTAAACCGAGGGTAACCAAGCCTTGTCGCAGCGGGTGCTGGTCAACTAAACGAACAGCGATCCAATACAGTCAGATATACAAACACGTTAACTTATATGTATTATTGTTGTTTTGTCTGTTTAAAGTCTCGTTTGTATGTGCACAGTATGCCGACTGATATCGCGCCGAGCATTGAGAGACGAGTTAACATTATGGGAAATAACATTGGGGTACAACTCGCGCGACATGCAACGTCCGGTTGGAAATTATAGTTTTATCGTTTCTATTTGTTTCCGTTACACATATGCACAAGTGACGTTCATTCGGTTACAAAACGCTGGTTTTAGGTAAATTCCAGGCTATTGAGAGCTCGCGGAACTAGTACTGCATGGATTGCAAAGCGTTATTTCCGAGGCGAATGGGAACGCACGAACATCGCTTGGAGCGATGACGTCACGCTATGCGCGCCATGGAGTTATGGTTTTGTTGTGAGCCTATCCATTGAGTTGCTGTGGCGAGATGCAGAAGAGTGTTTCCAGGGTTACATTGTCCCAGACCACCGGAGAAACGAGCCGAGCATTGCATTAACGACACGTAGCGTGCTACAGCCTCAGGAACCACTATTCGATTAAAGATACACATGGGCACAAAAGGGGGTAAGTTAATATGGTTATTCAATAACTGAACTGAACTGTGAGGATCCAACGTGAACACGGCAGCTTTTTCCGGTGAGTATGAAACAAACCTTGAGATGCATGACATAACTATCTTTTCATTTGCAGTAAATTACAGCTATCCCATATCGCTTGAGTGATTGTTTTTCATTACTGTACACGTTATAAGTCACATAAAGCTAACCTCAATACCTGTTTCAGATTTGTAACATATCTGTATAGGTTTCTGTATAAAATATCATAAATAGGTTTCTATATCTTAGAATGTGCACAAGGCTAGTGATAAGGCAAACATGCTATGTTTATTCAACAAATCATCTCTATTTTAAAAAAAAAAACAGTATGTTTTAACCCCCACGTCTCTATAGTTTTTGATACGGGGTACCATAGAAAATCATACATCATAACTGAACACAACACAATTTATGAGTAACACACTTACTCCCAGTATAAGATGAAGACTAGATGATGTGTGTTTGAACTCAAAATCAAAGAGAACACACTCAAAAATGGTCTTAGAGGAGTGGAAAAAAAATTAACATGTTTTTTTGTGTTTAGAGGAGAGGCAGACTGAGTTAACTCTAAATTGAATTACAAAGCAGTGTTTAAACACTCACTCAAACCAGCTGAGGACGATGTGGAGTTGAAAGACAATGCAAATGCCTAGAGAGGACTCTGACCACACCTATAGGGACTCAACTTAGTATCTCCACTATACTTAGTATAGTAGGAAGTATCGCTTTAGATGCAGATTTTCTCTTTGTTACCACGAGACTCAACCAAAAATGGTGTAGAGTTGAGAGACAATCGATTGACCATTTAAAACAAATCTGCATCCAAACACCCACATGTAAATGTCTTTTACAGGAACGAAGACGATAACAGACGCTATTCAGAGTGGGCACTTGAAACCCACAGGGTATGGCGTGAGGGAGACAAAGCAATGCAAATGCCTGCACTCTGACCACAGGCTTGGTGGACTCACCTGACAATGGATAACAACAGAGAACCACTTATTTAACATGAATCAGACACAAATGATGAATTTGCAGTCATGAAAGTCTACCTAATTCCCATACTAACAAAATAACTAACCAGTGTTTTCATCATCTATTTTCAAGAAGGCACACAAATTAGAGATATAATTTCTGAATGAAACCAGACAAAGTAGAAGTGCCCGAGATGAAAGATTAATGATGAAAACAACTTCACTTGCAATCTCCTCCTTCTATTCTCTGCTTATAACCAATAACATGCATGACTCTTCTTTTAACAAACTAATACATTTCCATGACTGCAAATATCAAAACCACCAAATTGGAGCACAATTATCAACATGTACAAGATGAAACATCAATATTGGTCATTTAGCTGACACTTTTATCCAAAGCGACTTACAAGTTCTGTGCGACAGGTCATCAGGAAGGGCACAACTCTATCAGCTGAGTAACAATGTTCATCAAAGTGTCGAGTGCTACAGTGTAGATTAGTTTTATTAGGACGAGTGCATGACAGTAAGGTTAGTTAGGGTTAGATGACAAAACGAATGATTGTTTTTCATGAAAAATTAACTGGCTGTCTAGGTTTTATGTTTTTTTTCCTATGCTATGATGAGCCACACTGAGATGTGAAGAACGCCAGAGAAGGCGTGACGAGGTAAGTATCCTGAGGCACACCATCGCACAGGTAAGATCAACTTCAATTTAACATCACAGACTATGAAGACAAAGAACTATTTTATCTGATTCAAGACTTTGGCCATTCATTTACAATTTTATTTAAAGCCTAATGCTGTAAGATCTAGTTAGATACAAGATCTGATAAGATTGTAGTGAATGTGACCTTTTTGACATAAGGAATCACTGCTAATGCAATTGGCTTGCATTTCCTATTTTCAATTAAGTGATTTTATTTACAATGAATTGAATTAATCCCAAAATGATTTTCCTCTTTAGCAGAAAGGCGTTGAATCATTTATGTGAGGAGGTTTTCTAAGGCAATTTTATCATCCTCAGATCATATTGGTGAGAGGACAGGACGAGTGAGACGACGCGTGACCTGAACCACGAACAACAGCAGAGGACCACGAAGGACACAGTCAAGGAACTGCGGACGCAACCAGGGCGACGACAACAACCGTGGGAGAACCACCAGCACACACAGCACAGACGACCCCAAAGGAGGGGGAGCAGAGACAGAAAGGACGACATGCTGCGCCACCCTGACAGCCTACGACAAACCAAGGCCAACGCCATGTATCTCCACCATCCGTGTGAGAGAGAGCGTCCTCTGACTAGCCACTACACCGGCGGGCTCTCGCCCTCCATCAAGTGGTACCGCAATGACGAGGAGAGGACAGCGAAACCAGCACAACACATTCAAAAACGCCCTGACCACCATGTCTCTGGGCCTGATGGGGGCCAAGCGTGAGCACAGTGGCGGATGGTGGTGGTGATGGAGAGCAGCGCAGGCTCCAGGAAAAGAGTCTGCAAGGCCACTATAGTTGACCGCCCCACTGGTGACCCTTGACAGGGAATGGACGGCGACCAGTGAATGTTCCCGACTGCATCGTCAACCTGTGGACCAAGAGACTTCTGAACACACATTGTCCACATTGTTATATGTATTTAATTTTTACTGTGTTACTGTTTGGCCCTGCCACACGACAGACCGAGAACAGATGATCAACACAACACAGCAACTGTCAGATTCACAAACAAGAACTGTTTCACAGAGTTCATATGTATCTGGAAAATTATTGACTAGGAATATGATGAAATACAATCAGTAAGATTGCATTAACCAATTTTATAATGGCAATGAGAAATGATCACAGAGTCACATTGCAAAATGGTATTGTTAAACAGGGCAGAACCAGTTGGGTTGTTCCAAGACACCAAGTTTGTTTTGACCATAGATAGTATGCACCACAGAACAATGCATAACGATTATCATAATCACCTTTTATATTAGTTTTATTAACCACTAGGTTAACGGTTGTTAAAATGTTTTTATACACATTAGCCACTAGGTTAATGCTTATGTGTAAATCCTATTCCTAATAATTATGCACACGATTTTGTTTTTTCACCCTGTGCACTCTGACCACACAGAGACAGTGTTCACATGTATTTAATTGATTTATTACTATGCCTGTATGCACAACCATGACATTAGCTCCCCTGAGTCACGACATGAACGACTGAAGGTATGCCAAGATATGTGCACAGCTATAGCTTCTAATGATTATGTTAATTGTTGTTTGATATCAGAGTTGAGGACCAATCATTGATATAGGTATTTTGAGCGGTTAAACCAGACCATATAAATAAAAGAAAAGGGTGATATCTATTCCCACATCTCTGATATCAAAATAACACAGACTTTAGTCCAGTCAATCATGTCATGAATCACGTATATAAATATTTCTATTTTAAACTATTATGCCAACCAACACAGACCACATTGGCCAAAATTTTCATTTATTTTAATTGTTTTTCGATTTCATTCATAATCTGATAACCGATGGATTACATCGGTCCCATTCTATTACCATATCTATTCACTTTTACCTGTTCCAAACAATCCTGGTATACTATACATTAATCTCACCCACATTATAATAGAGAAAAGTGAGTATTGTGGTATACAGGGCCGCCTGGGAGAAATGCGAGGCCCTGTGCGAGATTTAACGCGAGCCCCCCGCCAAAGGTTAAAAAAATAATAATAATTTTTTTTTTTTTCATACAGTCAACATATTCTTAAATAATAGCGCTGCCCGAGGCGGGGCATGATACAGTCAACATATAGCAAAAGAGAGAGCGAGAGAGAGCTCCCGTTCTACAGTCAATATACAGTGTACAGAGAGAGAGAGAGAGAGAGAGAGAGACACATTGGAAAGAAATTGAAATGCTATTTGGCCCTAAACAGAGAGTACACAGTGGCAGAATACCTGAGCACTGTGACTGAAGATCCTTGACTATACAGACTCAGCGAGCACAGCCTAGCCATCGAGAAAGGCCGCCATAGGCAGACTGTGTGTGTTAGAAAGAGAGAGAGAGAGAGAGAGAGCATGTGTGTTAGAGAGATAGCATGTATGAGAGAGAGAGAGAGAGAGAGAGAGAGAGAGAGAGCATGTGTGTGTGTTAGAGAGAGCATGTATGAGAGATCAAAAAGGACAAAGATCAACACTTAAATCCAAAGAGAAGAGGGTCTATAGAGAAACCAAAGCAGCAAGGAGCCAATGGCCGACATCAGCTAAATAGGCTAGCCAGGTACTGTGACACACACAGCTTTGGCCAACGGCCCAACGCTACCCAAGCTACACAAACGACCAAGACATTCACACACAGCACATGTCGTATCTCCAAATGTTGTGAAGTAGCATATGTTTTGCCTGGAAAAAAACATCGTTATTAACAAAACATTCGGGAGGGGAAGGAAGGAAGAGTGGGGTAATGTCATGACATTTTCATTAATCTTACCTGCACCAAGGAACGCAGGGCGAAAGGCCGTAACACAGGTCTCCACGTTGACGAAAGGCCTCTCGCTGTCGGGACAAAAATAAGCTATGGCCAGAGCCTTGTCATGGTGCAGGCCCGACTACATCTTCTGTCAAAGATGATGTCGTAGTCACTAGTCAGAGTGCCAGAACCCCCTGCTATTCTCACGGCTAATGTCAATGGTCGTAGCACAAGCTAACAGCTAACTCAAGGCTAACTGATAGCATCAAACGAACGTTCCCAGCCGAGCGCAGCCGGCAGTTAACGTCGAAGCTAAACAGCTAACTGGCTAACAGTTAGCTCAATCAGGCTATCGCTAACGGCTAACCATTAGCTAACGCAGAAGCAAGCTATGCGGCTACATACAGCCAGGTGCTGACACCAGGCACACACCGTTAGCTACTAGTAGTACTATTAGCTAGTCGACCAGTTTGGCTCCAGAGAGAGAGAGAGAGAGATAGGTCCACGGCGGGAATATAATAATAGTTGACTCACCATAACGCAGTATCAATGCGGCGCCAATGGTAAAGTTGGAAGGAGACTTTCTTGGCCCACGGTGTAATTTCTTCTGATCCATGCTGCTTTTGAAAAGACATCCACTGGCTCCTCTGAATAGCGCTGAATTAAATCATCCCTCTACCTCGTGTTAGTCGTGTGTCTTCTTCTTCTTCTTCTTCTTCTATTACGGCGGACGGGAGAAGGGCCCGGAAACACTATCCTAAAATCTGTAGAGCAGCAAAGCCGCAGAAACCGGAAAACTGCAGTCTGCAGAGCCGCAGAGGCAGGAACAAGTCAGACACATTCTACAAACATGTCTAATGTGAAATATATAAGCATATAAGCAAAACTAGATTTTAGGTCTGTGATGAAAAAGGGCCTCGCGGGAAGGGGGGCCTCGCAAAAAAAAAAAAAAAATTATTTTGCGAGGCCCCCCTTCCCGCGAGGCCCTGTGCGACCGCACTGCTCGCACACCCCCTGAGGCGGCCCTGGTGGTATAATATAATGTCCTCAGCCATTCTCTCTATGTAATCTATCTGTTTGGTTAATAAACCTTGTTATTATCCAAACCTCGGTTGACTGAGAACATTCTTCTTCAGGATATCCACAAATATCCCACACCAGGTTTGTAGCTAAAGGTTACAGTCAGAGGGAGGGGATAGACTACGGTGAAACATTCTCCCCCACAGCCAATCTGACCAGTGTACGGGTAGTGATGCAGAAAGCAGCTGAGGACAGTTTGATTTTACACCAGATGGATGTGAAGACAGCCTACCTGCACGCAGGGGCGTAGCTGTTGATTCTGGGTCCCATGAAGGAATGTATTTCTAGGCCCCCAGTGAATGCGAGCGCGCGTAAGGGCGCAAGCAAAAAAAAAATTGGCCATTTATTTATTGATGAAAACGCATAATATGGTTTTTACCTATACATTCGGATCAGCAGTTCAGCACCTGCACTGTTGGTGGGTGAGCCTAGTAAAGGATGTCGCATTGCGTTCATCTTCAATGAATGGACCAATGCAATAGTCTACCAAAGCCCCCCCTCTCTCTATATAAATCTCACACACACACACACACACACACACACACACACACACACACACACACACACACACACACACACCACACACACACACACACACACACACACACACACACACACACACACACACTTCAGAAACAAACATAGCATCAATGAGAGCATCAATAAATACACCTGAGTGGTCGGCTGTGTGGGGGCTGACGGCCTCTCTGGGCGGGTGATGTTTTTTGCGACGCGGGCGCCAGGTGTGTCAGTTGTGGGGGGTCAACTGCACAGCTTACGAAGGTCGGCTCCAGGCTAGAATCCTTTTCGCTGCCCCTTAGCGGCATGGAGGGGGTTCTAGTCTGATGCCCCACGATAACATTAGCTCCTCCTCAGTGAAGTCGTAGCTTTGTTTTCCTGGGACCGTGATTCCGAATCTGCGGTTCAATTCCCCGGGTCTCTGGACAAACGGATACCCTCTGTCGCCGTGCTGGCCCCGCTTTTCAAGATGAAAAACACCCGGCGCGAGGGAGGTGAGCTTGGTGTTCGTTATGAGAATATCCCCAAGCTCAGGTCAGCTGCAGCCCGCGTACAACGAGCGGCTTGCTGCCGACACCGCTGTGTCTGGTAAACACCGTTCTGAAGAGGGGCGTGTGTTGCCTTTTTCCCTTTTTTCTTCGGATAAGAAGAGGAAAAGACAGCGGCTGTCTGAAGTGTTGGCCTGTATTGCTTTTCTCACATTGTACAGCTTTCAGTAGTAGCCGCTTAGCTTGCTTCTGTGTTAGCTAGTGGCTAGTGATAGCCGGTATGAGCTAACTGTTAGCCAGTTAGCTGTTTAGCTACGACGTTAGCTGCCGGCTGCTCTCGGCTGGAAACGTTAGCTTGATGCTATCAGTTAGCCTAGAGTTAGCTGTTTAGCTTGTGCTACAACCATTGGCGCTAGCCGTGAAAATAGCGGGCCCTGGCACTCTGACTACGACGTCATCTTTGGCAGAAGATGTCGTTGGGCCTGCGCCATGACCAGCTGCAGGAGGGGGGCGTCACGCCGGAGCAAGGCTCTGGCCATTGCTTCTTCTGGCCTGGCCAGCGAGAGGCCTTCGTCAACGTGGTGGACCAACCTGTGTTGCGGCCTTTCGTCCTGCGTTCGTTGGTGCAGGTAAGGTGTCCATTGGACATTACCCCACTCTTCCTTCCTCCCCCTCCCGAATGTTTTTTGTTAATAACGATGTCTTTGTTTAACAAAACATATGTTACTTCACTACATTTGGAGATACAACGTGTGGTGTGAAAATTGTCTTGGTCGCTTTGTATAGCTTAGGTTAGCGTTAGCCAAGGCTTATGTCTTCTCTCTACCTAAGAACAGCGTTGTTTTTTACGTGAGTAAAAATGAACTGGGTTTTTGTTGTATGATGAGAAGTTGTGTGTGTTCATGTAACGTTTAGACAACGTGGCTGAGCCCACAACTGGCTGGGTGTTACCCTAATGCTGTGCATAGTGGCATATGATCGAGGGCTGAGTCCCTCTCTTAGCTTGTTATTCTTTACTTGAGGGTAATGATGAAAATAACAAGTGGCAAGTTTTTTTTCACACATAAGCAGAGCTGTGGGAAACCTGTTTTCAAACAAGGTTTCCGGCTGTGGCTGGCGTGCAGGATGTAAAACTTTTACTCTACACATTTGGCGTCGTATCAGGGGTGAGGTGGTGAGGGGTGGGTGAAATTATTCCCCGGTTTGCCCCAGCCCCCCCCCCCCCCCCTCCCCTCAAATATGATTTTGTTTACAAAATGTGTTTTGATTCACTATATTTTTGGGGATACGGTGTAAATCCCTCAGCTTCTGCTGGGGTTGTGCTCTTGCTTAGAGAGAGGCAATTTCTCTGAAAATTGGTTGGTCGCTGTTATGTAGACTTAGCTAGGCCTGTGACCAGCACTTGATCGAGGACTTATGTCTTCTCTCATCATAAAAAACGGCGTTCCTCTTGCAGTAGTGAGAGTGAACTTTTGCCCTTTTTTATTGTGATAGAGGGTTGTGTGTATTGTGTTCACGTTTAAGTAAACGTGGCATTGAATCCAGGGGCGTCGTTCTGGTATGGCAAGGTATGGCACTCACCATACCTTGGCAAATAAAAAATAAAAAATAAAAATATTTTATTATTATTTTCTTTTTTTATTACAATTTTTTATGTTGATTTAGAAATCAAATGTCAACATTATGAACGAAGCTTCGAACTATTCGGTACAGCCCTAGCATGTTTTGATAGTCAATTATCTCACTTTTACTAGGTGACTTTTACTGTGACTAACTGAAATATGCCCCAAAAAAAAGGAAAATGGACATAGGGACGTTTTTTAATCAAAGGGCAGCAGAGACAAGTGATACAGGGATACAGGTAAGGTCTTACAATGGCTTAGTGATTATAACAGTGCAGTTCAGCATTCAGTAACCCGTACTTTTTGTGAATGTGTTTTTGATACTACATTCTGTTGAACACACACCTCAAAACCGTACCTAAGGAAAATTGGCTCAATTGCAAGAAAAGTAATAGATAGTTATGATATTACATTCTGCATAATTTGTATGCAAAATATTGTGGTTCCCTGCTTTAGTCTGTTGACACATTTCTATACTAAAAATGCTTGTGTAGTCATGTGTCATACCTAAATGTCATATAACTGAATTGTATAGAAACAACTCACCAAAAGTGACTATTGCACAACTGATTTGAAAAAAATCCACCAAGGGAGGGGAAACCCCTCCTTCACCCCCCCCCCCCCCATTCACATTGTCTGGTGTTTCTTATTAGAATTCACCATTGATGTGTTTCGGGTTCTTGACGTGCATATAGCGCGGGCCCTGGGTGCTTCCAATTTGGAACCACGTTATGGGCCGGCACGCCTTGGTTGCCCAATTCATAGAAACAGCGTTTTTTATGCGGGTGACTAGGAAGGAGATTTTTTTATCTCTACCGAGCGCCAGTGCACTAGGTTAGACTCGATGACTCACGTGCATCTCTGGGGGGAAATGACGGAGTAGATCATTACATTGGCGGAGGGGTCTCACGCCCATGAGGTGGGCCGCCAGGAGCAGCGCATTCACGTTCTGTCCATCTTGGTGGCGCCCTCTGTGATGTTTTAGATAGACACGCGTACCTACCCCCCTCTTAGGACTGGGGATGGCGGCGTGACTAGGACGGGGGACTGGTTCTGGTTGCGCCGGACCAGGTCAGTTAACCCGTTGTCCGCCGGGACGCAGATCTACTGTTCTGGTACCCCGAAGGATTTTGTGCTTTTCCGGGGGGGAAATGCCGGGTCGTTCCGGGCTTTGCAGGGATTGATGTTGTGGATGTGTGTGTCATATGTATGCCACTACAACTTGCCCATAACAGTGACGTGCTTGGTCCATACTGTGTTGTACCTTGCGCTGTGTTAGGGGGCCTGGTCCTTCTCCATTTGTTTCACTCCTCCCTCCCCCTGCTGGGCAGGGATGGGAGGGGGCTGTCGAGGTGGTTGCTGTCAACCCCTCTTGGCGTCCCTGTGTAGGTCCCGGTCCGCCAGGCCCAGGTCCGGACTCGTTCTCGTCGACCTGTTGGCCTGGGTTAACCCTTTGAAAACTGAAACACGTGTACTGCTTGTATAGCCTGTGTATACGTGCAGTTATGTTTCTAAGTTTTCTTGGTGGGTTAAGGGAACAACCGCCTCCTGTTAAACTAAACATAGGGAGGTGGTTGGTTCTCCGGTGTGTTGGTAGCAGAGTCGACTCTCGGGTTGAGGCCGGGCTTGACCCCGTCTGCCCGAGAGTGTGCCCCCGCATCTTTCATGACGTCTGCCAATTGTGTCGGCCTCTCCTTTGAACCTCGACCCCGCTGGAGGGGTCGGGTTTGTTGAGGTCATGACATGGTGCACAGCATACCGAACACCCCTTCCGCCGGGTACTGTTCTTACAGTAGACCCCTTAGGCGCCCATCTAGTCCGCAGTGCTCCAGGCACAGGTCGACTTGACTTGACTTGAGTTCTGGCCTGTTGCCTGGATTGAGGGATCAACCCCCTTTGGGGGTTGTCTCCCCGGCACGCCGTCTGGCCCCACAGTATTGTGGGGGGGTAGCCTCTTGGGGTTTACGGCCATGCCAACCTGGACACGCCCGATCTCGTCAGATCTCGGAAACTAAGCAGGTTCGGCCCTGGTTAGTTCTTGGATGGGGGACCCCCTGGGAATACCAGGTGCAGTAAGCTAGAGTGCTTCCGGGCGGCGTGCCAAAGGGGGGAAGGGCCTACTCTTGATTTAGGCCCTGTCCGATACGCTGGTGATGTGGGGGGTGGTGTCATCAGTGACCATCTGGTGGGGTCCCGATGCTACGACATCGTTGACCTCACCGGGCCCCCTTTTTCGGAGGGTCCTGGCCTTCAGGTTGTTCCTGGGGCTGGGTCCTCCTCCGCGCTCTGCTGCTACGGCCTTGCCACGGGGTTGGTTTCTTGACCTTTGACCCTGTGATGTTGGGGGCTGTGACGGGGGTGTTTTGTTTCCCGTCCGTTCCCTGGTGGCATGTGGGATGCGCGCCTGAGTGGTCGTGGGTCCTTCTGTGTGAAGGTAAGTCCCACGATCTGCTCACCCTGTGCGTTTGAGGTGGTAAACCCTCTTCGCAAAGTCGGATCCGATTCCCTCCTGTCCCCCTCTAGGGGGTCCGGGGGCTCGGGTCCTCCCCGGTTCTGATGGTTGTGGGGGGCCTCAGCGGGTACATCTGTCAGGCTTCCGCTCTGCTCAGCTCCTGTGTTCCAAGAGAGCAGAGCGTAAGCTATACAATAATATAACATACGGTTATTCTATAACCATAGTTATATGAGTATAGCGAGCGCTCTGCTCTGACTCACTGAGGACCCCGTCGTCTTCGCCTTCGGTGGTGAAAGACTTGGGAAGGAGCTGTTGGTGTGGCCACGACCCCGCTTATGTAGAGGAGCGGATGTGGGTGTGGCCAGGCGGATGGGTGTGTGCATGTGGAGAAAAATTATTCATTATTAGATTGGATAAAGGGATAGTTCCAAGAGAGCAGAGTGCTCGCTATACTCATATAACTATGGTTATAGAATAACCGTATGTTATTGTTATTATGGCTGTAAAGCTACAGAGACGTTTTGTTAGTTACCAAACTTGGGTGTAAGCGAACAGATGCGCCCTGATGCACAAATTTGTGCCAATGACCAAATTTATATTCTGTGGCGCTAGCATGCCAACTAACTGGACACATGATATGTTGCTCTATGTGGCAAATTGCTGGATAAGTGTGTGTGTGTGTGTGTGTGTGTGTGTGTGTGTGTGTGTGTGTGTGTGTGTGTGTGTGTGTGTGTGTGTGTGTGTGTGTGTGTGTGTGTGTGTGTGTGTGTGTGTGTGTGTGTGTGTGTGTGTGTGTGTGTGTGTGTGTGTGTGTGCGTGCGTGCGTGCTTACAGTGTTGCTGAGATGACCTCCTTGTGTATCCGGCAAGTAGTTTATTTTTTTCTGCACATGTGGCCAGTGCTGGGCCAAACCCCTTGGCAAGGTATTCCACCTCTCCCTCTGTTAAGGTACTGGATATCATCACCTTTGTCTTTGCATTTCTAGGCTGCTGCAGCACGTTGGGTGGAAAATGTTTGGTGGAACAAGGACAGTGTCACAGATGGAAAGCAGGCTCTCTAAATAGTCATGTGCCATTGTCTGTGAAGTGCTACGAGGGGTAGAGTGGCTAACTGCGAGTGAGTGAGTGAGTGAGTGAGTGAGTCTCACTCACTCTCTCACACACACACACTTTGAGTCAGAAACAAACATAGTACCAATGAGAGTATCAATAATACACCTGAATGAAGTCTAGTAAAAAAATTAAATAAAAAATGATATATAACTTTTTTTAAATGTTAATCTCGTGATAAAAGAAATAGTGGAGTTAAAAGAATAACGCGTTAACTTTGACAGCCTTAATATATAAAAAAAATTATATATAATGTAATAACAACAAGCAGAAAACTATTTAAAGATCCAATGAAACAACATTTACAGCATTGAAAGTTTCCACAATTCGATTCGTACTTCCAAATGCAATAGACATTTGGGGTGGGGCGGGGAGGGGGGGTGATTGGCGGTTGATTGGCATCCTATAAACTACCCACACATATTTTTGGTGTTCACCCTCAACAGTAGAGTGTCAGATTAGGTACTTTTTCCAAGAAGAGAAAACTATGGACTTCTTTGGACGGTAATAAAAAGGAAATTATTTTAGTGATTTTTTTTCCTTTCGCACGTGGTGATGAATAGATGAGAACTAGACATCAAATGGAGAAAAAAAACATCTTTCATTTCATGGGATCTTTAAAGGTTAATAGCATTGGTTTCACATGCGCCTGAATATAAAGGTGTCAGATAATGGAGTGATTGGCTCACTCTGTGCCTTCAGCAGTGAATTCCTTCAGCGATCAGAAGTGTTTATCGTGGTTTATCGTGGTTTATCTCCTTTTCACCGCACAAGCCTGTACATTTATTTCCTGGCGCTCCTCAGGAGAAATAGTAAACATTAAGACACATAAGGTACACACATAAGGTAGTACAGAACAGAAGTACAGTACATCATAGCAGAACACCATAAAACCAGTTCTACTTCAATAATAATAATAATAATAGATCAAATTTATATAGCGCCTTTCATAGAACCCAAGGTCGCTTCACAATCAGGACAAAAAAAATAGGGCTAGGGAAATAGGGGGGGGGGGGGGGAATGAGGGAAGGTAAGGGATAATGGATAATGGTTCTAATCTAAACTAACTGATGGGGGAAAGCCTTGTTGAAGAGGTGTGTTTTTAGAGGCTAGGGAAATAGGGGGGGAAAAAGGGGATGAGGGAAGGTAAGGGATAATGGACCTAATCTAATCTAAACTAACTGATGGGGGAAAGCCTTGGTGAAGCGGTGTGTTTTTAGAGCAGATTTGAAGGTGTCCAGGGTTGGGGCGTTGCGGATTTCGGGGGGGAGAGAGTTCCAGATGGTAGGGGACACCACGCTGAAGGCTCTGTCCCCAAAAGTCTGTAACCTGGTGCGAGGGATGGAGAGGAGACCTAGATCAGAGGATCGTAGGTTCTGGGATGGAGTGTGCTGGTGGAGGAGATCAGACAGGTATCGGGGGGCGAGGGCATGGAGGGACTTGTAGGTGAGGAGCAGGAGTTTGAAGGTGATGCGGAACTTGACTGGGAGCCAGTGGAGGTGAATGAGGGTGGGGGTGATGTGCTGCCAGAGCTTGGTGTGAGTGAGAACCCTGGCAGCTGAGTTCTGAACATACTGGAGCCTGTCCAGGGCTGTGCTGGGTACCCCGAACAGGACTCTGTTACAGTAGTCCAACCGGGAGGTGGTGAATGAGTGGATCAGGGTCTCAGCCACAGACCTCCAAGGAGGAGGTCATTAGTGATCTTGATGAGGGCGGTCTCTGTGCTGTGATGTGCTCGGTAGGCTGACTGAAGGGGTTCGTAGAGATCATGGTTGGACAGATGTTGATGAAGCTGGGCGGCGACTGCCCTTTCCAAGGTTTTACTTAGGAAAGGAAGGTTGGAGATCGGCCGGTAGTTATCCAGCACCTCAGGGTCCAGACCAGGCTTCTTTAGGATGGGAGTGATGGAGGCGGTTTTGAAACAGGAGGGAACTATTCCTGAGGGAACAGTAGTATATCATAGCAGAACGTTCCATGTGGGTCAAATACACGGAGTGAAGTCTCATGCCTTGTCTCCATTAGCTATGTTCAGCTTGGCTGGGGCTAGCCATGGCCAGGTTTGTTATGGTATGGTTGGGTTTGCATCTCCATTGCGTTTCTTGTAAACCTCTCTGGTTGCTAGGCAACCTTTCAAAATCCACACCAACAACTGTGGCTAAACCATGATGATACAGCTTTGGCCAGGTCTGGCCAGGTTATGAAAGGTGGCCGTCTCAGCCAGGGTCCAGACAGGTTTGGCCAGGTTCTAAAGGCAATGGAGATGTTCACTGTGAGCCAGACAGACCACAGCACGGCTAAACCCTGGCTAGTGGAGACAAAGCATCAGTCTCTGCTTCATAACATTCTATATCTAAACATTGGCCTTTTGTTTATGAAGAAGACAGAATTAGTTGACATAAATGTAAAATAAAGATACTTCAGTGCTCAGCTTGGCTAAATCACAAGGGTGGTTCGGCCAAGAAAAGCTGAGCTCTCAAAGCTTAGTTGAGCCCCAAATCTGATGGATGCTTCATCACCGAACCCTGTTCCCCATATCAGTTGTTTAGACCCAGTGTCGGCTGGCGAAAATGTTCTAGGTGGGGCGGAATTATGTGTTGGGGATAAGAGTTCCGCATGGACAATATTGTTGGTTGCTTTCCTGTCTGCAAATCAGTTCCGGTTAGCTAGCATTAGCAAGCAGACAGTGTTGACGTTGTATTGATGTAAAATCTTAGCACTTTGAGATTTGGTTCCACATGTAAAGTGCACTACAAATTAAATGTATTATTATTGTTATTATTATGTTGAATAAACGTTTAGCGTTGTCTTTCGTTTAGCGTTGTCGAATAAACGTTTAGCGGTGACACCATAGGCATCATATTTGAAGACGCTGATTGGATTACATTTTCATTAAAGGTTCATTATGGGATGCTAGATCCTAATGTGAAACACTGTGATTTACCATACCTTGCTACCTGTCTATCTTTTTTATGCTCGCTTATGCCTGTATTTTTTACTGTTGTGAAGCACTTTGAACTGCAACCTCTGTATGAAAAGTGCTATACAAATAAAGTTTTTAATATTATTATTATTATTATTATTATTATTATTATTATTATTATTATTATTATTATTATTATTATTATTATTATTATTATTATTATTATTATTATTATTATTGTTATTATTATTATTATTATTATTATTATTATTATTATTATTATTATTATTATTATTATTATTATTATTATTATTATTATTATTATTATTATTATTATATTATTATGTTGCCCTGTGAATTTTTCAATTGGCTGAGTTGCGCACTGATGCTGGCGCTGATTTCTAGCGCCCGAGAAGAGAGAGGGGGGATGAATAGGATGCAAAAACAATGATTTATATTTGATATATTACACGTTATTGTGCATTTTAAACACAAACACTTACAAATTTTGTAATTATTATTTATTTAAAAAAAAATATTATATTTTTAGCAGTCGAAATCGACTATTATAGAAAAATACAAACCATTTATTTATTCTTTCTTCTTCTTTCCACCAGAGGGGGGGGGGCGGCGCCCTAGCGCCCTCCATGGACCAGCCGCCACTGGTTAGACCACCTGCGGGCCTTGTAAGCCAAACACCAAAGTCTGTTTGTGATGGAGGGCGTCTATAGGAGCACATCCACTCATCACATTTCCCCTGGGGCAGATACAGAATTAGCAAGTGTGTAAAACAAAACAAAACACAGAAAGCTTCTACACCTCCCAGGAAAAGTATTGATCTGCCATTTCCCCCACACCACTCTAATTCTTTGAACACTGTGCTAGAATTACTTGACCTGAATTTCATTACAGGCATATATATACACACTTATTCATAGTATATCCTTCCATGCATTCTTAAGGTCAGAGGGGGAGCAATCAGAGACAATATGTGGAAGAGGATATTTCTGCATGAACTTCCTTCCCAACAGTGCTCTCTGTTGCCTTAACTGTGAAGCCAATTGTGTTGTTCTAATGAACCTGACCATAGGATGCCATTCTGGTGTGACATCAACTCTCCATTGGGAGAACAGTAGCTGGACTATATTAGGGGCATTGCTGACTTCCTGCTTAAAAACCCATTCAACTCAGACCGTGCTGCTCCATGGGAATGTTCTGCATGTGCTCAGTTCCCTTTCTATCAGTGATGGGCAAGCTACTTGGAAAATGTAGTAAGTTTCACCAGGGGTTCCCAAACTTTTCAGGCCGGGACCCAGAAAATAAGGCGTCAGAGAGCCTTGCACATCGTCAGGCTTTTCTTTTTTTCTTTTTTTTGCCAGGCGACCGATTTTTTAAGCCAAATATCACTTCAATCCTATTAAGTTAGTTCAAGTTAGTTATTCATTTATATGTGCTATTTATGAGAGGGCTAACTTGTTGCAAAATAATAATTATAATGATAATAGCCTCATTCAAATACTATTGTTGCTTCGGTTCTTTTCAGCATTTTATGTGCATAATCTGTTATTTAGTTTGAAATGTTCGTTGAAATAAGTAGATTTTTCATTTTTGTTTATTTATTAAGTTAGAATTTTAGAATACAATTAGAAACACTGTCCTGGGCCCCGTTCCCCGTACCTGGTTCAACTAAGTCGATCAAGATGTCATTATCCAGATTCAGTTAACCCGATCTTTGAAGCCGGGATTTTCCTGTTCCTCGAAGGTGGATTCAGTCTCGTTAACTCAAGCCAGACTTGAGACCCAGGATAAGTGCACGCGGCCGCTCCAGTTGAAAAGCCAGCACGTATCGATGGCAGAGATCCTGATTCTCTAGCGGCATTGATTGATTAATTGATTTAAAACTTTATTAACATATTGCAGTACGGCTCAATCGCCTCGCCGACAAGTTAAATGCGTTATCTATAGGCTAATTTTAAGTCCCTCATTACCTCAATCAATCAGATTATATTTCTTTAAACTTGCCTGCTGGATTGAATAATCAAATGAGATCTTGCTAGCGAAAATAATTAGTTAAACTGTTATACAGGATAACGATACGGCTCTCTTCCCATTGATTGATGTATGGTCGATCTTTTACTTATCTCCACTGTGGTGTAACGGGTTCTTCTTTTGACTTTCACGCAGACGACCGGGGTTCGAAACCTAGTCTTCCCCTTCTTTTTGCGATGTAGGAATAATTCAATTTGGTGCACGTTGAGAGCTATATAAAGAATGACATCCTCAATGCATGTAGATTTATAATATTTCAACTTAAAACGAGGCTACTTCGGCGTATAATCATTAATATTATATTCCAAAAAATTATATTGGAAACACGGGGTTTCAAACACCGGTCGCTGGGTTGCCAGGATTGAGCAACTGTGCCAGATGGGATAAATTCATTGTTTATACATTAATGAACGAGAGACCCGTGTTTAGAATATTCTTTGTTTTGAATGAAGTTTCATCTCTTTATCCTCATTCATTAATGTGACGTCAACGGCTCATTCAATTTCTCAAATCCGTCAAACAGCGCATCTCATCAGACATCTTAATCCCAGTTACAATTAAAATAACCACATAATGTGTACATCGCACCGAGCGAGCGCCACGGTATATATAACGTGCATTATTTAGGACAAAGTGAATTTAGTATCAGCATTTTGGGTCTATTTTACATTTCAAAAGCCCCCTCTGGAAGAATGGAGCACAAAAACGTAATTCAGAATGGTATAATGCAGATCGTAGACTGTGGGAATAATTTCAGGAAACGGGCTGTCACTTCTTTGCGTGGGCGTGGCGATGGTTCATCCAGCTAACTTGAACTTAAACCCTGCTTTCGACCAGGCTCAAACTTTTGGATCTGTTGTCATGGTGATTTGGACAATCCAGGTACGGGGAACCGGAAAGTCCGGCTTAAGTCAGACTTCACCGAAAGTTATCCGGCTAACTCAGTTATCCAGGTACGGGGAACGGGGCCCTGGCCTGCTTCTAAGTTCAGTGGCCTGAAAAAAAAAAAGAAAAAGAAAAATTTGGAAATCATCTCGCGGCCCTCCCGTGGCTGCTCGCGGCCCACCTTTGGGTCGCGACCCCGACTTTGGGAACCACTGAGCTACACTACAAGTTACTCTCGATTAAATATAGCTCAACTACAATGGAAGCTATCTCCAGAGAAATGTAGCAAGCTACACTACAAGAACATGGCAAAAATAGCTAACTACATCGGCACTACTTTTTTTTTTTTTTCTTCTTCATGATCAAGTTTCCACCAAACAAATAGGCAGGCAAAAAAAAAGGTTCAGATTGATTGTTTATTATAAAACTGAAACAAGCCCTCGTCTGGCTTTTTGTGTCATCCTTTTAACATGAACTTGTATTATGTACAAAATGTTAATAAAGTATGAGGAAAGAACTGCGGAAACGTAATAAATAAAAGGCAGTGAAACAATAATCAAATAAACACCAAAATATATACTCTCTCTATTGGAATGGAGACTTTTCAGCACAGGATAAATTACTGTTTCAACTCAAACCACAGTAGCAAAATGACAATAACCTGGCCAAAGAAAAAGTGCAAGAAACATTTGTCTACAAAATAGACATTAAAGAAATCCATCGTTACATGAACGGTGGGACATCAATAGAACAGAACATTTGACTATTATGCTACCATGTCTATACTACTACCAACTATGCTAATATGTCTATACTACTACAGTATGTACTCAGAGTATAACACTCAAGCTTGACACTGCTAGACAAACAATACTACTTCCTTGGCTGCTAGATATGTACCACTCCTGCTGACTTGTGCAAGTGCACTGACTTGTCTGCTGTTTGGGAACAGTTAACAATGTTTATGTAAAGTTTTCATCAGCTTACCTGAATATGTGTTCTCAAGTTAGTGCTGGTCGTGTGGGAAGCTGAGGGCAGCTTCGTTTTTGGCTGACACAATAACACATATGTTTTAGGCGTTTTTTCAGTCAAACTCTGTCATAAATGTTTCCAGATAGGGCCATGGAGAGGCATTGTTGTTATTGATATCATTATCTTCATCAATGCCATCGAATCCCTCTGCCAATCCGTTAAATTGCATTAATTCATTCAGTACGTCTGTGTTTTGATTTTCACTTCCTGGTTTGCGGAGCTGGAGTCCCGCCCTATCCTGCCTCTGATTGGCCTACCCGTAAAGTTATTGTATACATTTATTGCATGAGTTAATTATTATCTGGTGCCGCCTAGTGGACGCACTTTGGAGTACGTATTGCGACTCTGAGCAGGTAAGCTGTCTCTGCGCCGGCGCGTCGCGCTATTTAAGTGACACTCTCAGCCTAGACTGTAAGGTGAAAAGCCCTGTGGGCGAACTCTTGACTGGCCAATGGTACGTTGCATTGGATGCGCCGTTAATATCCGCATTTCTCTTTAATTCATATATCTAGTTGTTAATTAATGCCGTTTATTTCCTTTCCTTTGTATAGGTAAATAATCTGACTAGTGTTGGAATGAACACTGACTATAGACTGACTAACGTCTGATTGTATGCTGACTGACTAAACGCTGACTGAATGTACATGCTGACTATAGACCAACTACATGCAGACCAACTAATGTCTGGCTACACTGTTACCTGGCTAAAACGTCTGGCTACACTATCAAGTACCGGTTGCTAAATTGCAACCTAACTATCAACAAACTATCATCAGAGACGACTTGGTTGAACATTACCAATACCATATCGACCTCTACTAACATTATCCACTAATGCTTGGATGTAAGCTACTACTGACTATCAGCTACAAGCAAACCACTTGTTTAATTGACCACCTGGTGATTATTATAACAAGGATGAATTGGATGCTGGACATCAAAGTCCTAATAAATGAACATTCTTATAAAGTCTGAATTGTTTCAATGGTTTAAGTAAAGTCATTTCGCCCACACCCTTCCAAGGGGGACATCTAGTTGACTCATTGACTGAGACTGCTAGATAATTGGACAATTATTTACCACACGCGCCCGCTACGAGATGGGACGGACGGAACACAGAAGGAAGTGCCGCGTGAGATACCCCTCAACGTCAAAGTGGAACCAGGACGCAGTGGATACACACGACGGGGCACATTGGAGAGGACGCGGTCAGCTCAAGGGAAGTGAAACGTTGATGTTGAATGCTTATTGGGTTGGAATCGCCGTATTCCGCCCACATGCTGGTTGCTTAAAGTGGTGGGGTCGCCGAACTCCATCCAATGTTAATGCTTAACGCTAGCCATTAGCCAACCAATGCTAATACTGCTAGCGACCAATGCTAACGCTGTTAGCCAAAGACTGCTAACACTGCTAGCTGCCAATGCTTAACGCTAGCCATTAGCCAACCAATGCTAATACTGCTAGCCACCAATGCTAACGCTGTTAGCCAAAGACTGCTAACATTGCTAGCCACCAATGCTAACGCTGTTAGCCAAAGACTGCTAACATTGCTAGCCAAAGAATGCTAACACTGCTAGCTGCCAATGCTTAATGCTAGCCATTAGCCAACCAATGCTAATACTGCTAGCCACCAATGCTAACGCTGTTAGCCAAAGACTGCTAACACTGCTAGCTGCCAATGCTTAACGCTAGCCATTAGCCAACCAATGCTAATACTGCTAGCCACCAATGCTAACGCTGTTAGCCAAAGACTGCTAACACTGCTAGCTGCCAATGCTTAATGCTAGCCATTAGCCAACCAATGCTAATACTGCTAGCCACCAATGCTAACGCTGTTAGCCAAAGACTGCTAACACTGCTAGCTGCCAATGCTTAACGCTAGCCATTAGCCAACCAATGCTAATACTGCTAGCCACCAATGCTAACGCTGTTAGCCAAAGACTGCTAACATTGCTAGCCAAAGAATGCTAACACTGCTGGCCACCAATGCTAGCTAAAGAACATTTCATTGACACCCATGCCTTGGCTGTGTTGAACCAAGCAACTACGTTGTTGCTCCAAACGCTGTGAACATTATCATTGACACCCATGCCTTGGCTGTGTTGAACTAAGCAACTACATTGTTGCTCCAAGTGCTGTGAACATTATCATTGACACCCATGCCTTGGCTGTGTTGAACCAAGCAACTACGTTGTTGCTCCAAACGCTGTGAACATTATCATTGACACCTATGCCTTGGTTGTGTTGAACTAAGCAACTACATTGTTGCTCCAAACGCTGTGAACATTATCATTGACACCCATGCCTTGGCTGTGTTGAACTAAGCAACTACATTGTTGCTCCAAACGCTGTGAACATTATCATTGACACCCATGCCTTGGCTGTGTTGAACCAAGCAACTACGTTGTTGCTCCAAACGCTGTGAACATTATCATTGACACCCATGCCTTGGCTGTGTTGAACTAAGCAACTACATTGTTGCTCCAAACGCTGTGAACATTATCATTGACACCTATGCCTTGGTTGTGTTGAACTAAGCAACTACATTGTTGCTCCAAACGCTGTGAACATTATCATTGACACCCATGCCTTGGCTGTGTTGAACCAAGCAACTACGTTGTTGCTCCAAATGCTGTGAACATTATCATTGACACCTATGCCTTGGTTGTGTTGAACTAAGCAACTACATTGTTGCTCCAAACGCTGTGAACATTATCATTGACACCCATGTTTTGGCTGTGTTGAACTAAGCAACTACATTGTTGCTCCAAACGCTGTGAACATTATCATTGACACGCCTATGCCTTGGCTGTGTTGAACCAAGCAACTACGTTGTTGCTCCAAACGCTGTGAACATTATCATTGACACCCATGCCTTGGCGGTGTTGAACGGTGCAAATACATTGTTGCTCCAAACGCTGTGAACATTATCATTGACACGCCTATGCCTTGGATGTGTTGAACGGTGCAAATACGTTGTTGCTCCAGACGCCGTAAACTATACTATGAATGGATTAACCAAAGGCTGAAACGGTGCTCATTTACTCTATCCTACTTGTTCACTCTCATTGTGGCCATTACCAGGTTTCAAGTGAGTGAAGAAGCTGTAGCGGTGCTCACCAACTCGATCCTATTTGTTCACTCTCATTGTGGCCATTACCAGGTTCAAGTGAGTGAAGCGAAACTACGTTGACCCACTATACGGTCCCGTCATTATCTCCTGCTTGGAGCAGTGTCATTGTAATCACACTGCCACACGCCAACTGTACGAACTGTGCTTCTGACTGTTAACCCCATTGTTTACTACTGCCTGCGACCAGCGACTCAGCCGCAAAAGGAGCTCCAGTTGGGGCAACGGCTGACTGGGACAAGATGGAAGGTGTAGATGTGGAAGAGCTAAAGAAGAGGCGTACTGCGGCGCAAACAGCTTTCACAAGGAGAGCCAACCAAGTAGCTGATAATGTTGACACTGCATCGCTAGCGGAGCTTGTCAACGACACGAAAGCTCTTCAGATAGAGTTTGCGAAGCTCGTTGACACGACGGGGGACTATGTTGGAGCATTGGAGGAGGCCGACGGAACTGCACATGCTACCGTGATGGCCGACGCCACAGCAAAGAGAGCCGGAAGCAAGCAGAGGAAAATGGCACTAGAGAAGAAGATCTTCTCGGAGGTATGGTCCCGCTTCGTTCAACCAAAATTAGGCCCCCTTGAAGCGGAGTTTAAGGAGGCCTTGGAAGAGGCAAAGAGGCTCAGCACCCAATGGGCACCCCAAGACAAGAGAGCGTTGGAGGGGAACAAATTGGAGAGGAGACTCAACGCCTTCGAACAAATGATAAGAGAGTGGAGATACCTTCTTCCAACTCCCAACATATCTGAATTAGAGAAGCGGTACAGGCACTTGGACGAGGAAAGAGCAGCACTGATGGACAAGTGGTCGACCCTCCTAGAGCCTGGGGGAAAGGGTGACACTGGATGTGCTTATGAGGGTGAAGAGGATATAAGGACACACAACATTGAAAGGGGCGGTGAAGTAACCAGCCCACTTGATATTTCAACCGATGTTCTGCAACGTGCCGCGGAAGCTAAACCTTCCCCGTCCATCAACGGCAAAAGTGAAGTCCTTCACATCCACTCGTCATCTCCTCAGCTTGACAGTAGTCAAACAGAGGGCGCTTCCAAAGACTCTCCCTTACCTTTCGGGAGCCACGAGGGGGCCCCGAAAGCAACCCATCTCCAGCTTGGAGCAAAGACCACAAGAAGTGGACCTCATGAGTATACCGACAGGAGTTCGCTCCCACGGGTAAGACAACCCGGCAGCGAACTCTATCTTTACCAGAGCGCTGACCTCGCTATCATGCCTCAGTTACGAGGTGACCATGCCACACCATCAGGCGATGAGGGCGCAACGCGGGAAGGTCTCGCTCACCACAGAGCCCACCAGGGGGCCCGACCAAAGATAAAGCTTGCCGCCATCAATCTGCCTAGATTCTGTGATGACAGAAGGACCTATTGGCGCTGGCGGGATAATTTGGAGGACCTCCAGGCTTTGGCCGAACCATCAGGATTGCCTGTATGTAAATTATATCACCTTCCATTCTTCGCGAATCGGGTCGGAGAGATCCAGAAGGCTGGTCCCGTCACTGATTGGTGGTGGGTACCAGGAGAACGCAATATTGCTGACCTGGTCACAAGAGGCCACTGCTCCCCAGAGCTACTCGGAGAGGATTCTGCGTGGCAGTGCGGCCCTGACTTCCTCGCCTACCCCGAAGAGGAATGGCCAAAGAAATCAGCCTCAGAGGTATCTACCGCTGCGAGAGACGCAGTAAGTAGGCTTCAAAGAAAGGCCTTCACAGTTGCTATCACAAGAGCGCAAGCAAAGACAATGCTTCCCCTTGCCAGCTCAGGGGAAGAGAAGAAAACAGCCACAAAAGAAGAATCAGATATCATTATCTCGCCAAACAGAAGCCCTGACAAACTTTGGGGCGGGGCTCTCGTAGGCCAGATAAACCCAAGGAGATACAGTTCTCTCAAGACACTCTGCAACGTCGTCGGCTTCATCCGAAGGGCACTGAAGTTCTGGTCGACAGTAAAAACCCGGAAGGCCCAAACGACGAAAGCACGTTTGCCAACCCACACATTGTTAAAGTGGGAGGCATTAACTGTAAACAAACTGCAAAGCGCATTCAGAGAACTATACCTGGCTGCACAGGAAGGCGCAGAATTCCCCGTGACCACACTAGACAGACTTGTGGTCCACAAGGAGGAGGACTCCAAACTCTTGCTGTGCCACGGCAGAGTTCAAGCCATGGCCAAAGAATGGCCTGGGGTGCCCTTACTTCCCTACAGGGAATGGGTGAGCATCCTCCTGGCAGAGGAAGCTCACAGGGCAAACCATGAGGGCATTGCAGGAACCCTCTTGCGCATGAGAGATAAAGCCTGGGTTGTGCAGGGGCCAAGAGTAGCCCGAAGCACAATTGACTTGTGTATACACTGCCGAAAGAACAAGGCAAAAATGTGCCGTCAAATCATGAGCGAACTCCCCCCGGAGCGCACAGAGCCGGCCGCACCATTCGAGTATACCACGTTGGACCTCTTTGGTCCCTACACGATCAAAGACTCAGTGAAAAAGAGAACAAGTAAGAAAGCCTGGGGCGTAGTTTTCTGCTGCATGGCATCCAGAGCAATACATGCCGACATAGTGGAAGACCTCTCGACTGAAGGTTTCCTAAAAAAAATTCCAACGCTTCACTGCATTGAGAGGCCATCCTAAGAAGCTCTGGTCCGATAAAGGGACTAATTTCGTGGGAGCAAAGCCAGCGCTGGAAAAACTTTATAAGTTCCTAGCAAATATCGACAATAACAAAGTACAGAAGAAAGCCGCAGAGTCTGGTACAGATTGGACTTGGGTGTTCCACCCCGCTGACTCTCCTCATAGGAATGGTGCGGCTGAAGCAGCTGTGCGAGTATTGAAAAGAGCACTAAGCAGCATAGGCGAAGAAGGGAGCCTCACGGCCCTGGAGTTCCAAACCATCCTATACCTAGCTGCCAATCTATCAAATGAGAGGCCTATTGGCGCCAATGCCCAGCTTCGGGATAGCACCATTGAGGTCATCACCCCCAACACTCTCCTACTGGGACGTGCAAGGCCCCGTGGAGACCCCAGAGGTTTCGAGTCCGCTAGCTACCCCTTCGTCCGTCTGAGAGCAATCCAGATTGAAGTGGACAGGTTCTGGAAACGATGGAGCCAGCTGGCGGGACCAGAACTCTTCGTCCGAAAAAAGTGGCATACTCCCGCTAGGAATGTCACTGAAGGGAACCTGGTCTGGCTTGCGGACCAGAACGCACTCAGAGGCCAGTTTCAACTGGGCCGAGTGATAAAGACTCACCCTGACCCAAAGGGTGTCATCAGGGACGTGGAAGTAAGGACTTGCCATAGCCTTCCCGTTACCGCCGGTCATCCCAAGCGTGATCGTCACGTCGGGGTGTGCCCCACCACCGTCCTCCACAGGGACGTCAGGAGGTTGGTGGTACTTCTACCATTCGAGGAACAATGACCAAAAAGGACGTCGAAAGTCGCCTTGTTTCTGGCACAAAGGACGTCGAAAGTCACCTTGTTTCTGGCACAAAAGGACGTCGAAAGTCGCCTTGTTTCTGGCACAAATGACGTCGAAAGTCGCCTGTTTCTGGCACAACGAAGGACGTCGAAAGTCGCCTGTTTCTGGCACAAAGGACGTCGAAAGTCGCCTGTTTCTGGCACAAAGAAGGACGTCGAAAGTCGCCTGTTTCTGGCGCAAAGGACGTCGAAAGTCGCCTGTTTCTGGCACAAAGAAGGACGGCGAAAGTCGCCTGTTTCTGGCACAAAGAAGGACGTCGAAAGTCGCCTGTTTCTGGCAGGATTGAGGACGTGAAGAATCACCCGATGCCGATGGAACCTGAGTAGTTTTCGCGGGAGCCACTTGTGCTACCACCGTAAATGCGGCATAGTTTAATTCTTCGTGCCCCTGTAAAGAAATAATAATAATATAGACCGGGATCACTTGTATAGTTTGAATAGTTTTATGAGCCACCTATGCCTTGGTTGTGTTGAACTAAGCAACTACATTGTTGCTCCAAACGCTGTGAACATTATCATTGACACCCATGCCTTGGCTGTGTTGAACCAAGCAACTACGTTGTTGCTCCAAATGCTGTGAACATTATCATTGACACCTATGCCTTGGTTGTGTTGAACTAAGCAACTACATTGTTGCTCCAAACGCTGTGAATATTATCATTGACACCCATGTTTTGGCTGTGTTGAACTAAGCAACTACATTGTTGCTCCAAACGCTGTGAACATTATCATTGACACGCCTATGCCTTGGCTGTGTTGAACCAAGCAACTACGTTGTTGCTCCAAACGCTGTGAACATTATCATTGACACCCATGCCTTGGTGGTGTTGAACGGTGCAAATACATTGTTGCTCCAAACACTGTGAACATTATCATTGACACGCCTATGCCTTGGATGTGTTGAACGGTGCAAATACGTTGTTGCTCCAGACGCCGTAAACTATACTATGAATGGATTAACCAAAGGCTGAAACGGTGCTCATTTACTCTATCCTACTTGTTCACTCTCATTGTGGCCATTACCAGGTTTCAAGTGAGTGAAGAAGCTGTAGCGGTGCTCACCAACTCGATCCTATTTGTTCACTTTCATTGTGGCCATTACCAGGTTCAAGTGAGTGAAGCGAAACTACGTTGACCCACTATACGGTCCCGTCATTATCTCCTGCTTGGAGCAGTGTCATTGTAATCACACTGCCACACGCCAACTGTACGAACTGTGCTTCTGACTGTTAACCCCATTGTTTACTACTGCCTGCGACCAGCGACTCAGCCGCAAAAGGAGCTCCAGTTGGGGCAACGGCTGACTGGGACAAGATGGAAGGTGTAGATGTGGAAGAGCTAAAGAAGAGGCGTACTGCGGCGCAAACAGCTTTCACAAGGAGAGCCAACCAAGTAGCTGACAATGTTGACACTGCATTGCTAGCGGAGCTTGTCAACGACAAGAAAGCTCTTCAGATAGAGTTTGCGAAGCTCGTTGACACGACGGGGGACTATGTTGGAGCATTGGAGGAGACCGAGGGAACTGCGCATGCTACCGTGATGGCCGATGCCACAGCAAAGAAAGACGGAAGCAAGCAGAGGAAAATGGCACTAGAGAAGAAGATCTTCTCGGAGGTATGGTCCCGCTTCGTTCAACCAAAATTAGGCCCCCTTGAAGCGGAGTTTAAGGAGGCCTTGGAAGAGGCAAAGAGGCTCAGCACCCAATGGGCACCCCAAGACAAGAGAGCGTTGGAGGGGAACAAATTGGAGAGGAGACTCAACGCCTTCGAACAAATGATAAGAGAGTGGAGATACCTTCTTCCAACTCCCAACATATCTGAATTAGAGAAGCGGTACAGGCACTTGGACGAGGAAAGAGCAGCACTGATGGACAAGTGGTCGACCCTCCTAGAGCCTGGGGGAAAGGGTGACACTGGATGTGCTTATGAGGGTGAAGAGGATATAAGGACACACAACATTGAAAGCGGCGGTGAAGTAACCAGCCCACTTGATATTTCAACCGATGTTCTGCAACGTGCCGCGGAAGCTAAACCTTCCCCGTCCACCAACGGCAAAAGTGAAGTCCTTCACATCCACTCGTCATCTCCTCAGCTTGACAGTAGTCAAACAGAGGGCGCTTCCAAAGACTCTCCCTTACCTTTCGGGAGCCACGAGGGGGCCCCGAAAGCAACCCATCTCCAGCTTGGAGCAAAGACCACAAGAAGTGGACCTCATGAGTATACCGACAGGAGTTCGCTCCCACGGGTAAGACAACCCGGCAGCGAACCCTATCTTTACCAGAGCGCTGACCTCGCTATCATGCCTCAGTTACGAGGTGACCATGCCACGCCATCAGGCGATGAGGGCGCAACGCGGGAAGGTCTCGCTCACCACAGAGCACACCAGGGGGCCCGACCAAAGATAAAGCTTGCCGCCATCAATCTGCCTAGATTCTGTGACGACAGAAGGACCTATTGGCGCTGGCGGGATAATTGGGAGGACCTCCAGGCTTTGGCCGAACCATCAGGATTGCCTGTATGTAAATTATATCACCTTCTTGACAGCGTAGAAGAGCCACTGAGAAAGACACTTGGGCTGGATCGCTGTAGAACAGCGGACGACGTTTTCAGGCTCCTGGACAACCACTTTGGAGACAGGAGCACAACCGCAAGTCTGATCCTCAAAGGTCTGGAAGACGTGCCTCCAGTACGGAGTAACCAGCCTAGGCCAATGATTGATCTGGTCCAGGCAGTGGAAACCGCACTGTACGACTTAAAAGACCTTGGGATGGAGGACGTGATCAAAAACCACCTAACTGTTGCCGCCATAGAGAGAAAACTGCCTATAGGCATGCGAGAGAAGTGGATCTCCTATGAGCGTGACCCCTCGAATGGCGTCACTCCAGCAAGTTACTTTGACAGACTCTTGTCATTTCTGAAAGGACAAGAAAGGATCCTCGAGAGGCTAGCACAGTTGGAGATCGGAGCCACCCACGCTGGCGAAAGACCAACCCAGCGTGAAAGGCTGAGCGACAGGGGAGGTGATAGACGGTCATTTACAAGAACGACAGCGAGCGAAGTAAGAAGGGAGCCCCACAGGGACTCGTGCACCATGTGTGGAGAGGAAGCACATGGGAAAAGACTGTACTTCTGCCCGGCCTTCAAGAAGGCTAAACTACTGAAAAAACGAGCCCAGGTGAAGAAAGCTGGAGCTTGCATCAAATGCCTCGCTTATCACGGGGCCAACGGCCTATGCGAGAAAAGGTTCCTCTGTAAAAAAGATGAGTGTGTAAAGGGGGGCGGCCCATCATTTTCTCCTCTGCTCCAAGACACAGAGCAGGAACGAAACAACCAATGAACCCGGCACTCGTAAAGGGCTCCGAGGCCTTACGGCTGAGCAGGAGAAGGTAGTCACGGAGTTAAAATTGTCAACGCTCCAAATGGAAGCATTCAAGAAAGCCTTGACGAACAAAGCGACCTCCCAAGTGTACGCCAGTAAAAGCCTGTTGGACAAGAGTGGCATAAAAGAATACCCAGTCCTCATGATGCTCATGGACGTCACGACAAGAGGAGGAGACTGTGTTGGAGCGTTGATGGACCTCGCCTCCGACACCAACTATATCACACACAGAGCCGCCAAGAGGCTCGGGCTGGCCGGCGAACCTATCACACTGGTTGTGTACGGTGTTGGGAAGATGGCAGTCAGAGTCGATACCAAGAGGTATGTGGTGGCAATAAAAGTATGGACCCCGAAGGGGACCTTGAGAGCCCACGAAATGCTCTGCTACGGCCTTGAGGACATCGCCAAAGTAGATAGAGTGGTGAGCTCCGAGAGACTAGAAAAGTTTTTCCCTTGTGTCAAGCCAGGATAATTGACCCGGCCTGATACGATTGATCTGCTCATTAGCACCCGGGAAGGTCGCCTGGCCCCACAAAGAATGGAGAGAGCCGGTGATCTGGTGCTATGGGACGGCCCACTGGGCAAAACTGTGAGCGGTGCGCATCCGGACCTCTTCGAAGAAGTAAAAATGACCACGCGTCATTCGTTGACCCACTTCGCATGCTCCATGGGAACAACCATCAAGAGAGCCAATTAGCCAAGTAGCCAATTACTTAAATAGTTTCTTCACAAACATAGCCACAACACTGGTAAACAAACTACCCTCCCACTCAGGGCATTATGGGGTAGAACACATAGTAGCATACTACAATAACCTAGGGGTCCACAAAGACGACTTCAAACTGGAAATGGTAACAACAGATGAGGTACTCAAAAAACTGAGCGCCCTCAAACCCAACAAGGCCACTGGCCATGACAACATCCCCTCCAAATTCCTCAGAGACTCAGCAGCCGCCATCACCCCAGTCATCACACACATAATAAACCTCTCCATAAAACAGGGACACGTCCCCAAGGACTTCAAAATTGCGAGAGTGACCCCTCTGCACAAAAAAGGCAGTAAATTAGACCCAGGCAACTACCGCCCTGTTTCTATCCTTACCTCCATCTCGAAAGTCATGGAAAAAATTGTATACGAACAGGTCGAAAAATACCTTGCGGAAAAAAATCTAATCTACGAATTCCAATCTGGCTTCAGAACATCCCACTCCACTGACACATGCCTTCTCTATTTAAACGACCACATCAAACAAGAGGTGGACGCGGGCAAATACTGCGGCATGGTCATGCTGGACCTACAAAAGGCCTTCGACACTGTCAATCACACCATTCTGATTGACAAGCTAAAAGCAATTGGTTTTGATAGTCTATCAGTGAGCTGGATGCAATCCTACCTGGAGGGGAGAGAGCAGATGGTGGAGGTAAACGGTACCCTATCCCCCCCCCTCACAGTAAACTGTGGTGTTCCACAAGGAAGCATACTAGGTCCGCTACTGTTCCTAATTTATGCAAATGACATGTCGTCAGCTTGTGACTGCAACTTGTTCCTGTTTGCGGACGACTCAGCCCTGCTGGTCTCTGACAAGAACAAGTTACAGGTTGAAAAAACCCTCAGCTCAGAACTAGGCAAAATCTGCATATGGCTCGCTGATAACAAACTATCATTACACATGGGCAAAACAGAGTCCATTCTCTTCGGTTCAAATAACAAACTCAGCAAGACCGACGGCTTCTCAGTTACAGTGGGTGACAATATTGTCACAAGGAAAGAAGATATTACCTACCTGGGTTCCATCCTAGAGGCAAATCTTTCCTGTGACAAAATGGCATCCAATGTAATAAAAAAAGTCAACCAACGAACTCGATTCTTGTACCGGATCTTCTCACTGGTAAACAAGAATACCCTGAAGACTCTAGCAGGAGCACTCACTCAAGGGTACTACGACTATGCTTGCACCTCATGGTACCAAAGCACCTCAAAGGCGCTAAAAACAAAATTACAAACATCTCAAAACAAACTGGTCAGACTACTGCTTGACCTTACTCCTAGAACCCACCTCACCCCTGCCCACTTTGACAACCTAGGATGGCTTAGAGTAGACGACAGAGTACAGCAACTTGCAATGGGCCTGGTCTACAAGATACACTACACGACCAAGGTACCCATGTACATGACAAAATACTTCCCAAAGGTCAGTGAATACCACGATCACAACACCAGAGGGAGCGCCACAAATCATGTGAAACCCAGATTCGGCTCAAACAAGGGACTAAACACGTTTCGCAATTATGCCACATCAATGTGGAACGCCCTACCCAAAGCTGTAAAGGAATGTGAATCACTACCCACTTTCAAAAACACTCTCAAAAAACACCTAAGGGAGACTGCAACTCGAAACTGGCCCCTGTAAATGTCCGAACACAACCCCCTCCAATGTACAGTAAATTACCAAGTATGGTCTTGTCAATAATCCAATGTACAGTGTTGTTTGTACAGTTGTACAGTGTCCCCCACCCACCCCTCCTACCCAACCCCCCCCCCCCCCCCCACTCCTACCCAACCCCCCCCCCCCACCCACCCAACCACCTCCAATGTACATTCCCCCCCCACCCCCACCTACCCAATCCAATGTACAGTTTCTACGCCTAATGTATATACTCTTTTCTTTCTGGACTCTTTTTGTATCACAAACAGTACTGTAATTGCAAATCTGGTATGTCATAAATGTATAGATGTAGCAGTACTGTCTATCTGTATGTCATGTATGTCATATATGTTACGATGAATTGAAAATGGGGGACCCTGATGTAAACAAGACGAAAGTCTTTCTCTGGTCTGCATCCCCTTAACAATTGTATGTATTGAGCTGTACTGTACTGTACCCATTCTGCAATCTGTTAATAAAGTTTTCATTCATTCATTCATTCAGAGAATGCAAAAACCTCACGGTAGACTTAACCAAGAGGAAAAGCATGAAAGAAGCAGTAACTGCCACAAGCAACAAGGAAGTCTTCGACTGGCTGAAATGGGACAGCATCTGAGCAGCCTGTGACCCCGTCTGTGGGGGATGTCGCTGTGGCAACTGTCCTCCTGGAGGAAAGGAGATGACACTGGCTGACGAGCGGGATCTAGAGATCATCAAGGCTGGCTTGACCTTCAAAGAGAAAGACTCGCACTGTGGGGACTCCCACTGGGATGCAAAGTACCCCTGGAAGGAACAACCAGCATCTCTCCCTAACAATCGCTGAGCTGTGGAGTCGACCTTCCTCAGGACAGAGAAGCGCCTTGAGAAGGATCTTTCATGGAAAGTAGCCTATACCAGGCAAATCCACGAAATGGTGGAGAGAGGAGCTGCCGTGAAACTAACTAGGCCTATGATGAACCAATGGAAAGGAGCAGTATGGTACGTGAGTCACTTGACCGCACCGAACCCACACTCCGTCACCACTCCAGTACGAATCGTCTGGGACAGCAGCCAAGAATACAGAGGTGTAAGCATGAACAATATCCTACTGAAAGGTCCTGATGTGCTGAACCAAATCCGTGCAGTACTCCTCAGATTCCGAGAGGGAGAACATGCAGCCATCGGTGACATCAAAAAGATGTATAACTCAGTGTGGCTTGAAGAGGAGGAAGTTCATGTACACCGTTTTCTATGGAGAGACTCACCGCAAGACGAGATAGAAGATTACGCCGTCGTCAGGGTGAACATGGGAGACAAGCCGGCCGGATGTATTGCCCAAGTCGCTATGCGAGAGACCGCATACCTCCCTCGGTTCTCCCATCTAACAGAGGAAAGATCTGTCATCGTGGACAACAGCTACGTGGACGATCTCCTCGTATCACACAATGACTCTCACAGACTGGAAGAGATCCTTAAGGAGGTCGAAGTCATCTTGAAGGCAGGCGGCTTCCACCTCAAACCCTGGGTCCGATCTGGTCACAGTGGGAGGCATGACACCTCGGAGACCAAGGCACAAACACTAGTTCTACCGAACCAACTTAAGGATGAAGATAACAAGGCTTTGGGAGTCGGCTACCTTGTACAGGAAGATAAGCTCTTCGTAATGGCATCCATCAACTTTTCCTGGAGAAGGCAAAAGATGAGGATGGAAGCAGATCTAGCCGAGGAAAATATCATAGAGAGGACGCCTAACCCTCTGACACGGCGAGTCCTACTCAGCCAAGTCGCAGGACTGTATGACCCGATTGGTCTCGCAACTCCACTCAAGCAGAAGGGAGTGATCCTAGTGAGAAGAGCATTCCAGGAGGCTGGAAAAATTACCAAGGACACTTGGGACCAGCCACTATCAGAGGAGCTCAGAGAGAAAGCAGTGGAGTTGTTCAAGGAATATGCTCGCCTGAGCCGCGTCAGATTCCCAAGAAGTATCACGCCCGCCGGCTGGTTGGGCAAGCCATGGGGGATCACGTTCTCAGACGGGAGCTGTGATTCCTGTGGTGCAGTACTGTATCTACGATGGGAGACGTCTGGGGGAGCAGTTGCCCGGCTAGTGGAGTCAAAAGCGAAACTGGCCCCTCTTGACCTTAGAGGTGATCCAGTAAAGGCGGAAATCTGCGGGGCGGTGTTCGCATCCCGTCTAAAAAAGTATGTGCTTAAACATGGAAGAATCAAAATCGAAAGATGGTTCCACTTCGTCGACAGTCAGACGGTGCTGGGAGCCATCCAAAGAGAAAGCTATGGCTTTCAGACATTCTTCGCGAATCGGGTCGGAGAGATCCAGAAGGCTGGTCCCGTCACTGATTGGTGGTGGGTACCAGGAGAACGCAATATTGCTGACCTGGTCACAAGAGGCCACTGCTCCCCAGAGCTACTCGGAGAGGATTCTGCGTGGCAGTGCGGCCCTGACTTCCTCGCCTACCCCGAAGAGGAATGGCCAAAGAAATCAGCCTCAGAGGTGTCTACCGCTGCGAGAGACGCAGTAAGTAGGCTTCAAAGAAATGCCTTCACAGTTGCTATCACAAGAGCGCAAGCAAAGACAATGCTTCCCCTTGCCAGCTCAGGGGAAGAGAAGAAAACAGCCACAAAAGAAGAATCAGATATCATTATCTCGCCAAACAGAAGCCCTGACAAACTTTGGGGCGGGGCTCTCGTAGGCCAGATAAACCCAAGGAGATACAGTTCTCTCAAGACACTCTGCAACGTCGTCGGCTTCATCCGAAGGGCACTGAAGTTCTGGTCGACAGTAAAAATCCGGAAGGCCCAAACGACGAAAGCACGTTTGCCAACCCACACATTGTTAAAGTGGGAGGCATTAACTGTAAACAAACTGCAAAGCGCATTCAGAGAACTATACCTGGCTGCACAGGAAGGCGCAGAATTCCCTGTGACAACACTAGACAGACTTGTGGTCCACAAGGAGGAGGACTCCAAACTCTTGCTGTGCCACGGCAGAGTTCAAGCCATGGCCAAAAAATGGCCTGGGGTGCCCTTACTTCCCTACAGGGAATGGGTGAGCATCCTCCTGGCAGAGGAAGCTCACAGGGCAAACCATGAGGGCATTGCAGGAACCCTCTTGCGCATGAGAGATAAAGCCTGGGTTGTGCAGGGGCCAAGAGTAGCCCGAAGCACAATTGACTCGTGTATACACTGCCGAAAGAACAAGGCAAAAATGTGCCGTCAAATCATGAGCGAACTCCCCCCGGAGCGCACAGAGCCGGCCGCACCATTCGAGTATACCACGTTGGACCTCTTTGGTCCCTACACGATCAAAGACTCAGTGAAAAAGAGAACAAATAAGAAAGCCTGGGGCGTAGTTTTCTGCTGCATGGCATCCAGAGCAATACATGCCGACATAGTGGAAGACCTCTCGACTGAAGGTTTCCTAAAAAAAATCCAACGCTTCACTGCATTGAGAGGCCATCCTAAGAAGCTCTGGTCCGATAAAGGGACTAATTTCGTGGGAGCAAAGCCAGCTCTGGAAAAACTTTATAAGTTCCTAGCAAATATCGACAATAACAAAGTACAGAAGAAAGCCGCAGAGTCTGGTACAGATTGGACTTGGGTGTTCCACCCCGCTGACTCTCCTCATAGGAATGGTGCGGCTGAAGCAGCTGTGCGAGTATTGAAAAGAGCACTAAGCAGCATAGGCGAAGAAGGGAGCCTCACGGCCCTGGAGTTCCAAACCATCCTATACCTAGCTGCCAATCTATCAAATGAGAGGCCTATTGGCGCCAATGCCCAGCTTCGGGATAGCACCATTGAGGTCATCACCCCCAACACTCTCCTACTGGGACGTGCAAGGCCCCGTGGAGACCCCAGAGGTTTCGAGTCCGCTAGCTACCCCTTCGTCCGTCTGAGAGCAATCCAGATTGAAGTGGACAGGTTCTGGAAACGATGGAGCCAGCTGGCGGGACCAGAACTCTTCGTCCGAAAAAAGTGGCACACTCCCGCTAGGAATGTCACTGAAGGGGACCTGGTCTGGCTTGCGGACCAGAACGCACTCAGAGGCCAGTTTCAACTGGGCCGAGTGATAAAGACTCACCCTGACCCAAAGGGTGTCATCAGGGACGTGGAAGTAAGGACTTGCCATAGCCTTCCCGTTACCGCCGGTCATCCCAAGCGTGATCGTCACGTCGGGGTGTGCCCCACCACCGTCCTCCACAGGGACGTCAGGAGGTTGGTGGTACTTCTACCATTCGAGGAACAATGACCAAAAAGGACGTCGAAAGTCACCTTGTTTCTGGCACAAAGGACGTCGAAAGTCACCTTGTTTCTGGCACAAAAGGACGTCGAAAGTCGCCTTGTTTCTGGCACAAATGACGTCGAAAGTCGCCAGTTTCTGGCACAACGAAGGACGTCGAAAGTCGCCTGTTTCTGGCACAAAGGACGTCGAAAGTCGCCTGTTTCTGGCACAAAGAAGGACGTCGAAAGTCGCCTGTTTCTGGCGCAAAGGACGTCGAAAGTCGCCTGTTTCTGGCACAAAGAAGGACGTCGAAAGTCGCCTGTTTCTGGCACAAAGAAGGACGTCGAAAGTCGCCTGTTTCTGGCAGGGTTGAGGACGTGAAGAATCACCCGATGCCGATGGAACCTGAGTAGTTTTCGCGGGAGCCACTTGTGCTACCACCGTAAATGCGGCATAGTTTAATTCTTCGTGCCCCTGTAAAGAAATAATAATAATATAGACCGGGATCACTTGTATAGTTTGAATAGTTTTATGAGCCTGATGTTCAGGAAACTAAGTGGGAGGTGGAGAATTATCCGACGTTTTTCCCAATATATTTATCATTATTATCCTTCATTATTATCATGAGTAACATTTATTGTATACATTTATTGCATGAGTTAATTATTATCTGGTGCCGCCTAGTGGACGCACTTTGGAGTACGTATTGCGACTCTGAGCAGGTAAGCTGTCTCTGCGCCGGCGCGTCACACTATTTAAGTGACACTCTCAGCCTAGACTGTAAGGTGAAAAGCCCTGTGGGCGAACTCTTGACTGGCCAACGGTACGTTGCATTGGATGCGCCGTTAATATCCGCATTTCTCTTTAATTCATATATCTAGTTGTTAATTAATGCCGTTTATTTCCTTTCCTTTGTATAGGTAAATAATCTGACTAGTGTTGGAATGAACACTGACTATAGACTGACTAACGTCTGATTGTATGCTGACTGACTAAACGCTGACTGAATGTACATGCTGACTATAGACCAACTACATGCAGACCAACTAATGTCTGGCTACACTGTTACCTGGCTAAAACGTCTGGCTACACTATCAAGTACCGGTTGCTAAATTGCAACCTAACTATCAACAAACTATCATCAGAGACGACTTGGTTGAACATTACCAATACCATATCGACCTCTACTAACATTATCCACTAATTCTTGGATGTAAGCTACTACTGACTATCAGCTACAAGCAAACCACTTGTTTAATTGACCACCTGGTGATTATTATAACAAGGATGAATTGGATGCTGGACATCAAAGTCCTAATAAACGAACATTCTTATAAAGTCTGAATTGTTTCAATGGTTTAAGTAAAGTCATTTCGCCCACACCCTTCCAAGGGGGACATCTAGTTGACTCATTGACTGAGACTGCTAGATAATTGGACAGTGGGTTTTCTCTGTTTTTTTTCTTCTTTTTCTCACAAAACTTTATTTCTGTTTCTCCGGATAGTAGCGGTGTAGCGTTTCTTCACGCTACGTCACTACTTCGTTCTAAAAATAGCTGCACTACAGAGAATGCTACTTGGTTCAAAAGTAGCGACGCTACCATCACGCTACTGAGAATTGTAGTTCTATTTCATTCTGGCCTCCGCTCAGCGTCAGTCTGCACTAACCTCACTTCGTGCACTTGCACTGAATAAAAAATCCACAATGTACCTTTACATACCAACATTCGTCTGGCCACACCCCTATCCGCTTACCTTCATAAGCAGGTGTGTGGTCACCTACTCGCCTCCTTCTTCACTTTCACCACAAGGAAGTGCCTTCGGTAGATACCCACACTTGACGAGGTTGTTTAGTTGAAGAAAGTTGATATGTGTTTAAATTTTTTCTTGCTTTTTTCTTCTCTCATATATTTAAAAAGAAAAAAGCTAAGTCATAATGTTTACCTCAGAGGGTCGCGCTTGCAACGTCACCCTTCACCAGCGGTTCTCCATTGCCGCCTCTGTCGTACGTCTTGGAGCGGGGTTGAGGCCTCTCTCGTGGTCGGCAGCCACGCCCGGTAGGCGTCCGATGGATAGTTTGCCTCTCCAAGGAGCTGGTGCACCAGCGCCGTCTCCTGTGGGATGGCCTGGTTCCGGCTCTGGTTCCTCTGCTTCCGGGGAGTCGTCCGCTGTTGGGCGGCCGGCGCCTTTGGTTGCGGGGGATTTGAGACGCAAACTTTTTGCGTCAGCTCTCTCCCGTCGCAAGATGGTGGCTTGTAGACGCGAACGGCCTGGCTTTGGTGAGTTGCTGGAGCCGGATGAGGATGCGTCTGATTCTACATGGCCGATGGAAACAGAGGACTACATAATAGAAGCGGACGGGTTCTTGTTCGAAGGCCCGGTGGAGACATGTCTCCCGCCCGTCCAGGTAACACTGGAGGGAGGTGAGATGTCTCCTTGGGGTTCCTCGTCCGCAGATGTTGGGTTAGAACCTCCGACTCGGCGGCGGGATGCCCTACTATCAGCCACATCAGAATGTGGCTCCTTAACCAGTAGTCTGCTGCATGTGAGGGATGCGGACTCGGTGGGGGAAAGTATGCAGGGGGAACTGCATGCTTTGTTCCCCGAGCTCATGGCGGCGGCGGCAGTCAAAAACGGCGTGCCGCTGCCGCAGCCACTGCCTGTTCCTATCCCTGATGATCTCATAGGTCATCTATGGCAACGTCGCCCGGTGAGAGGGGTGGACGTTGTCTGCCCATTTTTCCCCTTAATGGAGGCCGACGTCCGTCAGGGACAGGTGGTCTCCCACATCATGGGCCTTACTCCAACCTACGTGCAAGTCACGCGGGTGGTGGGTTTGGTAGAAGGCATGAAGGAGGGCGTGCCTCGGCTTGATAGGCCGATGGCGGCGCTCCTTTGTCCTGAGGTGGTGTGGGAGCCGTTACGGAAGCCGGTTCCCCAAGGGAAATCGGCGAGGCGGTGGTGTTTTGGAGTGACCAGTCATTTATCTCCGCGACGCAATCTCTAGCTGCCACTTCCAACATCGCGCAGCTGGCGAGATTCATGTCCGGGATACTGACGGACGGCACGGAGCTGACTGATTTACAACATGATCAGCTCGCCCAGGCGGCAGGAGCCATCCTGCATCTGATTCAGCCGCAGGCTATAGCCGCTGGGAAAGTGCGTGCCCTGGCCACTCTAATCCAGCGCCACCTTTGGCTGGAGCAGGCGCGTGTGCCGGAGAAGAAGAGGACTCCACTTTTGACGGCACCCCTGCTGGACTATTCGGGTCGGCACTGCAGCTGATGACCTCAACCTGCAGGGAGATGCAGGAGGAGCGCTCCGTGCTCCAGCCTCATTTCCCCCCGCCCGATGTCGCCGGTGGAGTCAGACAGCCGCCACGTCGTCGAGGTTCCTCCGCCGTGGCCGCCGCTGCTACCACCGCCACTGCTGGACCTTCGGCGAAGAAGGCCAGGAGGAGAGAGGGCGCCTCCGCCACTGCAGCCGGAGGTGACGGTAGGGATCGTCGTGACCAGCCGCCGATCGTTTACCGTCCCTCCGGGGCTCCACGGGGTGGCAAATCCCGAGCGGCTCGTGGCAGGCGTCGCTAAAATAATTGACTTTTTCCCTCTGTGGTCCCCCCCTGTTCCCTTTCCGGCCCTAATATGATTTTGTTGAAAGAAATAAAGACTGTATTTTTTGTTACAAACTGTGTGTTTATTCACCAAACATATGATGGGGATGCGACGTGTGAATCTTTCGCTAGTATGGGTTTGATAGGAGGGCTAGACGTTACATTCATGTTAGAGCTTAAGCAAGGCCTGCAGCCTACACTCGGTTGAAAAAGGTTTTTTCTGCCTCGACCTGAATCTTCACATAAAGGTAGAGGTTAGTTGTGTGCTCTGTTGCTTAAACAGTGATATTGAGCTGCAACACTATTGTGTTGGTTGCAGTAATGCTCGTATGACAACGTACCGCGGCTCAGCCGCTCGCTCTCTCAGATTTTCTGTGTCTTACAACATAGATACGGGTGTCGGGTTCACACATACACAACTTGGCCTTGCTATAAACCCTGTTCACAGATGTGTCTGTGGCTAGCGTGCATTGAATTAGCTTGCGCTGTTCATTAGCATTTGCTACTGAAGGTATCATATGGCTGTTTGTTGTTGTCGTATGCAAGGGTTGGGCTTGCGAGGGGGTACCGGATAAACCCCTCCTTCCCTCTTCTGATTGGTCAGGGGGTTATTGGACTTTCTTTTCATTCGGTCAGGGCCACGCTGTTAGGCAGCTTGGCACGGGGGGGGGGGAGGGTTTCCCAGACTCCGCACCTATCACAGGCGGTTGAGTCTTGGGTTTTCCCCCGTCATAGCAAACGTCACTAGGCACGTTTCTATTGGACGACGGCTTCCGTGAGTTTTAGACCCGTATGTAGGGTCTGTTGTTGTCAAGTTGTCGGGGCAGAGCGTAAGAACTTACTGTTCTACTACGCTCTATATACGTGTAACTTGAGTCTGTTGGTCATGTGACTCAATGTTACCGTGACTTTTCAATCTATGGCTCACGTGGGAAGTCTCTCTAAGGAGTCCCGTCTCTCCTCTGTGGTGAGGGTGGCGGGATGTAAAAATGTAAACAATTTTTACCCTCGGCTGCGTCACGTGGGATTCATGTCAGTCGGTGTTTCTTTCTTTTTTAATAAAATATGAAGCACGACAAACTTCTTGTTGTTCTCCCAGGCGACTTGAAGGAACAATGTTGGGGTCTGGTTAGACTATCCATTGATGTGTTTGGGTCCCGACGCATACATAGTGCTGGCTCGGGGTGTTTCTGTTAAGAATCATGCGGGAGGCTAGTACGCCTTGGTTGCTCGTTATTAAAACAGCGTTTTTATAGGGCAACTGGGATGGGGGATTTTTTCCTCTTCCGAGAGTCTGTTACTGGGTCTCGACGGATTCTCGTTCATATCTGGGGGATATTAACGGAATAGATCAGAACATAGGTAGAGGGGTCTCACGCCCTTGGGGTGGGCCACTGAGCGCGGTACAAATGGGACCGTCTGGGTGGCGCCCACTTTTCATGTTTTAGATCGACACGCATACCTACCCCCTCTCGGCGGCATGGCATGTCGGCGTGGTTAGGGCACAGGACTGGTTCTGGTCGCGCTGGTCCAGGTCAGTTAACCCGTTGTCCGCCGGGGACGCAGATCTGCTGTTCTGGTACCCTGAGGGACTTGTGCTTTTTTCGGGGGGAAAATGCCGGGTCGGCCCGGGTGTCACAGGGTTAGGCGTTATGGAGACCCTTTGTTGGGTAAACGTTGTACCTGGCACTATCATAAGGGGCTGGTTCTCCTTTCTTTCGCTCCTCTCTCACGCATGGTGAAGAGGGGGCTGTTGGGGTGGTCTTCTGGACCTCCTCTGGTAACCCTGTGTGCCTCCCGAGCCGCCGGGCCCGGTCCGAAGTAATGTTTCGTTGAAACCGTAGGCCTGGGATAACCCTTTTTTGGAAACTGAAACACTTGTACTGCGGTATAGCTGGTGTATACCCGCAGGTGTGTTTTGGAGTTTTTCTTGAGGGGTTATAGGAACAACCACCGTATGTGGTACCAAGAGGGTGGTTGATTCCCTGGTGTGTTGGAGCAGAGTCAACTCCCGGGTTACCCGGTTGAGTGTGCCCCTGCACGTTCATGACGTCTGCCAATCGTGTCAGCCTTCTCTGCCTCGACCCCTCTGGGTGGTTTTTTTTTTTATGGATGCTTTGTCATGGTGCGCAACAATGCCAGCATACGCCCCTTCTGCCGGGGTGCTGTTTTCAGTTGACCCCTTTGGCGCCTGTCTCGTCCGCAGTGCTCCAGGCTCGGGTCTACAGCCTGTTGCCTGGTTTCCCTGGTGCGCTGCCTGCTTCCATTATGGTTAGCCTTTTGAGTGCTTCAAGTTACGGCCATGCTGACTGCCTGTGTTGCAGGGAGTGGGGGGATGGCCCGCTCTTCGAGGGGCCCTGTCCGAATACGCTGGATGCCTGGCGTCATTGACCTCTCCGGGCCCCCTTTTTCCAGGGGATCCAGTCCCTTCAGTGGGTCTGGGTCTTCCTTCGTGCTCCATTGCTACGGCTTTGCCACGGGGTTGAGTTTGCTTTTGACCCCGTGATTTTGGGGGCAGTAACGAGGGTTGTTCCTTCCGTTCGTTCCCTGGTGGCATGCGGGTTGTGCGTGTGCATAGTCGTGGGGTCAAGCCACAGTCTGCTCACCCTGTGCGTTGAGTTGCTCGAGTTCCTCTTCGCATGGTCGGATCCGTCTCCCTCCCGTCCTCCAATAGGGAGGGTATCCCTCCATTAGGGAGGGTCGGGGGGCTCGGTCCTCCCCGGTCTGATGGTTGTGGGGGGCCTCAGCGGGGTACATTTGTCGAGCTTCTGGCTTCCGCTCAGCTCCTCTTGTGCAGACTGACGCTGAGCGGAGGCCAGAATGAAATAGAACGTAAGGTTATGTATATAACCAAGTTCTATGAATTCTGGTGACGCTCAGCGTCAGGACGCCACTGCGGCCCTTGATCTCGCCTTGTGGTGAAAGTTTGGGAAGGAGGCGAGTAGGTGACCACCTGCTTATGAAGGTAAGCGGATAGGGGTGTGGCCAGACGAATGTTGGTATGTAAAGGTACATTGTGGATTTTTATTCAGTGCATGTGCACGAAGTGAGGTTAGTGCAGACTGACGCTGAGCGTCACCAGAATTCATAGAACTTGGTTATATACATAACCTTACGTTAAGCTATGTAGCGTCGCTACTTGTAGCTAGCTACTGCCCATCACTGCTTTCTATGCAACGTTAATGGTACTGTTACGTATTACTTTCACATGGTGGAGGGATACTTACTGTCTGTGGTGCATATTCACATTGTGGTTAAGTGTGCTGTCACTAATTGGTGGTTTAATTGACACACTGTTTCTTCCTGTTTTTGCTTGTGTTTATAATGGCCGCTTTTTAATTGATCACAGGTGTGGTGATGAGGCACCACGCCCTACAAATGCAGAGTGCAGGCAGCAGTCAAGTCTCCCCCACTTCACAGGAGATGTCTCAGCTCTCCAGCGTCTCACCTGCTCTCATTGTTTTGTTGTACATTCGGCGTGTTCTTCCTTTTTCCTATGGTTTTGTTATTTAACTTTGGAGTCTGGAACACCCAGCTCCCACTATTTCTGTCCATTTAGTTAGTTGTAAATAAATAGTTATTTTTGATAAACTTTTGTCCAGTGTCCTGTGTCCACCACGTCGCATTCAAGGCCTTGACGAGCCATATTTTAGGCTTGAATGTAACAGGTACCAACGGTGGCCTATCTTGGAATTGCAGTCTTCTGGTGAGTCACTTGTGCTGGATAAAGTGTGAAACATAATGAAGACAGCAGAACATCATGTATATACGTCTTTGTTTAATGGTGTACAAATGATACACCAGTAGAACTTCTGTATCACTACTGTAGACGTCATGTTATTTCCTCATTGTCCTTGCTGTGTCGCCTGCTGTCGCCTCAAAAAATAGGATCGAGGCGATTTTTAGCCAGGCGACAGAAATTGCTGCGCGACCGTCGCTTCAAAATCTCCTGCTGTGTGGGTTGTCTCACAATGGAGGCGATATAATTCTGTCGGTCGCCTGGCAAAAATCGCCCGCCGTGTGCGGACCACTTAATCTGGAAAAACATCTCACAAACACTATAGACGATCATAAACGTTAACGAATGCTATAAGAAGTCCAACAGATTAGTATAAACAGTAGCTACTTACACGGTCGTTTCGAAATGTACAGGCAGGTGCAGATTCCCCAGAGAAATGTTTTCCTCGACTGAACGCTCTGGGCAAATCTACCAAAAAACTCGAGCTGCCGTCGACGGAGGCTTTTATAGACTTCCGGTCAGAGCTGCGGACTGATACTTGCTGTGCGTGTTGGGGCCGGTGTTCCTAATATGGTCACAAAAAATGGTGTCCCTCCGCCAAATAATGGCCGCACAGTGTAATCAGATATAAACAGCGCCCTATCTGTACGGCACCGTACAGCTCGACCTCGAAGAGTGTTAATTAATTTATCAATACATTCATTGATCAATAACCTACGTATTATTACCATGCTACTTATGTTCATTATTATTAACAGGAACAATTTAAATAAATAATGTTAGTTGGAGAAGCTATAGTGGCCGCTTGTCATTAACTAATAAATGAACAATGCGCCACGATGCACCTACTAGATGTTTTTATACTCGGGTAACAAAAGAAGTTGTGGATGTTGACAGAGTTTAATGTCCAGGCTGCAGCTGATGTGGTTTATAAGGTTTATTGTCCAAAGAAAATGATGGCTGAGAACAGAACAGCGTCTTCCGTGAAAAAACATTGTCTCTCAGCTGCATAGCAATACTTGTCCAATCGGTGGTAATGAACGTATTGTAGCGATCAGGCATGCAGTAATGTCAGGAAGAATGAGGAGAGGTTGTATTCGTATAGGTGGTTTAATTCCAGCTCAATATGGAAAAAAAACAATGCGACTGACTTAATGAAAATAGAATTAATGTTTAAATGTTTTGCACTTTGAATATTAAACTTTGAGGTACAACCTTAGTTTCATACATCAGCCTGGTTCCTACCTTGTGTTGTGTTAGTACAGAGTTATGTTGGCACATGTTTATATGTTATATGTTTGCTACTGTAATGTAATGTTATATGACTACTTTCACTTTTGGTGAACTGAATTTATTTGAACTGTAACCAGTGGTTTGATTGATTGATTGAATTGATTGATTGAAAAGTTTATTAACAGATTGCAGAATGGGTACAGTACAGCTCAATACATACAATTGTTAAGAGGATGCAGACCTGAGAAAGACTTTCGTCTTGTTTCCATCAGGGTCCCCCATTTTCAATTCATCATATGACACACATGACATACAGATAGACAGTACTGCTACATCTATAATACGACTGTGTTTGGGTTGGGTTTTTTTTTTTTTTTTTTTTTTTTTTTTTTTTTTTTTTTTTTTTTTTTTGATTTTTTTTTTTTTTTTTTTGGGGGGGGGGAGGTTGGGTAGGTGGGGTGGGGCTGTACATTGGAGGTGGGGGGGGGGGGGGGGGGTTGGGTAGGGGGGGGGGACACTGTACATTGGAATACTGACATACATTTGACATGGAAACTGTACATTGGAGGAGGTTGGGTAGGTGGGGTGGGGTTGGGTGGGGCTGTACATTGGAATACTGACAAAGCCATGCTTGGTCTTTATTGTACAACTGGGTTAGGACATTTGTAGGGGCCAGTTTTGAATTGCAGTCTCCCGTAGGTGTTCTTTGAGAGTGCTTTTTTTTTTTTTTTTTTTTGTTGCAAAACAAAAATTATTAAAAGTCAGTACTCAACACATAATGCATAATGAAACTAACAGTCAAGGTGGCTAAAATGACGTGCAAGTACAGAAACAGAAAACAAAAAAAAAGTCTATAATAATATTTTAACGTATATAGTGTATATCCAACGTAATTACCAATTATACAAATGCCTTATACAGGATATATCCCTAATACCTATTTTCTAAAACCCTACACACATATGCTCCAGCTCGAACCCCCCCCTCCCGGACCCCTCCTTGGATAGTACCTCCATTATCCCTCACTCCTAACCAGACACTACCATTATAAGCTAGCTTTTATTCTCTCCACCACTTCTAACCACATTGACATTTTGGATTCGTTGAGACCCAGAATTCTTGCTGTAGATATTTCTTGATAAATCACATCGAGATATGTAAGAGACCAAACCTTCCGGCACATTTTTTCCGGTTGAAACCAGCGTGATGCGATCAGTTTTTTAGCTACTGTGATACCCGATAAAACCAATCTCTTTAGCTGTGGATTTACTGTAAACTCAAAAACATCATTCAATAGTAATACAGAGGGGTGTACTGGTATATTCCAAGATACGAGTTTTGATAATTGATGGGTCACATCTTTCCAGAATGTCTTAACTGGTGGGCAGTCCCAATACATGTGCATGAATGTCCCTTCGTCTCCATTTGTACATTGGGAGCATTTTGAGTCTTGTTTAAGGCCCATTCTGTTCAGCCTTATAGGAGTCAAGTATGTCCTGTGAATATAGTTAAGGTTGATTTGTTGATGGTCCGGGTTCCTTGATGTGAGACGGACATTTGCCCATGCTTCTTGCCAATCAAAGTCACTTTCCAGGTCTGGTATATCCCTCCTCCAGACAGAGTCTAGTTGGAGGGTTTCATACGAGGACGTTAGTAATTGATAATAAAAACCTGATACAAAACCTCTCAATGTTTCTCTTTCATAGAAGAATTTGTGGTATCTGTGGTGTTCAACTGGTATGTCTAATGGAACACTGTGAGACCTCAAACATAGGCGTAACTGTATGTAAAAAAGCCATGTGGACTCGGTGAGGTTAAACTTTGTGCATATTTCTCCATAACTACAAAAACCCTGGTTATTAAAAATATCCCCTAATGAGTGTATGCCTTGCTCTTCCCATATAGGGAATCTTATAGGACGTTTTTCCATTAAGAGTGCATTGTTATTGAATATGGGGGTATGATTATGCCATTTTTGAGGGTTAGGATATTTTTTTTGTGTTTCGCGCCATATCCGGATTGCATGGGTAATTATGGGGCCAAATTTCCGCTCACAGTGCTTGATTGATAGTTTAGTGCAGGGGTGGCCAACCAGTCAGAGACTAAGAGCCACAAAAAAATGACTGTGGTACCACAAAGAGCCACACCATATACCAGCGTTTCTCAACCTTTTTTTTCAGTCACGGCACCCTTCATGTGTTTATAGGTCTCACCCTCTGGCCTCTGAAGTTGCTAATGTCTTTTTTATTTGGGCCTCACAGGGTTAAAAGTACCCTGTGAGACCCACGGTTGCAAAATTACAAAATCACTTTTAGCCATTTAAAAAAATAATGTTTATTTAAAAAATGTTAAAGGGGAACTATTTTACTATTTCTTTCACTATTTGGGCACTTTTACACAATTCCTGTGAGTCTATGGAACACCTAGGTTTTTTTTCAAAAAAAATTCATTGTTTTGTATGTCTAATCAAGTACTAAAAACCGCATTTTTCTACCTCAAGATCTTAAGCCGTTTTGAGGCTGGGCTCCAACCACTGTGTGGCCTGGTGCCAACTGCCACATCAACTGCCACATTATTATGCAGCTGAGAAATCTCTGACATCACAGATATGCACATTTTCAGATGACTCAGTTCAGTGAGGGTGAATATTGTGAGAGGAGAATTGGAAGAATTCGCCAATATGAGAATTAGAGACATATATCCTATTAACATAAGTCCACATAGCTAAGAAACAATGGTAAACACTGAAAAAAGCCATTTATAAGATAGTTCCCCTTTAAGCACATGTATAGTCAATTGGTCCTGTTGTTCAGCCTCACAATGCTATTTGATAGTAAATGTGTTTATATGTCCCACCCTCTGGCCTCTGAAGTTGCTAATTTCTTTTTAATTTGGGCCTCACAGGGTTAACCTCTTAAGCCCGAGATATACAGTAAAAGTGTATATTTTCAGCATTATGTTTGTTTACCAATTATTTTAACTGTTATTAGTGAAATATAAGATTATAGAAATCTCAGGGCATTGAGTCGGAAACCGGCACATATTGACAGGAGGAAGTGGCACAGCCAAAAGTGAGTGTAGTCTTTTGAAGGAAGAGACTCAGGGCTTTCAAATTTTGAAAAACTACCCTACCCAGCTCACACCAGCCCGTCAATCATCTGACTTCTGGATTTACTTTTTAATTTCTCTTATTTTTTGGGATTATCTCCCACAAACCTGAACGTTATTGCCATAAAACAGAATGCAGTTAGTTTCTCTACCTTTCTGTGAACGTCTTGCAAAAAACGGTGTTGCAATATGATGAAAAATGGTGGAGAAATTTACATTATAAAAAAGATGGCAGAATTCAGTACTGTATCTACAAAACCTTCTGTTTAATCATCCTCCCTTTATTCATTTGCTTAGATTTTTCAGGTCTGGTCAATTTTAGCATGGTGTTATTTACAGTCAAAGATAATTTTTTTTTTTAAATAGAATTGATATTCTCCTTTGGTTCATTACAATTTACTCAAGCCTAGTAACAGACACACTATTTCTGACACTGATCCATATATGTCCCTAGATTCAGATACCAAGAACATGCAAATGGACCATTTAAAAAAAATGTAAATGTTTATTCTACGTCCTTATGGAATGAGTGACATAAAAAAAAAAAAAGTAAAAAAAAAAAAAAAAAGTAAAAAAAAATTTAAAAAAAAAATTATTTTTTTTATTTTTTTTTTGGATGGAAGAGCCGCACATTGACGGGCAAAGAGCCGCATGCGGCTCGCGAGCCGCGGGTTGGCCACCCCTGGTTTAGTGTGTGCTATGTCCTTCAGTCTATGTAGGGCTACTATGTTTTCTTCCAATTTTCTCCAGGATACCAATGCCTGGGGATCAAACCATATTGTCAATGGTCTTAATGTGTATGCCTTAAAATATTGGAAAAAATCTGGAACTGCCAAGCCACCATCTGCTTTATTTCTCTGTGCGGTGGATCTTTTTATGCGAGGTGGTTTGTTATTCCAAATAAATTTGTATGTGGAGGAGTGTAATCTTTTCCAGTAACCCTCTGGAGGGGGTAACGGTAGCATTGAACTGATGAAGTTGATTCTTGGTAGTACATCCATCTTAACTATTGATACCCTTGCCTGTACTGAGTTTTTAAGTTTTGCCCACCTGTCCAGGTCGTCTTTGATTTTGTTCTGTATTTTTGTGTAATTGTACTTCACCGTTTGTCTTATGGTAGGAAATATTTCCACACCCAAGCATCTAAAATGTTTTACCATGGGTATCTCACCTGGAAGGGTTGTGTCTTTTTTTGCAAGGGTGTTAAGTGGAAGGAAAGCCGACTTCGGCCAATTTATTTTAAATCCCGATAAATCACCAAAGTTCTCTATCAACTTGAGTAGATGAGGCAATGTGGTGTTGGGGCTTTGCATGAACAATATTACGTCGTCCGCATATAAGCTAATTTTATGTTGTGTGCCCTTGATTACGATTGGTTCTATGTATTGGGATTGTCTTATATATTGTGCTAAAGGCTCTAATGATAGATCGAATAGTCCGGGACTAAGAGGGCAACCCTGTCTGGCTGAGCGTGATACCGGAAAGATTTTGGAGATGAATGTACCTGTTGTAATCATGGCCGATGGGTCTTTGTATAATACTTTAATCATATCAATAAATCCTTTTCCTAACCCCATCCTTTCTAATACTGCCCATAGAAACGACCATTCCAGCCTGTCAAAAGCTTTCATAGCATCCAGGGACAGCATCGCCTTAGGTATGGTGTCTTCTTTGTCTGCATCTAGTACGTGCAGTATTCGTCTTATGTTATCACTGATCAGGCGACCTCTTATGAAGCCAGTTTGGTCCGGATGAACTAAAGACGTCATATGCTTTTGTAATCTGATGGCTAATACCTTAGAGTACAGTTTGACATCGGTTCCGAGGAGGCTTAAGGGTCTGTAACTACCGCACTCGGTGGGGTCTTTGTCTTTTTTGAGAAGGACTGAAATGAGTGCAATATTGTCGTGTTTATGGAAGCTCCCCTCCTTGACTGAGTATAAGATCATATTTAGTAATAAGGGTCCAATTATGTCCCAACAAGAAAGGTACATTTCTGATGGGATACCGTCTCTTCCAGGAGCCTTACCATTTTTCATTTCGGATATGGCCTTCTTGAGTTCCTCTAGTGTGATCGGTGCTTCTAACTGTTTAGCGTCGTCCTCCGAAAGTTTAGGGAGAATAATTTGATTAAGATATGTGTCCATTTTGTTTTGATCAAAGGTCGTTTCTGATTTATATAAGTCGGAGTAGAATTCTTTGAATGTATCGTTTATTATTTTGGGGTCTGTTACAAGTACTTGTTGTTTTCTAATGGCAGTTATATCTGCAAATTTTGCATTAATTCTTAATCGCATGGCTAATAGGTGACTAGGTTTAGAACCTTGGGAGTACTGCTGTTGTCTTGTGCTGCGTATTTGCATTTCTGATTTTTGTCTGTATATGGCGTTGATCTCTGTTTTTAGTACGTTTACTTGATTTTCTAGTCTAGTTGAGTTGTTGTATTTTAAAGAATTAAATAGCGTTGAGTAAAGCGTTTCCATTTCAGACAGTTTTGTGCATTGATTTTTGCGCGTTATGGAGGAAAATCTATCCGTGAAATCCTTGATCATACCCTTTACCGACATCCATATTATTCTGGGGTCTTGCACCGCGTTTGCATTCTCCCGTAGCCGTAGGAATACTGTGAGAGCTTCTTTGAGTTGTGTAATGAATTCCTTGTTGTTAAGCAGCATCGAATTAAAACGCCATCTTGGGGCCCGGGAAGATAGTATACCAAATGTTGCTTTTAGGAGTAAATAACAGTGATCTGATAGTGCATTGGGTATCATTTCTACTTCATATTTATCAAATAGTCTCGGGGATGCAAAGACATAATCAATTCTGGATAATGTGTTATGTCTCGCCGATGGACAGGAGTACTTTCGGGTCGTGGGATTAAGTGAACGCCATAAATCATTTGAGAGTGTTTTTGAAGGTGGGTAGTGATTTACATTCCTTTACAGCTTTGGGTAGGGCGTTCCACATTGTTGTGGCATAATTGCGAAACGTGTTTAGTCCCTTGTTTGAGCCGAATCTGGGTTTTACATGATTTGTGGAGCTCCCTCTGGTGTTGTAATTGTGGTATTCACTGACCTTTGGGAAGTATTTTGACATGTACATGGGTACCTTGGTCGTGTAGTGTATCTTGTAGACCAGGCCCATTGCAAGTTGCTGTACTCTGTCGTCTACTCTAAGCCATCCTAGGTTGGCAAAGTGTGCAGGGGTGAGGTGGGTTCTAGGAGTCAGGTCAAGCAGTAGTCTGACTAGTTTGTTTTGAGATGTTTGTAATTTGGTTTTTAGTGCCTTTGAGGTGCTTTGGTACCATGAGGTGCAAGCATAGTCGTAGTACCCTTGAATGAGTGCTCCTGCCAGAGTCTTCAGGGTATTCTTGTTTACCAGGGAGGAGATCCGGTGCAAGAATCGAGTTCGTTGATTGACTTTTTTTATTACATTGGATGCCATTTTGTCACAGGAAAGATTAGCCTCTAGGATGGAACCCAGTGACAGATCTTCACTCAGTATTTGCATTCACACTGGACAGAAGGTAATAGCTGTCTATGGGCCTTGGACTCTGACTGACTCTTTAAGTTTTTATATTTAATTTTTTACCTTTTTTACCTAATTCAATTGGGCTGAATATTGCACCCAAGTTATGACCCAAGTTATAGAACTTTTTGTTCTTTGGGCAAACAAGTCAGGAAAAAAAAACAATGCGACTGACTTAATGAAAATAGAATTAATGTTTAAATGTTTTGCACTTTGAATATTGAACTTTGAGGTACAACCTTAGTTTCATACCTCAGCCTGGTTCCTACCTCGTGTTGTGTTAGTACAGAGTTATGTTGGCACATGTTTATATGTTATATGTTTGCTACTGTAATGTAATGTTATATGACTACTTTCACTTTTGGTGAACTGAATTTATTTGAACTGTAACCAGTGGTGACAGATCTTCACTCAGAATTTTCACTCACGCTGGACAGAAGGTAATAGCTGTCTATGGGCCTTGGACTCTGACTGACTCTTTAAGTTTTTATATTTAATTTTTTTACCTTTTTTACCTCATTCAATTGGGCTGAATATTGCACCCAAGTTATGACCCAAGTTATAGAACTTTTTGTTCTTTGGGCAAACAAGTCAGGAAAAAAAAGAATGCGACTGACTTAATGAAAATAGAATTAATGTTTAAATGTTTTGCACTTTGAATATTAAACTTTGAGGTACAACCTTAGTTTCATACCTTAGCCT